>NC_046666.1:101796825-101799073 GCF_010883055.1 Belonocnema kinseyi | reverse complement strand
GACAAACTTTTAATTATATATATATATATATATATATAATTTAAAAGAAACGGTAAATACCCACCGCAGGGTCCCACTGGGAGCAACTGACATATATGAAAGGTTGTGTATACAAAGCCGGTACCGGTGAAAGAAAAATTGTCGGTACCAGTAAAAAAAAATTACCGGTACCGACAATTTTTTAACTGTTTTTGAAAAAAGCATATTTTAAAGATAGAGCCTAGACTGCTAGAAGAAGATCTTAAAAATTCTTTTTTCCAAATGTGTTTAATGCTGGTGTTCGATCCTCAATATCGGCTATCTTGCTAGTTTGTTTCCCAGACTAAAAATTCTTGGAAAAAAGTTATTTCTGTGACCAGTCACACAGGTGCATTCCAGTCCGACCTCACCTCGGAAAAGGGTAAGTATTTTTATCCAAATTCTTTCTGTGAACAGTCACAGGGGTGCCTTCCCGACTCTACGAGACGTTGGAAAAGGGTAGGGGATTGACCATCATTATTTCTGTGAACGGTCAGAGGGGTTCCTTCCCACCCCCAGGGGACGACAAAAAGGGGTAGTGGTTAGACCAACATTATTTCTGTGAAGAGTCAGACGGGTGCCTCCCCGCCCCGCCCCCCACGAGACATTGGAAAAGAGTAGGGGATTGACCTTCATTATTTCTGTGAACAGTCAGAGGGGCTCCGTCCCACACCCCACGAGACGTTGGAAAGAGGCAGGGGTTAGAACAACATTATTTCCATGAACAGTCAGAGAGGCACCTCCCCCTCCCCCCATGGGACGACGGAAAGAGGTAGAGGTTAGACCAACATTATTTCTATGAAGAGCCTTTGGATTGTCCCCCCTCTACGGGACGTTGAAAAGGGATAGGGGTTCGACCAAAATAACTTCTGTGAACAGTCACAGGGGTACCTTCCCGCCCCCACGAGGTGTTGGAAAGGGGTAGGGGTTCGACTAACATTATTTCTGTAAACAGCCACAAGGGTGCTCCCCCCAAGAGGCGTTGGAAAGGGGAAGGGATTATGCCAACATTATTTCTGTGAACAGTCATAGGAGTGTCTTCCCGCCCCCACGAGACGTTGGAACGGGGTAGGGGTTCGACCAACATTATTTCTTTCAACAGTCTAAGCGGTGCCCCCCCCCCCACGAGACGTTGGAAATGAGTAAGGGTTCGACCATCATTATTTTTGTGAACAGTCACAGGGGTGCCTTCCAGCCCCCCTCCCCTTAAAATGTTGAAGAAAAGTTCGAAAAATTTGAAATCCATGAATTCTTTGGATTCCGTAAATTCTACGAATATCGAGAATTTCTTAAATTGCATGAATTCCTCGAATTCATTGAGTTGCATGAATTCGTTGAATTTCATGAATTCCTTGAATTGCATGAATTCCGCGAATGCCATGAATACGCGCGCTCAGCCACTACCTTGATAGAAATATGCTTTCTCAAAAAAACGGGTAAAAAATTGTCGGTACCGGTATTTTTTTTAACGGTACCGACAGTGTATACTGTATAGTCATAGTGTATACATTTCGTATATGGAACTGGGACCCCCCCCCCCCAGAACCGCATTAAATCCCAGTTACGGCCACTTCTCATGGTTGTGAGATGGGTGACCACATGTCACGACGAAATCACGACAGGCCAGTGAATCCTTGTATGACTTGGAAATATTTTGTACATATAATACCTTGTAGTTTTTAGATATTGGAATTTTGACTTCTAACAGCACAATTTTTAATAAAATAAAATAGTATCGAATAAAATAACATTTTTGATATCTTTCTAGAAATATCTACATATGAGAAACTGATAAGAGAAACTTTACATTAATGAGAACGGGTGTCCACCTAGGTCGGTCTAAGCAGACGCAGGTGGTAGGAAATTCGACACAATGAAAAGCTATCGGGTGGCGCCAGTGCACGGCACATGCCCACAGGGGTACCCTGTCCCAGCATTCAGGCAATTGGCCAATAAACTTGGTTTTCACTAGACTTTCAATTATAATTTACTAACGGAAGGTGATACAAAAAAATCATATTTATCGATTCTTCTGTCAAATTTATGATAGAAAATAAAAAAGAATGGAAGATAATTAAAAAATTGAGAACATTAAATACAATACAGACAATATCATCAATACAATTTTATTGTAGATTATGAGAAGAAAAATTCCAATAAGTAATAGCTTTATTTTATCATTTTATAGAATCCAGAAGAAAACCAGGTTTTTTGGTACGTAGTGTATATA
>NC_046666.1:101787536-101796725 GCF_010883055.1 Belonocnema kinseyi | reverse complement strand
TGAAATACCCAAAAACAAATTCGCTTGTTGCCTACTAAGTCGTTCGTTCGTTTATATGTTGCCACGTTTTTTTTGGAGCTTAAAAAGTTTGGAAGTTATAAGTCTCCATCTTTATTACATGGACGTGTTTTATGAAGGCGGAACGTAGTCAGAAGTCTTGATAATACCCAAACACGTAGTTTTTAATTTTCAATCCAATTGCAAAGACGTTAACTGCCGCTGCTCGCGCTGCCCAGATTTTCCAGGATTCTCATTTCCATCCCCTAAAACCTTTCTCACCGTCATTGTATTAGCCAGTCAAGTATTCCAACTTCTAGCTGTATAAGCATGTGCTTCAATCGAACATACAACTCCGTAACCTTAGAATTGTCAATTACTAAACTGGTAAGTTCTAAATTTTTAATAAAACTGTTGTCTTTAAAATAATTATTGAAAGAACGTTAGTACAATAGAAAGCGTTTATTTTTAATTAAAAGATTTATTATATACAGAAATCCAGTTTAAAATCGACAATAAAAGTTTCTATTTAAAAAAAATCCACTGAAATGTTTGTGCAATTCGAAGGTCTTGCACGGACAACAAAACGTTTGTTTTCTATAGAAGTAATAAAATTTGTATGTTGTCCCATCATAATTATATTTTTTTTCAACAAAACTTTTGTAGAATTAACAAAAATGTGGTTGAATCACCAAAATTTCAGATTTAGTTTAAACAATAACACATTTTTTGCCTTCAAAATTCTTCCTTTTTCTGAAATTAAAATTTGCTTGGTATTTAAATTATTGTATGACATAATGATTATGCAATATACAATTTATGTTTTAGTAACTATTTTTAAAATCCAATAAAAACGCGAAGGTTACGGAGTAAGTATCTAAACAACGTGGTAAATCACAAGAGCTATCTTTAAATAAACTAATAAAGATAGTTTTGTGATTTATCTTCATATTTGCTTCATTTTTAGGCTTTATCTACAGTGCCGTGCAAAAGTGTTCGTCCACCCCTTTTTTTATGACTGAATAAATTCTCTTAATTTTAGTTATACCAGAGCTAAAAAATGTCTGTTTAAAAGGTTGATTGTTTTCGAAATTCTGTTTAAAATAGGCCCAGGGTGAAGCCAATTTGTCTAGTTTTTAAGTAGATATTGCAAAATAGTGTAAATTTTAATGTTTTCTTAAATTTTCAATAACATCCAAAATAGTCAACATTTTTCAATGTTCTTGGGCTCATTTTCAAGCTTTTTTCACCATATTACAACAGTTTTCGAGTATAAATCGTAAAAAATTTCTTTTCGAATTGCAAGAACTTGAAGTTGTAGTAAAAAAGTTGGATAAATTTGAAAACATCTTATCTGTAGGCAAATCAGAATAAAACTTAAATAAATATATAGTTTGGAGAAATTACATAGAAACTTCATGATTACATGTTTCATATATTTTACAAAAATATTTTTGTTGCCAAAAATAATATTTCAATTTTTTCAACTTTTTTCTCACAACTTCAAGTTCTTGCAATTCGAAAAGTAATTTTTTACGACTTATACTCGTACGCTGTTGTGATACGGTGAAAAAAATATTCAAAATGAGCCCAAAAACATTGAAAAATGTTGAATATTTCGGAAGTTATTGTAAATTTAAGAAAAAATTGAAATTTACACTATTTTTGCAATATCTACATAAAACCAGACAAATTGGCTTCAACCTGGGCTTATTTTAAACAGAATTTCTAAAACAATCAACCTTTCAAAGATACATTTTTTAGCTCTGGAATAATTAAAATTAAGAGAATTTATTCAGTCATAAAAAAAGAGGTAGACGAAAGCTTTTGCACGGCACTGTATAACTTACACGCAATGAAGTGGCGATTATAGAATTGATAATGCGTTTACTTCAACTGTCTTCATCGATTGCATGTTACTATGAATGCCACTGTATATTTTTTGTGCTAAATGAAATTAACAAATCCATTCTAAGGCATAAAAGTATAAATATGTCGTATATATGAGCTCGACTCATTAGCAATATATAATAAAAAGGAATACTTCTTTAAAATGCAGTCTTCAAAATTGTAATTACTAAGAAAAATACATTGCAAGTAGACCTAAATAATATTTAGTTCAAAAGATTGTATCTAAAAATTTTGTTTCTTCCATTTAGCACAATAATTGCTCAAACAAACACACATTTATATATTCTCTTTGCTTTCCTAATTTTCACAAATTTAAAGACATTTAAAAAATAATCTGCATGTTTTATTTATTTTTTAAATGTTTTTTTTTTCATAGAAGTTTCAAGGATTTGTTCAATATATTTATTAATGGTGACACTATTATTTCCCGTCTTATAAACATAGGGAAAATAGGGGTATTAACGGACACATTAAGAAAAGAATAATAATTTATATGTTTATTTTTTGGTGGCGAAGATAAATTCATGTGAATGGCCATATTTTTTTCCGTTTTCAGACATTATGCAATAATATAATTATTCTTTGCCAACCTCTTATTATACTTATCTTGAAATACATAGTTAATTTAAATTCAGTGAACGACGCCCAAGATTAGTGAGCGAAACCTGTATTTATTTTCAACTTAAAATAATTGAGAATATTATTATTAAGAAAAATTATGTAATTTAGTTAATTTAGACAATAAAGAACATCATTTTATATAACCATGGGTGTTTTTATAAGAGATTAAAGAGGAAGCTAAATTCATTCTTGGGTGTCAGTGATTGATTTTTGAGGTTCGAAAATCGTAAACTGATATAAATAGATACAGATTTTCTACGAACGAATAAAACAAACAGTAATCATTAGAACATGGATATCGATAGAAATAGTTCGTAAAATTCACCATAAAACTTCCTTTTGCTGGGTGACGCTCATTGATAGATACAACCTACATGAATAATAGAATACTTAAGTATGTACAAGTATCCATTTCAATCTCAATCATTTTAATAACAACATTTTTATTGTACAGTGTCTATCACAAGGAGTGTGCCTGCATCACCCCTGTTTACCCTAAGTGTAATTTAACATTTTTATTCCAAGATGTAATTTTTTAAATCGAAAAAAGTGAAAAGGAAAAGAATGTAGTTGAAACAGATTGCATGCAAATTTCTTAATTTTTTTTTTAAACTGCAAAAAAGTAATATCGTTTTTATCGGGTGAATTTGGGAATACAGATGGCAAATATCTGGTTCTTCCATCTGGAGAACTACACATCAAGGACGTTGGGCCAGAAGATGGCTACAAAACCTACCAATGTCGGACTAAACATAGACTGACTGGAGAGACAAGACTGTCGGCAACCAAAGGACGGCTAGTAATCACTGGTAAAAGTCATCAACAATCTTTCATTTTCTACACGAATATCGATTCTGATTGTCGGAAGTAGATTAGTTTTTAATTCCATATTAAGTTATATGTCAACTTCATTTATCTCAAGAGTAATAAAAAAAGTTTTATATTTATAAAAAAAGTAAAAGTTTTATGGTAACTATTCGTGTTCACTTTGTTCTACATCAATTTTCAGAGTACATTTCAATACAATCCCTTGAATAATGAAATTCTAATAATAAATATTCTATTATCAGAATCGATATTCACATCCACATTCATAGGCACCGGTCGAAAGTAAGACCACTGCAACTTGTTTTTCTATGCTCTTTTCACATTTGCCGCTAACATATTCCAAGCTAAATCATAGTTTGATATCAAAGTTTTGCTACATTTTGCTTCCGCTTCACTTAAATTTTTATATTAGATATACTCCATATTTAAAGCAACTTATAATTATTAATTAAAATTCACAAACTTTCAAATATAAAGAATAAATTTAAATTGTATCTATAAATATTTGATTATATCAAGTGGTTAAGGTTTTTGAGGCATATATGCGGCAAATTTCTAAACCATTCCAATTTTGTTTATAAAAGTTCACTAGTTTTTTCCATGCATAATTGTAGAAAAGAGACATTCTAAAATGTATTTTTTAAATTGAACGTTGGCTATTTAATATATATTTATTTTTTACTAATTACCATTTTTCAACTGGTCAATAATTTTTTGGATTAAAAAAAGCTCTTTTTGGGATTTGTATTTCAAAATATGCTTGAAAAAATTTGTTAATCTTTTTCAATTAAAATTTTTGGAGATTATAATACAGAGCAGAAATAAGATGTTTTCAATAAACAATTAAGAGTGGTGCCTACGTATGTCAGATGGAATAATTGAACAAGATAATGTAACGAAATCGGATTTCCATCACCCTGTTTTTATAAAAAACTTTCTACACCCTTTCAAGTAGGATTTTAAGTAAAAATATTTTAATGAACGAAATTTAAAGACAATAAAAATTAATAATAAAATGAAAATATTAAGGCTGAGAATAACATAGAAGGATGGCAAGAGGGCATTACTTAAAAAAATAAATCATTTCAATACATGCTTTAATCTGCTTGTTCATCAATCATGCGTTTTAAACTCATTCCATTCAAATTCTTTTCATAATACTTGTTAGCTAGGCTCATATACGTGTACTTTTTCTTAAATAACACAGCCACACAAAAAAAAGTATCCGTATCTGGTAACAAGACATACGTATTCCTATGGATTTTGGGGCGCTGAATTCAAATTCGGTATCAAAAATCACCCATCACGTCATGGTTGAGCCATAATCTCAAAAAGGAGGAAAAATCATGCACTGAGGCAAATAAATTTCAAAATAATGCCAGTGATGCAAATTTTCACTTCAAAAACATTTCGACAACTGTGAAGGATCAACCCTTGCCTGATATCAACTTATTTAACATAACTTTACCCAACAGAACCTGACCTCACCTAACCTGAATTAACAGAAATTTATTGAACTACACGTAAAGCTCTGGAAGCATATTTTCCCAGTAGCAAATGTGTGCTACATCGAATGCTACCTAGAAATAAATCTAACCTAGCAGAAAATAGACTGAAGTAGTTCTATAAATCAATTTAATTACGATAAAAAGCAAGATAAAATGTAAACACGAAAGATAGTATAAATATATCCCTTAAGATTAAGAAAATCAGAGAGAAAAAAATTTTGAATAAAACTCTTATTCATTTGCATGTTTAAGTTACAGTTCTACATTTTAATTGATACAAACATTGTCAGGTTAATTGAAATGGGGTCAATTCTACTTGTAGTTCTAAGTTTCTTCAAATGAGTAATGTGCGTCTAAATTTTTAACCACCTGTAGTACAATGAAATGAATTTTATTGTGTTACAACGGGAACACTTAAGTTAAGTTGTGTTGCGTTAAGCAAAATTTCGTTAGGTTCTGTTAAGTTAGATTCATTTGTGGGTTAAGATCGAGTTAATCTATTAAATATAGCACACATTTAAGACTGAGAACTGTACGCTTACATAGCTACACGTGTGGTTGAATTTCATTCGGCTAGGTTAGGTTAGATCAGGTTTTGTTAGGTTAGGATAGGTTAAACCTCTATGTAGGTTAAGCCGAAGCTGAATGAAACGGTACCGCAAACACAACGGGACAACACAATGAGTTTAATTGTGTTACGTGAAGTTAAGTTAGGTTAGGATAGGTTTGACCTCTTTGCAGGTTAAGCCCAAGCTGATTCAAACGGTACCGCAAACACAACGGGACAACACAATCAATTTAATTGTGTTTCGTTAGGTTAGGTTAGGCTAGGTTAAATTTATTTCTAGGTTAGGCTCGAGTTGACCCATTCGATGTAGCACACATTTGCTACTGCGAAAATATGCTTCCAGAGCTTTACGTGTAGTTCAATAAATTTCTGTTAATTCAGGTTAGGTGAGGTCAGGTTCTGTTGGGTAAAGTTATGTTAAATAAGTTGATATCAGACAAGGGTTGATCCTTCACAGTTGTCGACATGTTTTTGAAGTGAAAATTTGCATCACTGGCATTATTTTGAAATTTATTTACCTCAGTGCATGATTTTTCGTTATTTTTGGAGGTTATGGCTCAACCATGAGGTGATGGGTGATTTTTGATACCGAATTTGAATTCAGCGCCCCAAAATCCATAGTAATACGTGTGTCTTGTTACCAGATCCGCACACTTTTTTTTGTTTGGCTGTGTAATCTAAATTTATTCATGACAAAATCTTCAGTGGCTATGTGTAACTGATTGTTCAACAATGCTGATGGTAAGTAAAATTGATTAAGTTTTTTTTTACTTGTCAATCGATGAAGAACTGTTTTGTCTTGAAGTTTTCTGTAGATTAGACGGAAAACCGATTTCGTTTGCAGTCTAGGAATGGATGAGTGGGTCATTGGACGACCTTGAATAGCCCATCAGTTTGAGCGTGGAATTCGTGCACTAGACATCGTGTAGATTTGCGAATGTCCAACCTTCATGCGTTCGTTTATCATCTCTAGTTATTGTTTTCATGCAGATATGACCTATGCTGTAGAATGTAAAGAGGCAATCTCAGTCGATATTATGAATGATCTTGCAAAGGGTGATGGCAGATTTATAATTTCTATTCATTCAAGCGGAATGAAAATTTGTGGTTTTTAAATTTGAAAATTCAAAAAGATTTCTCTATAGATCGATATATTATAGCGAATTTTTTTAAAGTAACGTTTCTTGTGTGCACGTTACAATTTCTCAAGAATGTGTGACAATAGTTTTTTTTAAAGTCACTCAAAGAAATGATAACTTGCACAACACTTTTTTCCTTTTATACTTCATTTTTATTGTTCAGCACTGAAAACTGTACACACAAAAAATTGACCATAATTTTTTAGTCCAAATGAACTTAAATAATGTGTTTCCTGTTGACTGTTGAGGGTAGTCAATTTTAAATTAATTCAAACTTTAAAAGCTTGAATCTGAATAATAATTTACAATTAAAGGCGTTGAAATTTAAAAATGTTTAAGTCAGAAAATGCAAAGCCATAGAATTAGTAAAACACTTGGAAGTTATAAAAACATTAGAAATTTGAAAATTTCAAATTAATCTGTTTCTAAATGATATACCTAAATTTTATAATCCTAAAAGTGGAACAATTGTAAATTTTAAGCAATCAAAATTGAATTATTATTTGAGGTGTCAAAATTTGATCAGCTTAAACTTAATTTTCTTAAATTGTATTGGTTTAAATTAAAATTTTTTTTTCGAAACCCTACAATTTGGATTTATATACTATTGTATACTTAAAATTTTTTATTACAGAATTCTAAGTATTTTTAATTGAAAAGTATTTAGTTTTTGACACTTCGTTTAAAATTGATCATTTTTAATTATTTCAAATTTTATAGTTTGCCGCTTCGAATGCTTAGTACTGAAATGTTATTTTTGAAAGTCTCAAAATAAAATTACTTCTAATTTTAATAGCATCTATTTTAAGTGCTTCTCATATTTATAAATTTTCTTTTCTTTAAGGGCATGCTCTTCGTGACCAAGTGACCAAACTAGTCCTCGGACATGAGCATTTGTTTGGTGTTCACTGTGTACACACGGATTGAAATATCGTGTTTAAAATTTGACAGATTAAATAAAAAGCACTAAAGAACGTTTGTATGCATCAATATGTTTATAGTTTCAAAGAAAGTTTATTTAAAAATCGATGAAATAGGATATTACCATTCGAGTTATAGCATTTTGCAGATAATTTTTGGTTTTATGCATTTCGGATTTTTTGGTTCGTGTATATTGAGCACTGTTGATAAAGTCGAGATCACGTGACTAAGTTCATTCATAAAATTTTTGTGTGGAGAATGAAATGATTATCATTTCTTTCGGTCCTCACTACGTCCATACCGATTGAGGACAGATTGAGTTCAGGATTCAGTAAGTTATGCCGAAAGGACTAAGGAACGTTTGTATATATCAAAATGTTTATAATTACGAAGAAAGTTTTCTAGTGAAATACTATAGGAATAGCAAAAAAAAACTTTTAACCAAGTCCCATCTTGAGAAATGTTCATCTTTAGAAAATAATTAAAATTTTTTAATGGTTATATATTCTTGTGTATTTTTTGTACTGGTGTGAAACAATTCTAAGTTATACCAAACAAATAATAATAAAATTTCTGACGGGGTCTGACGCTGGGGGGTCTGACGCTGAGCCCCGCCAGTTAGTTCACTATCAACAATAGTTATCAACCGATCGATTTAACGTCAAAAATAATACGTCAAGAATTATGAAAGTTGGTTGGAAAACTCCGAAGAGTAAATTTGATCACATTTCTGTTATTGATATGTGTGTGCAGATACTTATTTGTTGATTTGCAACGAATGTGCAAATTTTATTGCTTACATTAATTTTTTTAAGGCTTAGACGATTTAGTCCAAAATTGGTGTCAGTGCTCAATATACGCGGACCAAAAAATCCGAAATGCATCAAACCAAAAATTATCTGCAAAGTTCTATAACTCGATTGGAAATATCCTAGTTCATCGATTTATAAATAAACTTTCTTTAAAACTATAAACATATTGATGTATTGAAACATCCTTTAGTGCTTATTATTCAATCTGTCAAAATTTAAACATGATATCCCAATCCGTGTGGACAGTGAACACAAAAAAAATGCTCATAACCGGGGACTAATTTGGTCACGTGGTCACGAGGAGCATGCCCTTAAGCCTTGACTTTATTCCAATTTTATACAGTTATTACTTTTAAATTAAATAATCATGAATTAAAGCATTCAATATTCTACAATTTCATTTAAAATTGGAAGCTTTATAAGTTGAATTATTGAAAAGGTCACAAAACGAATAATTGGAAATTGGAAATTATGTATATGTTTAGAGCGTTCAAATTTAAATCATAATATTCATAGTCGTAAAACTTCAAAGTAAAAGCCTCATTAGTTAAGCAATTATCAATTCTTATACTTGGCCATTTTCTATTTTTAAAGATGTTGAAATTAAATGCATTCAATTTCCATTTTGAAATTTTACAATATCGATCATTTAAATTGGAATCCCTTAAATTGTCTATTTTTAACCGTAGGTGACCATATATATTTTTTAAATTTAGTATGTAGCTAGTTACCCCGTACTGAAATTTAATTATGTTCTATCAGGAATTTTGTGATAAACGAACGCATTTTATCAATAAATTTTGTGTCTTAGTTGCATATCTAATAATAATGACAACCTGTTTTTGATGTGATATAGCTCATTCATTCTTAGAAATATTATTGTC
>NC_046666.1:101778186-101787436 GCF_010883055.1 Belonocnema kinseyi | reverse complement strand
TAAAATTATACAATAATAATAACTTGGGCAAGTAAACAAGTAATTTAAGATTTTCAACCATGTCTACTGAATGACATTTTATGAAAATTCAAAACACGATCTCTCAACAACAAAACTATTCCTTTACTTATTGTTATATAATTTTTATTTTTACAGTTATTGATACAAAGTTTTTAAGCACTTTTGCTTACACATATCATCGCACGCTTAAGGCTTTGAAAAAACGAACTCGCTAAGGATACGAACCCTGCCTTTACTACCTACACTCCTGTATTCTACTGCGCGTTCAAACTAATGTCGCTATCGAAGCACTTTGATCTTAGTTACAAAATTTCGTACAAGTATTTTAAAGCAGCGTCGTACTAAGTCGTACGGTGAGCCTCAACATGCTTCAAACTAAAAGTTTTTGAACTCATTGTTTCTTTAAAGAAAACATATTATTGATGATTAATGAGAAGTTCAAAGGCTTATCCAAAAATTTTGAGTGACTTAATAAATAAAGTTTTATTTGGAAAGACTTTAGGACTGAATTTTACTTATTTCCAAAAAGACTCCATATTCTTTATTCTTTAAATATTTAAAAATTGTATGGTCTATCTGAAGGTAATAAAAAATCAAGAAAATTTAAGGGGAAAAATGTTTCACTAACTTTCATTACAAAAAACGATTTTCTGTAATACAAAAACCTCCATAAAACGCGCATTTTTCAATTTATCCAATTATTGTATTATACTTTCTCACTTAGTATTTAATGCGTTATATAAGTTCCTAAACAATAATTTTAAATATGCGAAAAAATAATTTAATTTCACTTATTTCAAGAAGGGGTCAAAACGTGTTGTTTAAAAATATTCAGGACATTTAAAAACGATCCTAAAATAATAAGTAAAAAAGAAAGAACAAGTACAAAAATGTTTGAATAACCTTAGTAGCAAAAGAATGATTTTCTGATATACAAAAACCTCCATAAAACGCGCAGTTTCAACGTATCCAATTATTTTATTATACTTTTTTACTCATGTCAGTTTTATATGCGGAATAACTTTTCTAAAACAACAATTTAAATATATATAAAACAAATAACTAAATTGTACTTATTCCATGAGGGGGTCAATATTTTTCTTCATTAAATATTTAAATCGTTTTAAAAGTACCTAAATCTGACAAAGAATAAGGACCAGTGGAGATAAAAAATGCTTTAATAACCTTAGTGACAAAAACAATAATTGAAAACACGTAGAAGAAATTGATCTTAATCTTGAATATTGTACCTATTTCAAACAGGTATCAACACTTTATTTTTCTTCTGAATCTAAAATAATTCAAAATCAGAAGAAAAAGAAATTCTGTAAAGAAAAGTTCTTTGTAATGCTTTCTCCTTGAATTCTTCATTTTTATCTTAAAAATGTTTAATTGTCAATTATTTCATGATTCTTGTATAAAACGTAATATATTATTATAAAAACTTTTAAAAAAAGTTATTTTTGACTTCCTCTCCCTTAAATATCTTGATTTAAATAGGGATAAGATTTTTTTTAATTATCAAACTATGTAAAAATAGTAATTTGAAACATTATTTAAGATTTGTACTTCATTTTATGCTGCCATATATTTATTTTTTATTATTTACCTAGTTAAAAAAATTATATAAGTATACGGTGATTGCTAAAAGGTTAAATATTTTAAGCCCCAGGCATTTTCTGTGCGAAATAAATTCTTCAAAAAATATCTCCACTTCGTTTAGAAATTACCTACAAATAAGAAACCACAAATTTGAAATAAAAAACAGTTAAATAATATCAATGACATTTTGTATTATTTAGGATTCACATTATCACAATAAATATATTGAATTAAAAAGGATAATAATCACGAAGATCCAATGACTAAGTTTGCATGTTAGACGTTAAAATGGGATTTAAATTTTGACTTATTATGAATTTAATTTCTTAAATTTCAAAATTTAAGGTAAAGGTTTTCCAAAAGCACTTTTAATTCTGTTCCGATTTGACACGTAGTCTTTAAAATTGAACAATATTCATAATTTCATAAGCACTTGAACTCTAAAATTTTTAAATTGGATTAGATTTTTAATTGGCAATTCCAGACCTAGCAAAATATCCTACCAATAAATAAAATCACAAGCAATAGCTCTAGGTAAACAACGCAAGAAAGCACAGTGGGGCGAAATGAAAAAATTATTTTCAAAATAACCTGTACGTCAGAATTCTTCATCGATTTTCAATTTTTATTTTCAAAAAAAATCAGCATTAAATTATCAAGAAATCTTTCGAGGCTGATTTTTGAAATTTGGGGTTTTAAAATTTTTATAGAGCTGCAACTAGCGAAAAAAATGTTGACATTTAAAAAATTTTTTAATTCACTGGTAACATTTTTTTTCAGTAGCATCAGGCCTCATAATTGATGTAAAAGGATCGGTGGTAGAAAAAAAATGTGTTGATAAGGCCAGTTATTTGTTATAAACAACTATTTGCAACAAATGGCCGGTATGATGGATTATGCTTTTGTGAAGTATATTTATGCATTGAATCGCTCGTTTACAGCAGTGAGGTGAAACTTTATCCTGAAAATGTGGTATCCAATATACTTCGTTAAATTTATTAACAATTATTATAAACAAATGCATGATTTGAACAGTTTTAGGCACGAAAGGAACCGAATTTTCTTACGATTGTCTTCGAATCTCATTGCGTGTGATGCACATTGATGTATTTTTGTCATCTGATATCTTTGTAAATTTATCAACCATTATTATCAACAAATGTATGATTTGAACAGTTTTAGGCAGAAACGAATCGAATTTTCTTCTGATTGTCTTCAAGTCTCATTGCCTGCGATGCACATTGATGTATTTTTCTCATCTGATATAATTTGTTAAATTTATCAACAATTATCGTAAACAAATGCATGATTTGAACAGTTTTAGGCAGAAACGAACCGGATTTTCTTCCGATTGTCTTCGAATTTCATTACCTGTAATGTTCATTGATATATTTTGTCATTTGATATAATTTGTTAAATTTATCAACAATTATTATGAACAAATGCATGATTTGAACAGTTTTAGGTAGAAACGAACCGAATTTTCGTTCGATTTTCAAGAAATCTCATTGCTTGTAATAAACATTGATGTATTTTTTCATCTGATATAATTTGTGAGAAAAAATAAATTGAAAAGAAGGACGATCTTACTCTACACTGGAATGTCCACATCATGGATATGTTGATCTTATATTCATTATATTCGTTGATGACGTTAACGAATTATATCAGAAAACGAAAATAAATCAATGAGCATCGCAGGCAATGAGAGTTGAAGACAATCAGAAGAAAATTCGGTTCGTTTCGGCCTAAAACTGTTCAAATCATGCATTTGTTTATAATTGTTAATACATTAAACAAATTATATCAGATGAAAAAAAATACATCAATGTGCATCACAGGCAATGAGATTCGAACACAATCGTAAGAAAATTCGATTCGTTTCTGCCTAAAACTGTTCAAATCATGCATTTGTTTATAATAATTGTTGATAAATTTAACAAATTAGATCAAGTGACAAAAATACTTCAATGTGTACCACAGGCAATGAGATTCAAAGACAAACGGTAGAAAATTCGGCTCGTTTCTGCCTAAAACTATTCAAATCATGCATTTGTTTATAATAATTGTTAATGAATTTAACAAATTAAATCGGATATTACATTTGCATGATCACATTTCACCTCATTGCTCTAAATGAGCGATTTCGATGCATTCATAAAAACATAATCATAATAAATAATAATAATAAATAATAAAATAATAAAAACATAATATAAAAATGACTTGACATATGAACAAGTTTTTTTTCTTCCACCGCTCTTTTACATTAAACCTGAGGCCTGATGTCACTGAGAAAATTTTTCAAAGAGAATTAAAAAACAAATTTTAGATCACCATTTGTTTCGCTATTTGCAGCTCTATAAAAATTAAAAAAATTAAAATTTATAAATCAAACTCGACAGATTTCTTCAGAATTTAATACTGAATTTTTTCAACAAAAATAAATTGAAAATCTGTCAAGAATTGTGAACTACAGGTTATTTTGAACATCGTTTTTTCATTTCGCCCCACTGTGCAGAGGCACAGCGGACAAGACACGCGACATGCGCGGCACTACGGAAAACGTTCACTGCGCATACACAGTTTTTAGTGATTGTCGTCGGAATGATATAAGCCTGTATTCTCAAATCTCTACAGAAATGTTTATTATTTATCACAAAGGATCGCTTGATTTTGAAATACTTGATCATGAAAATTAGAATACCTTTTATAGTGACTCTGTTTTCTCTATATCCAGGAGTCATAGAAAAATGTCATGCTACTATATTTGCTTGTAAACTAATAACCAACTTCTTATCTAAATAAATAAACTTGATAGTTTTTTATACGAATGAGAAAATGAAGAAAGAATGAATCAGAATATATCTTGTACAAAAGACAGAGTATCAAATCTACTGACTGCCTCATATCTAGTATTAGTGAAACTGTCTCATTAAACTAATACAAACTCTGAATAAAAAAAAAAAGACTAATGCAACTAACTTTGACGGGTACACAGTGGGCTGGGTTAGGAATTTACGGCTTATAAGTAAATTTAATACATTAAATTCTTGAGTCGCAATATCTTGTTTAGAGATCATTATATTATTTTGTATATTGAATTAAATAAAGAGAATTTTCCCGAAAAGATCCTTTTTGTTGTTGTATTTTGTAATTGTAAATAAAATGTTATTTCTCGCTTGAAAGTCGCGCGAGCTATACAGTGAAACCGTAGTATAGTGGCCGCGAGGGGCAGGAGCGGAAAGCGGGGGACTCGTCTGTATTCCCACATTTCCCTCAAACGGTTGTCAATTTCGCTCCATCAAAAGTACATCTAAACGCACGAATTGTTGGCCACAATATTTTAATCGCATAATCTAAAGGCAATTATATCGAACCGTTTAGCTCGCTTTTCCCCGAAAATGTTCTTGTTGTTTTTTGTAATTGAAAGTGGAAATTATTTTTTTTCGTATGAAACTGGCGCGTTGTGTCCAAGTTACTCACCAGGGGCCAGTATTTTAAAAATCGCCATATCTAAAACAGGTTTCTACGATCCAGCAAATAAGTATGAAATAATTTTTTTGGTTACTTCACACAACTTTTGCTATGAAATAACTATATTCGTACGTGCATTCATTATCACTTGGCGAATTACCAAAATACATGTATTAGCAACCAAAAAGTTTTCAACTGTGAAACCTAAAGGAAACAAAGTTTGTAATTTAACATTTTCAAATTTTGGAAGATGTTGAATTTGTAACATTTATAGTTTAAAGTTGTACAAATGTTTGAATATTTTCCATTACTTTTTAAACAATGTTTAATTGTTTAAATAAATGTAAATTATTTCAAGAATTATTTTTCCCCCCAAAAAATGTAAAAATAATCTATTTTCTTCTTGAATAGTAATAGTTGGTAATTGATTGAAGTATTATATTCCGTTTTGAAAATTATATAATTATTTAAACAATTACTTCTTGTCTATTTACACAATTTCTAAAAATTTAGCCAGAAATGTTCAATTTTTCTCACATTCATACCCTGAACTACTTTTTCTTTAACAATTACATTATTTTGATTCATTTCTTCTAATTTTTCAGAAATCTTTATTTGTTTAAACAACTTTCATTTGGTTGAACACATTTTTACGACTAAAAAATTGAAATAAAATAGAAGACACACAATTTCTTTTCTGACTGAATAGTGTATAAAAAATGTATTAAAAAATTTGTAATTGTTAAAAGAATAGACTATACTACGGTTTCACTGTACAGCTCGCGCGACTTTCATTTTCAATTACAAAATACAACAACAAAAAGGATCTTTTCGGGAAAAAGCGAGCTGAACCGTCCGGTATAATTGCATTTAGATCTTGTGCTTAAAATATGGCGTTCAACAACTCAGCCGTTTAGATTTAGTTTGACCCTTGCTAATTTGACAGCCGTTTGAAGCGCCTTAAGTGGAGGACGTGGACAGCTCCGGAACATGGATTTCCACAACCCAGAACTTAGATTGTAACCTGGTATTTTTAAATTGTACCTCTCCCTTTTTCCCTCCTGTGGCAAATTAATTACATATCCAACCAAAAATCGTAAACCGCCGGCCTTGAAAATATTACCATATCTAATTAAAACAAACGATATAAATTAAAAAAAAAAGTCCCAACAAATAAATGTATGAATATGTCCCGATGCAGGTCGCAAGTCAAAAGGAAATCATCTTGAAGAAAAACTGGAACATTTAACGATTTAAAAATTTAGGATAAATAGTACCGTATTCGGATAGGGGATAAATATCGATGGTACCATCCTCAACCCAAGAAGCAACCTCGACAAATTCAGCAACGAAGCTCGGTATATGACACTTGATAATAGCTGCATTTCCCCGAAGGATATGTTCATCCATCACGTTCACTGCATATTGCTGCCCGACAACTGCAACCAGACAACCGAATTCAATTTGAAAAGGGAATTTTACGAATAGCGTCAAGAGGTAGGCATCGAACTAAGAGAGACTTAAGCGCGGCTCTAAGTATATTCTTTGATGTTTTTCTATCCCGTATACCGTAAAGTTTTTCTTCGGTGGAATATCGTCCACCGTTCGAATCGATCCAGTCTGCAACTTCTACATAGTCTGCTACGAAAGAGGGTACTTGACACTTGAATATGGCTGCATTTCCGCGGATAGCGAAGACGTCATAAACTTGAGCTTCGAAGTACTGTGACACCGCTGTAATTAAAGTGGAAGGGTCACACATACATTTTTATACTCATATCCCATGAAAGTGTAATATGTAATCGTCCAAATCATCGCCCTACACAAGATTGTCATGATTTTCGAAAATTAAAATCTAAGTACAGCACGAAAACGGCGCGACTTAGCAAAAAAATAAACAAAGCAAAATTATTTGTATCTGATGTTTAAGAATTTTCTGAAAATCTTCCTCAAAAGAAGTTCTTTTAAGACAGTTGCCTAATGTTTTCGATTATCCTTGAGGTTAGTTGAGTCCGTTGAGCAGAAAATTTCTCTAAAAAAGATGCTCAGAAGACTTCTGATTTCGATTCAATGTTCTTGGTGGATCTGGATGTTACACTCAGAAAAATGTTTATTTGAATCAAACAACAAAAATTGTTTGAATTCATATAATTGAATCAAACAAATTTCTTGCTTCAATTAAAAAAAGTTTTATTTAATTTGAAGAACTGGAAAATATTGGCCATATTGATTTAAACAAATAATTTGCTTAGTAAAATTGGTTTGATTTAAACAAAAAATTGACTTTTATTAAACAGTACATTTGTTTAAAATCTGTTTTTTCGAATTCATAAAAATATTTATTTGACTCAAACAAAAAATACAATACAAAGCAGTCCTACAAAGTGCCGCTAGGCGTGCTAAAGCGCAGCCGGCGGTTCCTAAGTATAACTAACCTAAAATCTAAATTAATTGATACTGTGATTGATTTGACGGCATTAAGCTTTTTTTTAGTGTTGCATTATTCTAAAGCTTCTGATTTACTGTAAAATCATAAATTAATTGAAAATGGAACCAATATATCTAGTTTAAGAACTACTTGAATTTTGGGGCTTTTGCCCAAATTAGTGTCTGGTATCATGTATCAACTATATACAAAGTTCATTTCACAGGACAAGCCGATATATCGGTGTACTGTAAAAAGTTATTATATAGCTAAAATTCGGTGAAAACGTGACCTTAGTGATTTTCGGGATCGCTGATCATGAATCCGAGGTCAGATTTGATTAATTCACACACCCCCACTACACCTCTTCTCATCAAAGGCTTCATTTTTTGTTACTTCCGTAATGGGGCTTTTGGAGGGTAGGGGGGGGGGGGAGTACATGAATTTATGAAATCCGACCCCAGATTCGTGTTCAGTGACCTCAAAAAATTGCCGGATCTTCTTCATAACAGAAAAATACTGATTTTGCTCTAGAGCCGATATATCGGTTTTCCGGTCCTCTAGAGGTTAAACATTCGGATTGAATAAGCGTTTCTGCTTTTACATATACAACGATAATTATGATAACAATAAAGATATTATCGAACTTATAAATTATTTTTATAAAGAACGCTCAATTTAGTTGAACCAAAGAAATAAAATCAAATAAAAAATGTATTTGAATCAAACAGTTTTCTCAGTGTACCTAAGACCGTTTATCAGAATGTCTAATCGCATCCGAATTTTGAGGCCGCACGGTTGAATATTTTTGTCTAATTTTTTGCATACCACATCTAAATAACAATATCTCAAATCAAGCTGAGCCGGTTTCTCGATAAAATGTTTATATTTTGTTTAATAATCAAACACGTAGAGAACAACAGAGAAAAATAGCAGTGACACTCAGTGATAGCTGTACATGCATGTCCACAGCGAGCCTGCTCACCCTCGTCAAACTCAAGTCAGAAGATTCCCCGCAGGGTGATGAATGACACGGCACGAATGAATCCCGAGCATGAGATTTCGGCCATTAGAAAAACTGACATTATGAAATCATTGATATTTTAAATTTTAATTAACAGAATTTATTTATTTATTTAGTTATAACGATCTGTTCAACACAAAAATCGCATAATTATGCAAAAAGGCGAATGCTGAGGATTCGGATTTTAAAAACAGAGGACTACAATATTAATATTCTTTTGCATTTTACAGAAAATGGCATGCTTTACAGGTAATTTTTGCGCAATTAAAAAATATTTCTTGAATATCTTAGATTCTGCCCTTTAATATCTTGGATATTGTCAGTTAAAATCTTCTTTTTAATATATACGGGTGCTCTACTTCAGTATCTAGATTTCTTTACCATAGTTAAGTCGCTAAGATATTACGAGGGTAGTTCAGTAAGTCCTTAGAATGAAGTATAAAAACAATTTTTTTTGGGTAAATTTTTTTTTATTTTTCAACATAATCTCCTTGGAGCTCTATACACTTGGGCAATCGCTTTTCAAGTTTTTTTAATCCTTCAGAAAAGTGCGTTTTCGGAAATTCCTCAAAATAAGCACTTACAGAGGCAATGACGTTTGCGTTGTCTGGAAATCTCTGTCCACCGAGCCATTTTTTCAAGTTTGGAAATAAGAAAAAGTCACTGGGGGCTAAATCTGGTGAATACGGTGGGTGTTCGAC
>NC_046666.1:101754007-101778086 GCF_010883055.1 Belonocnema kinseyi | reverse complement strand
CTAGTCGGGAGTGGTGCTGACTGAAAACAGATGATTTGGAGCGATTCGCGCGCCATCTGTTGGTCATTCTAAGGACTTATTGAACTACCCTCGTACCTATTAATATCTAGATAGTCTGTACTAACATCTATTTTTCTCCGTGTACAATCATCTAAATTCTCATATCTTGAAGCACACAGAGCCGATTTTTTAATAAAAACATTACATTATAGATTATACGCGTCGAAAATGCATATACAGCTAACGCTGAGTGTTACTAGTACTGTTCTTCCATTTTTGATCATAAAACAAAATATAAACATTTTATCGAAAAAATGACTGCTTGCTTCAAGATTTCGTTATTTAGAGGAGGCATGCAAAAAATTAGACAAAAATATTCTTTATTGTCTGTTACAAAAAGTATCATTATGGAACCGTGGATTCATTTAATTTTGATGTGCAAAATCAATTTATTTATTTAATTGCCAAACAATAAATAAAAGATTCAGGAAAATTGTTTAGCGTTTGTAGGAATAATGGACGTCTTTAGGGAATTAAGCCTGACTTGTTTAAACAATTATTATTTATTTGCACACTTTTTTGTCCCTGTAGTCGTAGGAATTCTTAAGGGGGCGACCCATGTAACATCTCAAAAATAAGTGTATTTTTCGGAATTGTTTTGGGGATGAAGAATATAATTTATTTACTACATAAAATCTTATTTACTACAATTGATCACAAAATCAACGAATGGTCAGAGTACTTTCTTTTAAGATATTTAGCAATTGAGTACTTGGTTCTTACTTTTTAGGCCGAAGGGTTGAATATTTTTGAATTATCTCTTGCATGCGTCAACTACATGCTCATATCTTGAAGCACACAGAGCCGCTTTATCAATTCAATTATTACATTATAGCTTATAATCTAGATTATACGTGCATCTAGATTAATATTAAAATATATATTAAACATCACATTCAGCTAACACTCCGCGTTATTACTACTGTTCTTTCCTTTTTAATTGTTAAAAAAAAATATAAACATTTTATCAAAAAATTGGCTCTGCTTGCTTCAAGATATGGTTATTTAGATCAGATATGCAAAAAATTAGACAAAAATATTCATCCGTGCGAACTCAAAAGTTCGACACGATTGTCATTTTCATGTCCGTAATAAGGACAAATTAACACTTCCATTATCATGAGATAACGGTCTGTTACAAAAAACTGTCATTATGTAATCGTGCATTCATTTATTTTTTATGTGTAGAATCAAGTTATTTATATAATTATAAACAAATGAATAAAAGATTCAGGAAAATTGTTTAACGCATGCGGGAATAATGGAAGTCTTTAGGGAATTTAGTCGGACTTGTTTAAACATCTATTAATTATTTTCGCAATCGTTTCCCCCTGCAAGTCGTAGGAATCTTAAAAGATTATTTTCCTCAGAATATTTAGTGCATTAAAAAAAAAAATTGTTTAAACAATTTGTTTCCTTTATATCGTAAAAAAATACCATTGACTGTAATTGATGACAAAAACGATTCCTACGACTTACAGGGGGAAACGATTGTGAAAATAAATAATAATTGTAACGACATAATAACTGTAAATAAGTGCAATGACAGTTTTTGTAACAGACCGTTAATAATGAAAGTGTCATTTTGTCGCTATTACGGATATCAGAATGACAGTCGCGTCTACATTTTGAGCCCGCACAATCGAATATTTTTGTATAATTTTATGCATGCCTGATCTAAATAACCGTATCTTAAAGCAAGCACAGTCGTGCTAGAAGAACAGTAGTAATAACGCGCAGTGTTAGCTGAATATGCTGTTTAATCTAGATTTTAATTTTAATCTAGATGCACGTATAATCTAGATTATAAGCTATAACGTAATGATTGAATTGAAAAAGCGGCTCTGTGTGCTTTAAGATATGAGCATGTAGATGATGTATGCAAGAAATGATCCAAAAATATTCAACCCTTCAGACTAAAAAGTAAGAACCGAGTACTCAATTGCTAAATATCTTAAAAGAAAGTACTTTGGCCATTCGTTGATTGTGTGATCAATTGCAGCAAATAATACTTTTTTACAATTTAAAGGAAAAAAATTTTTAGACAAATGATTTGTTTTAAAGTGCTAAGTATCCTGAAGAAAATAATCTTTAAGGGGGGCGACCCATGTAACGGCTTCAAAAAATCGATTTTTTTTGCCTAAATGAAAGCTAGTCATCCCAAAAACATGCTGTGAAAGTTTCAGTGTCGCAGCTGCATTCTTTAACCCCTAAAAGGCGCGCGGGCCTGGCGCTAGCCTGCCGATGCTGCCTTTTTTTCAACATGTAAATCTTCAAACGCATTTTTCTCGGTATCATATTTTTCAAAACTGCCCGAAAGATGACTCAAAATTTATTTTACCGATTGAGTTCTTCTTGCATACACATATAGTTGAAATGATTGTTTTCTGGGTGAACCTCTCTAAACTGGAAAAATTTTTTAAACAATTTCATGCAAATTTTTGGGTGAAAATAAAAATTTCTTTTTAAACGGACGCCATTTTGTCAAAAATGATTATTTGTTAACTTTTTTAGGTTCACATAAAAGCTATGAGTATCCATTATTCCTACATTTGCTAAACAATTTTCCTGAATCTTTTATTCATTTGTTGGCAATTATATAAATAAATTTATTTTGCACATCAAAATTGAATGAATCAACGGTTCCATAATGATAGTTTTTGTAACAGAAAGTTATCACATAATAATGAAAGTATTATTTTGTCGTTATGACGGAAATCAGAATGACAATCGCGTCTGAATTTTCAGCCCGCACGGTTGAAAATTTTTGTCTAATTTGTACACGCCTCCTCTAAATAACCATATCTTGAAGCAAGCAGTAATTTTTTTCGATAAAATGTTTATATTTTGTTTTATAATCAAAAATGAAAGAACAGTAGTAGTAACACGCAGTGTTAGCTGTATATGCATTTTCGACTTTATTTCAATTTATTGCAATTATATAAATTAATTAGTTTGGTCAATTAAAATTGAATTAATCAATGATTTCATAATGTCAGTTTTTCTAACTGGATGAAATCTCGTAACAATGTCCGGCATTCATTCGTTCCGTGTCATTTATCACCCTGCGGGGAGTCGGCTGACTTGAGTTTGACGAGGGTGAGCAGGCTCGCTATGGACATGCATGTACAGCAGCGATTTCCAAACTTTTTTGGCTCTTTCTGGGAAGCGGTAAGGCCACCAAACTCAAATTTTTTTCATAATACTTAAACTCAAGAAGGGACACTTGACAGCCTGTGATGTGGGCATGAGCTGGCTTGTCGCGCTAGACCAGCGATTCCCAAACTTTTTATGTACTTTCTGGGGAGCGGCAGGGCCGCCACCCTCACATTTTTTCACAATACCCTGCCGCCAAGGGGGGACAATTGACTGCTTCACTGCTTGACACACCATGCTTCACGCGAGAGAATTAGAACCGGTTGAGAAAAATTAAAATGTGTTAATATGTTAATAAATTAAATTTTAATTAGTTGAGTCAATTTCCTAATCCAATTTTAAGCAAATGAAAAGAAAATTGATGAAAATCGGTTAATATCTTCAATGCCAGTTGACGGTTCTTGTAATTTGGCGTGTTCTTAACGATATGCTTAATTATTCGAAATGTTAACTGATTTTCATCAACTTTTTTTTCATCTTTTCAAAATTACATCAGGAACATGATTCAGATAATTAGAATTGAATTGAGCCATATCTTTAGGGTTTTAGTTATTGAAACAGCCTTAAATCTCATGACAATGAAAGAGTCCTCATAGCACGGGGGGGGGGGGCTGCCGAGTGGCTGCGCCCGGACTGGCTTCCCCTTCGGGAACTGCCCGGCCCAGGGTGGCACCCCCCTGCCGGCGGCAGCCTCATCGGCCGGCAACACTAGTTTAGGAATCGCTGCGCTAGACCTTCCCATTATAGGAAAATTAGAGCCGATTAGGAAAAATGGAAAATTTAGTTAAATATTCATTAGCGAATTGTAATAGGTAGCGTTAGATTTTCTGGACTATGAAGAGAACTTTAGAAAAAGATAGAAAGAAATCGGTTGATAACTTCAAAAGTTATTGCACTTTTGTTACGCTGCAAAGTAGTCCAGTAATTTATTTTCTTGGACAAATTTGGTGAAAATATTAACCGATTTTTATGAACTTTTTTTCCATATTTCTAAAATTATATCACGAAATTTATTCAGCTCATTTAAAATTGTGTCATACCTTCATAACTTCAATTATTGTAACAGGTCTCAATCTCAGAACAATGAAAATCATTCATGCTAGGTAAAAAAAAATAGTCCCATGCTCACAGCGGGGACCCTGCCTTGGAGCCTACCGTGCTACCAGGCCCGAGGTGGCATCTCCCTACCGCCGGGTAGCCACCCTACCGAGGGTAGCAGTTTGGGAATCGCTGATGTACAGCTCTCATTGAGTGGAACTGCTATTGTTCTCTATTTTGATATGAAACCAAATATAAACATTTTATCAGAAAACAGGTTCTGCTTGATTTGAGATATGGTTATTTAGATGAGGTATGCAAAAAATTAGATAAAAATATTCAACCTTGTGGCCTCCAAATTCGGACGCGATTGCCATTCTGATAAAGGAATAAAATCTCGGAAACATTCCTGGACTTGGAGCTAATGTTCTTGATATTCTTGTAATTAAGCCTTCTGAAAGTTAAACTGCTCGATGATGTTTTGTAGAACTCTTGAGGATGACGTCAATATTGACTGATAATACGAGAGAACATTTCTGGGTGGCCGTTTTAATCACATAACAAAAATCCAAGTCATTTCCCGGGTTTTTCCGGATTCGCAAACATTTTGTACGATCAGTGAAATTAAAAAATTCTAACTCTAAAGCTAAAAATGTTTCCATTTGAAGTAATAAAAACTGAGCTACAAAACATTTTGAGCAATTTTAAACTAGAAAATATTAAAAATTGAACGGTTACATTTTTTTATATACTGAACACTTCTTAAATTAAAAGTTTAATTATTTTCATTTTAAATAGTTTAGAAATACTTAAAAAGCTTCAAAATTTTATTAGAAAATCTTGAAACACCTACATGTTGTATTACATTGATCAAAATTCTTAATTATGTTTCACATTTTTTCGGAACTTCTAAAAATCTTCCAAATGATTCGATTTTTTCCTAGATTATTTTCTTAAATTCTTAAAAATAAAAAATATTCCCTTAAAATCTTCCAGATTCATTTGTGACAATTTCGGACCTCTTTCTAAATCTTTTTACATATTCTCTTCAAATTTATTTTAAAAATAAAAAGTCATTTTCAATTTTGCTAGGAATCGTAAGAAAATGTTTTCTTTTTAAATCACTTTTGAAGCCTTTCATAATTCTTTAAAAAATTTGTTTTAAATTAGGCCGGGGGCTATTTGCATCGAAATTTGGCACGAATAGTCGGATTTTGTCGGTTTACTTAGACACTCCGTTTACATTATTTTAATCATGTCAAACGTTAAGTAAATTGTGATTGTTTTCAGACCTTCTAAATCTCTTCAACTTAACAAATTATTTCTATGAATTATGGGTGTTCAATGTTTATTTTACATCAAAATTCAACCATTTGACTTGTAAATTCAATTTTTTAAAATAGATCATTTAAAATTGTAACGTTCAAAGTACTTTAACCTTTACATTAACAATTACATATTTTAAAATATAAGGCAATTGTTATTTTTCGTAATTACAAAATTGAAATTTTTCAAATTTTAGGCTAAAATAATATTTTTAATTTAATAAAAGCCTTCAATTACGAGTATATTATTTTGAAGTTATGTTAAAAATGAAAATATTTCATAAAGTTTCATTCGGGCGCTTACATTTGTTTAACTACTTAGACTTTCCAATTCAATAGATACATTTTTAACGTTAAAATCGTGAAATTCTTAAATTTTAAACTGATTCCAAATCGCCTTGCAAAATCAACTATTATTCACTTATTAACCTTTAATGTATAGCTCAATTTTAAAAATCATTATAATTTATATTCACACTTGATCAACTAAAAAGTTTTTTTTCTAAAATTGCCGATTTGAAAACTGTTGAAATCAAACTTGGATAGTTTTTTAAAGTAAAATTCGCGGTCAAAAAATAAATTCAGGTCATTTTTCGGTTTTTCCCGGCCTCATAAAATTCCCGGTCATCCGGTCCAGCGGCCACCCTAAATTTTCCATCTAGTCATACGAACATGTTTCTTCAACGGCTCCTTCGTTATGTTGCACGTTTCTTTGCAGGATTCCATTCATTTCCTTTACCAATTTCTTTTAAGGAAACCGTGAAGGGATCCTGTAAAGAAAGTTGTGCAGTAGGGTGATTCATTTTGCACGATGTTTTTAAATGTCAATACTCTAACCTATTAATCAGTGACATTTGACGATAAAATTATTTTTAACTCTTTGGGACGCGCGCGGGCGGTGTAATCGTAATGGACCGTCATTTCTGAAAAAGATCAGATAGTACCTTAAAAGGGCAGCGAACGGCGAGGACGGGTCCAGGTATTCCTAGTCTATATATAAAAAGCACCAGATGTCGCAGTTTTTGCAACATTATTGAATCAGAAACGCTTTGTTAGTATCAAATCAGGCGCGCACCTTGCACGTCTCGTCAGTGCGTATCATTACTATTGTGTTCCAGCGTTGCATTTCAATCAATGAAGAAGACTGATTTATGCATATTTATCCTCCTTTATTATTCTTTTTTAGTATTTTTATGTTTTCCTTTTAGTACGTATTATCAACTATTTGTCATTACAAAATATTTTTCGACCATTTCAAAAAGAAAGTCATTACACAAAAATTTCCTATATTTCTATAAAACATTAAATAAATGATTGTTTTCTTGAAGGTGTTTCTTAAGACATCCTACATTCAATAATAACTTGTAAAGCACGACTTAAACATGTGCAGTTATGCGAAATTTGGGGAGAATGTAAATGCGTCCCGAAACACAGCCACGCGCCTTATAATGGGATTCTGAAAAGCGCGCGGCCAGAGTGTTAACGAAAGTCGAAAACGGTTAATATGTAAGTGCCTTGTCATTTTATTAGGAGAAAGCTAAAAAATTATAATTTTCACTTTTTTTGTCATTTATTGTAAGTACTTGAAGGCACTTGCCTTTTCAAACTCCTAGTTCGCTAGATTCGTCAGATTCAACAGACGAATTAGCATGTTTTTTAACTGGAAAAAAATTACCGTTCTCGTCTGAGGTAAATTCTTCAGATATGAATCCCATCGAGAACATTTAGGATCTCATGAATCAGAAGTCAGTAGGAACACTCCTACAACCAAGCAAGAACTAATTTGGATACTCAATCACATTTGGGAAAATTGCCCAAAAATGAAGACAAAAATTTTAAACAGTATAAATAGTATGTCCCTCTACATCGAACATGTATTAAGTGCTAAAGGCTGCTATATGAAATACTGATTATTAGGCCAAAGCTAAAAAATTATTACACTCTCATCAGAGAAGGTATGAGATTTGTGTAAATTTCGAACCCCTACTTTTTCTCAAAAGTCTACGTTTTAAGACCCCCTCAATCCGAAAAACAGGTTTTTACGAATATGTCTGTCAGTCTGTCTGTTCGTTCTTGGATAGTTTTTTGTTAGCACGATAACTTTCGAAAGAATTGACAGATTGAATTTTCTTTTGGTAAACTCTTTTAGTATCTTAAAAAGAAGGTCTAGTTCGTTAGCCAGCCATTTTTTATAGAAATTCAAAAAGTGAGCAACTTTTTAATATTTTTGAGACCACTTTTTTCATAATTCAAAAGTTTTCTGTGCGGACATTCACAGTATTCGAAAAGACAAAAAACAATTTATCTTGATGACGCACGACATTAAAAAGGTCAAGAGAAAAAAAAGGTTGGTTTTCGAATGCTCTACAAGATTATCATAACCTTTTGAATTTTCTTGAAAAATCGAAAATTCAAATTTTGACAGCATAAGAAAATAATGGAAAATCAAAAATAAGGTCCATAATAACGTGCAGCCCACAAATATTGTCAGATTTGGACAAAACAAATTTCAAAAAATCTAAGAAGATTTCCAAGAGAGTTATTCTGCCTAATTGTTTAATTATATTTTTAATTTTTTTATAAATAAACAAATATGAAGAAAAAAATGGCCATTGTTTCTATTTGACGTTCCTGGTGCTCGTCAATAACAGGATAATTGTTGAAATCTCATATGTTGCACAGAGTAACATTAGTCAAAGATGTTCCAATATTAGACAATATACAAAAAAATGTTGTATAAAAAAATTATTTGTTGAAAAAATGTGTCCTACGATTTTCCATAAATATACGTTTTTCAAGTTATATTGCAAGAAATTTGAATGGAAACAAAATTTCTCTTATAATTGTAATTGTTTATATTATTAAAAAATTTAATAAACAAACGCAGTAATATATAATATTCTTTCCATTCAAATTTCTTGCAATATAAACTGAAAAAAACGTATAATTATGGAAAGTCGTAAAAAACATTTTTTCAACAAAGAATTTGTTTATAAAAATTTTCATTTGTTTAATGTATAATGTTGAAAAATCTTTATCTAAAGTAACTCTATGCGATTTGTACCATTTTCCTGTTATTGGCGAACACCGGGAACGTCAAATAGATAAAATGGCCATTTTTTTGTAATATTTGTGTATTATATTTGTCATATTTGTTGAAGGTTGGTTGAACTTCTCAGCATAAAACACTAACTAGCTATGACTCGGTTAAAACTAATCGCCCCACCCGACCCCAAACCCTCATTAATCGAAGTTTCGTAGGACACTGAGTTAGGGATTTAATTTAGAAGTTGAAAAATAGTGTGACTGCTGTGTAGGCCGTATGTGTAATGTTTAAATCGTAAAAATAAAATTCGAACTGAGTAAATTCAGTTTCTGAAAAACCGGCAGAAGTTGCAATAAAATGTTTAATAACAATTTTTTTAAATAATGTGCATTTTTTAAAAAGAAACAATCAAACTGCGTCAGTTTAAATATCAATACATGTTATGAATTGTAATAATGTATATTTATGGAAATGATTATAAGTTGCAAAAAAAACTATTACGATTACCCTGTCACCTTATAGTGGGAATTTCAACGTAAAATCCGAATTTCACCAATTTAAAAGTTGATCTTGCTGTTTTTCTTTTTTAGTTTTTGTTGCATGATATGGAAGGGATAAATATATATTATCGAGCGCGAAACGCGAGATCCAACAGTAATGCGCCCTAGGAGCGCTCTAACTTGCGATCTGCGTGCGCAGCGAGCTACAAGAATGTGCCCGCGAAGCGGGCGGATGATTTTTTAAATGATTTTACTTACGATATACATTAAAATTGAGCAATTTTGTCATAAAATATGTTAGAGTTATATTATGGATGATAAATTTTATTCATGAAATAATTATCTTCATTGAACTGAAGCATTCTTACAATAAAAACTGACTTTTAATTAAATCCAGTATTTCGTATGCACACCTTTAGCAGATAATACAGCTTCAATGCAATGAGTCATATTGTTTATAGTTTTTAATTTTTCTCTTTATCTGCGGGCAACGGGACCAACTGTGATTAAATATCCGAATTAGCTCTTGCTTGAGAACGGTGATTTTTTCCCCAGCTAAAAAAGGGTTAATTCGTCTGGCGAATCTGACGAATTATGATTTTAAGAACACAAGTAAGCTCAGAGTATTGATAAAAAATGACAAAAATAATATGAAAATTGTAAAATCAAAACAAATTGAATCAAAACCTTACTTTTTGGTATGGAGTAGCAGCTCTTCACATAATAATAAAAGTAATCATGCGCAAAATTGATCATTAAAAAAAATCAACATGGCGATGTGCTTGTTCAAAGTATCGGCCGATTTTAACCTTTTTTTAAAAATCATTTTCTCGTTAAATTCACTGGTTACCAGGTTATCGCATTTACATTTCGAAACTTCTTGCCAAATAAATCGCCCTACTACACAGTAAAAATAAATACTTAAAGTTATATTCTACTTACTTTCAGATTTGACTTGAATTAAGGAAGTACCTGAATTTAAGTGTGCAAACTATCTTGAATCAAGCATTAGCTTATCTTAAATAAGAAATCAGCATTTTTCTACTGGAATGAAGTAAAGTATCCTCCTAAATTTCAATATTCAGTTCTCAAAGTAAGTTTAGGGCAAACTGAAATAACCTGTAAGGCTTTCGTCACCTAAAATAAAGGATTATACCTTTCTTGAATATGAGGTTCGTACTACCTTATATGACGTTACAGAAGGCTTGCGCTACTATACAGCTTGTGGCCATTTATTTTAGTCGCATCCTACTACAATACTCCATGTCGCGTTGGTCAGTGTCGGCTATGATACTATGTTTTAGAAATTCGTGGAGTTTTCGTTTCACGGATTTAAAAAAGTGCTGCAGCAAAATCAGTTCCAATTTTCAGCCAATATTTGGATTATTAAACCCATCAAATAATTAAATTATTACAAAACTTTTTACTTCGCAACGTGAACGCCAAAAATGAATTTTCAGATGAGCAGTCTAATTAAAATTTTTAATCTATAGAAAGTGTTCCTTTCCTTCACAGGAAAAAAAATTCTGAATTTTAGTAAAAAATTCGGTTTATTTTAAGGTGTCACAAAACGAAGCACATGCAAACTGAAATTAAGAATCACATCTAAACATTAAATTAAGAGCATTAGATTCCTGAAATTCAGGGAGGTACGACCTGAAATTCAGGTATGCTCGCTCTTCAATTTAATATATGTATACTGAAAGCTAATGTAACCTTAACTTAATACTCTATCCTAACTGAAATTAACGATAATACTCTAACTAAAAACTAGAAATTTCTCACGCCTATCTTACAATACTCAGCTGTTCTTATATAGTTATTCGTTTTATAAAATATACAATTTGGGTTCTCACTTACAAGAAAATACTGGAAAAGTAGGAAAAATAAAAAAAAAAAAAACGATATAAAGGGGACAGGTGGGGTTCCAAATATTTGGAAAATTGCATTACATTATATATTAAAAGGATGCTCACGTTGCGAAGTGAAAAGTTTCGTAATAATTTAATTATTTTGATGGGTTTAATAATCCAAATATTGTCTGACAACTGGCACTTATTTTGCTGCAGCACTTTTTTAAATCCGTGAAACTAAAACTCCCTGAATTATGGAAACATGGTATCAAAGCAGACACTGACCAACGCGATATGGAGTATTGGAGTAGGACGCAACTAGCATGAATGACCACAAGCTGACGTTCTGTAACGTTATGCAAGGTAGTACGAACCTTGAATTCAGGAAAGTGTATTATTTTAGGTAACGAAAGCCATACAGGTTATTTCAGGTTACCTTCAACTTACTTTCAGAACTGAATATGGAAATTTAGAAGCATACTTTACTATATTCCAGTAGAAAAATGCTGATTTCTTATTTAAGATAAGTTAGTGCTTTATTCAAGATAGTTTGCACACTTCAATTCAGTTACTTTCTTAATTCAAGTAAAATCTGAAATTAATTCGAATATAACTTTAAGTAATCATTTTTACCGTGTTGTACGTGAAATAATAGATTTGTAGATGAAAACCTATTATTGTATCAATTTAAAAAAATCACGTTCGCGTACGCAAACTAGACGTCATTTCAAATTATAAATACTAACCAACAAAATCCAAACTTTTACCAAATTTTTAGAATTAATATAAGGTAAAAAGTAAAAATCTTAAATCGTTTGCTTGGTTCTAAATATTAAATAAAGCGTAGAGTATAGTTGAAATAATACAAATTAACGTATGTCTAAGAGGGTCCGAAAAATCTGCGAATCATTTTTGAAGCAGTTCGAAAAATTACTTCCCGTAAAACCTTCCCACCAGTCAAGCGTTCGTTCGTTACATGTCGACACTTCGTACCATATTCCCTGCTAGGTATGTAAATAGCACCATCGCTATCCACCCACTGATCCACGTAGATGAACTCCGATACGAAACTCGGCATTTTGCATTTCATAATCGCGCTATTAGCACGAATCACGTACTCATTCTCAGCTTCTGTAACGTAGAACTGCAAAACAACTGCTCGCGCGAGCAAGTGTGAATGTTAAACAAGCATTAATCCTTTAACTGGTGAAAGCATTCTAGTCCATTTTCTATAGTGTTAGTTAAACAGAAAATTCATCTAATTTCTGATCAGTGGTTTGAGAATGAGTCAGCACATAGATGAACCAAATCGCAGGCAGCCTAACTGAAGTGTGGAAATTCAAAAATGTATAAGAGATATTTTCCAAATTTTCCGAGCCGCAGGAAAAACCTTTGCATTTTTACATTTTTAAGTAGTTTATTCATTCTTGAGCTATTATTAGCAGATTATCACAAAATATATAACTTATCAAAACTTCAAGCTCTTCCGATAAAAATTACGGAAGATAGAGCCTTTTAAAATTTGTCCACGTATAAGTCGAGGGGGTTCGGAAATTCAAAACTGTATAAGAACCAATAATGATCATGTTACGTCGGGTGCTCGAAATTGAACTTTAAAATGCATGTACTGAAATGCATAAAAATTTAATTTCTTAATCTCTTTTAGTTATAAGTATTATATTATATAAAACGTGCACACCATAGAGCCTCATAGAACTTCCATAAGGTTCGATTGGCTCTTACACAGTTTTGAATTTCCAATAGGCCTCAACTTACCAAAGCGCGATTTTTGAAAATTTTTCAAGTGAACACTATTTCGAATTTTGCACTGCTTTTCAGGCCAAAGTAACGGCCTTCAATCGTAGGTAAAAAATTGATTAAAAAATCGGACTTGGAATGATTGGCACTTATACATTTTCGAATTTCCACCCTTCAGCTGGCCACCCTTGCATCCCCTAAAAATACAACATTGTTCAAGTTAGTCAGGTACCCTGGTCATCTGCCGTAATCTCTGATACATAAGTCTCGCCATCATCTCTTATCCAAGCTTCAATAGACACGAATTCTGTTATATAACTTGGAATGCTGCACTTCAAAATCGCACTGTTTCCTCGAATCACATACTCGGTCATTATTTCCGGTTGGTATGGTTGTGCAACGACTGTGACAAAGTCGGATAAGACCGATTTCTTAATATATACAATTGTACAATGATTTAATATAGACGTATCTTACATTTATGTAACCATATGGTGTATGTATGCGTTTTACTGCCGCCGCCCACGCCATCCCTCTACAAGGCTCCGTACTAGCTTCATCAATTCTTATACGTGACTTCGAGTACTACTCTTAAAACAGAACATGCAGGCTACTACAATCCGAAAAAAAATGTAACTATATTATTTCAATAATACCTTGGACTAATACGCTTCGCATAAATTAGAACTCAGTAGGTAAAAAAGTCGAACTGGATCTCTTCATTTAATATGTAATTTTATAGGTTTGAGTATAGAACCGACGCTATAGCAATACCGAATTACATCGATCAAGTAAGTATTGAAATGGAGCAGTACTTTTTCTAGAACTCGCAGCATTCATAAGTTGAATATCAGCTGTTCTACAGCATCGAAGCACTGTTCCACTTTTGTATCGGGTACGTAACGAAATTTGGATCACAGTTCGTCGATATAGATATACTAAATAATTAAATAATTAAAGTAACAAACATCGCTTATACAATAAAGTGCGAGAATTAAGGATGATGGACGGTCAAAGTTACGATAATGCTGTATTGAAATAGTTGCAGATATAGAACACTATCGGATTAATCAAGGAACGCCAGCTGATCGAATGAAGTAAGATTTAGATTGTTCGCAATGTAAAATGCAAGCCGATTGTTAATCTGACCTGGTATTTCCTGCGTTTGCGGGTTGCGCAAAACTGCGTTTTGCGGTCAAATGTCCCTACAAATACGTGCCTCTAATTTTTTGAAAGTAAAATTCATTAATTTTTTAAGATAACAATTTTGAGCTTGCACATTTGATCCGCTGGAATCATTTTTATAGCAAAATATTACTACATGGCAAATCTCCATTTAATTGTATCGACTCATCATAAAAACGTGTTATAAACGTTCCTTAAACCAAAATTATTATCACGAAAAAATGAATTTCATTAATTTTTACTAAAAGTTGTTTTGTTGGAAAAAAATCGCCTTTTTGCAAACATTTTTTTTTTGTAACATTGTTAGTTACAAATGATGATTTGGCGACCCGGGTGCGCCGGATCGTGCACCAGGTCCTTTAAAACGTCATCCACGAGAACTTTTTTGAAATTTAAATTTTGTCCATAACCAAAACAACTAAAAATGGTGAGACGACGACCCGTGTACGCAGGATCGTTCACCAGGTCATTGTAAACGTCATATACGAGAACTTCTTCAAAATTTAAATTTTCTCAATAATTAAAACAATTACAAATGGTGAGTCGAGGACCCGGTTGCGCCGGATCGTGCACCAGGTCCTTTAAAACGTCATCCACGAGAACTTTTTGAAATTTAAATTTTGTTTATAACCAAAACAATTATAAATGGTGTGTCGACGACCCGGATACGCAGGAACGTGCACCAGGTAGTTCACTACGAATTCTATAAGAACTTTGTCATCACTCAAATTTTTTCAATACCCAAAATAAGTACCAATAGTGATGCGACGACCCAGGTGCGCCGGATCGTGCACCAGTTCATTTTATACGTCACCTACGCGAACTCTTTGAAATTTACATTTTGTCACTAACCGAAGCAATTACAAATGGTAAGTCTACAACCTGGGTGCGCAATACCGTGCACTAGGTCGTTTAACATATATTTTATAAGAACTTTTTCAACATTCAAACTTTTCCAACATCAAAATTAGCTACTTATGCTGAGGCGACGACCCGGGTGCGCGGGATAGTGCACCAGGTCATTTAAAACGTCATCTATTAAAACCTTTTCAAAATTCAAGTTTTTACATCACTCAAAATAACTATCAAAGGTAAATCGACGAACCGGTTGCCCAGATTGAAATTTCTAAGAGTTCTCGTAGATGAGGTTTCAAATGACCCGGTTTAAGATCCGGTGCACCCGGGTCGTCGCCTCACCATTGGTAGTTTTTTTGGGTGTTGACAGAATTTGAATTTTAAAGAAGTTCATGTAGAATTCGTGTTACAGTACCTGGTGTACGATCCTGCGAAACTGGGTCGTTGACTCACCATTTGTAACTGTTTTAATTATTGACAAAATTTAAATTTCAAAAAAGTTCTCGTAGATGACGTTTGAAAGGACCTAGTGCACGTTCCTGCGTACCCGGGTCGTCGATTCACGATTTGTAATTTTTTTGGTTAAAAACAAAACTTAAATTTCAAAAATATTCTCGTGAATGACGTTTTAAAGGACCTGATGCACGATCCAGCACACCCGGGTCCTCGTCTTACCATTTGTAGTTGTTTTGGTTATGGACAAAATTTAAATTTCCAAAAATTTCTCGTAGATGAACTTTTAAATGACTTGGTGTGCGATCCGCCGCGCCTGGGTCGTCGAATCACCATTGAGTTATTTTGTGTATTGGAAGAATTTGAATTTTGACCAATTTCTTGTAGAATACGCATCAAATTACCTGGTGAACGACCTTGTGCACCGGGGAAGTCAAATCATCATTTGTAACAAATCATGTTACAAAAAAAATGTTTTAAAAAAGTCGATTTTTTCCCAACAAAACAACTTTTAGTAAAAATTAATAAAATTCATTTGTTTGGGATAATAATTTTGGTTTAAGGAACGTTTATAACACGTTTTTATGATGAGTCAATACAATTAAATGGGGATGTGCCATGTAGTAACATTTTGCTCAAATTGTTATTTTTAAAAATTAAAGAATTTTACTTTCAAAAATGTATTCTCCCGTATTTGTATATTTTACCGCAAAACACAGTTTTGTGCAACCCGCAAACGCAGGACATATCAGGTTTGATTAACAATCGGCTTGCATTTTGCATTGCGAACAATCTAAATCTTACTTCATTCGATCAGCTGGCGTTCCTTGATTGATCCGATAGTGTTCTATATCTGCAACCATCTAAATACAGCATTATCGTAATTTTGACCGTTAATCATCCTTAACTCTCGCACTTTATTGTATGAGCGATGTTTGATACTTTAATTATTTACGTGCACCGTTTTTTAAAGAGAAAATTTAGAGAGCAGAAATTTGAGAGGACGCGAGATTTGATATTTAAATAATTATTGTTTAATTTTTCCCAACACATATTGTCCGGCGCCTCAACTCAGCGTAATGGTCACGCGAAGCTCCTACGTTACAGATTCGTTGGATCCTCGCTGTTCGTCATCATTCGAACCAGCAGAGTCGAACGGAGCGAAGCATAGTGAGTATATCTATATCGACGCACTGTGATCCAAATTTCGTTATGTACCCGATACAAAAGTGGAACGTCGGTTCTATTCGCTGGGGAAGCGGAAGCACCGCAGCGCCCTTGTCGGTGGTATGCGCTAATTCTCGTTAGATGAGTGTTTAATGTTTATATGCAATCAGCTGTGATTTTGAATCAAATTAAAAGTTATCACGATAATTACAACTGTGCTTTTGTGCTGTGTTATCTACATTTGGAAATAATATAAACAGTGATGAGGTAAATATTCATTTAATTTTCAAAATTATATTATTTTAAGTAATTTTAAAGTCGACACATTAAAAATTGAAAAATAATTTTTTTTAACTTAACAGTTCTTAAATTAAAGTTGAACTATTTTTATTTTAAATAGTCTAGGCATCCTTCAAAAGTTTAAAAATTTTATTTCAAAATCTTGAGAAATCTATATGTGGTTTAAAATTTTCCCAAATTCAAAATAATTTTTGAATTTTTTATCAGAACTTTTAAATTTATTTCAAAATGAATTGAATTTTGTCTATAACTTTCAGAAAATCCTGCAAATTTAAAACAAAATTAAATTTGAATTTACAAATAAAAATAGAACATTTACTATTTGTAAAAATATTAGAGAAATATTAAGAGATATTTAAAAGTTTTTAAAAGATTCGAATTAAATTTAGAATTTGAAATACTTACTGCCGAATTTAAAATAAAATTTAGATTTTTATAGATTTCAAACAAAGAATTTAGAATTTTTTTAAGAAAAATTTTCTTAAGATTCTTAGGAAATTTGAAAATGATTTTTCAATTTGAAAAATTATTGTAATAGATAGTTTAAGAAGATTTTAAGAGATTTAAAAAATGATCATAGAAGAAAATGGAAGATTTGAAGGATTTAATTTGAAGGATTTTATTTAATTTGCTGGATTTTCAAAAATTGCAGGAAAATTTCGATTAATTTAAAAATATATTTAAAAGTTCTGAAAAAAATGTTAACACACTTCGTTTAAATTACTGGAAATAAGGTCAAGTTTTTTTTATTAATTTTGAATCTTTTCAAAACTTCTACATATCTCTTAAAATTACTCAAATTTTTTATACAAATAATAAGTGTTCAATTGTTATTTATGCGTCAAAGTTTAACAATTTCACTTATAAATTAAACACTTTTTAAATAGAACAATTAAAATTCTAAGGCTAAAAGTTTAAAAGTTCTTCGAAAATCTAAAGATTCAAAGCTTTCTATGTAAAACAATTCAGTTTCAAATTGTTTTCTTTTAATTATATGGTTTCAATTTACTCATCTTAAATAAACAGTGAAACATTGCTATATATTAAATACTTATTCTTTTTCTACGTAAAGAATTTTCAAATTAAATAGGATAAAAATTTAATAATTCAGGCTCACAATGTTTTAAATTTAATAGAAACCTTTAATTATGACTATATTACAATGGATTTATTTTTAAGTTTAAAATAGTAAAATGCACGTTTACATTTTTTGATGGCTGAAAAAGTTAATAGCAATAATATATTGATGCATTTATTGAGTAAATTTAATATAAAAAATAAAATAAAGGAAGACCTGAAACTCTGAATTAAAAATAGATTATTGATAAATCATGAAAATTTTTATTTAAAAATAAAATTATCGGAATGTATGAAATAATAATTTCAATTCTTATTAAGACTTTTGGATTGAAACAGTTACAATCTGGAAATTCTCAAATTTTGAAGGGATCTAGAATTGTTTGGTTAAATCAATCATCGTTCAGATTTCTATACTTACAGTACAGACCCACTCTAAAAATAATTTATTTATTTATATTTACAGTTGATAAAATAAAATTGTTTTTATCACAAATTTTCAGCTTCAAATGCTTTTAATTTTTAATTGTTTAAATCCTCAAAACTGCCCTTTAATTATTTTAAAAACTGTTAAAATCGTACTTGGGCAGATTTTTCTGCTGAAAATTCGTTAAATTCCCGGTTTCCCGGTCTGGCGGCCACCCTGTTTTTTATAAAAAAAATCTTCGATTTTAAAAACTTCTAAATAAATTTTTTTTTAAACTTTAACACTGCATTTTAAAATTCTTTAAATTAAAATATATGCTTAAAAATTAAAAATCTAAAATGGAAAATTTTTAAAGTGAAAGATGTTCGAATTAATAATTCTAAACTAAATGATGTAATAATTCATAAAAATCACAATTTAGGAAATTAATTTGAAACGGTTGAAATCACAGTTCAACAAAATTCTTATTCGAACCCTTTGCATAAAAATCTTTTACAATTTGACTATCGGAGTGTTTTCCCCACTCTTGCTCTAGACTTGTCTTATGAATGACACTGCCTTGAATTCTTTCACTAATACCGTTTATTCGCATTTCTTCTACTCTAATAACATGTATTATAGATAAAGCCTTTCCTTTTTTAATAGTCTCTTTATGAAACTCAATCCCGTGCTTTATTGACTCAAATACAGTTTTTATTATAATATTCATAATGAGCTGTCAACGCAAATTGTAAATAACCATATTGAGGTTGTGTTTACACCGACTTAAAGAATTTATGTGCATTTGAAAACTTATAATCACCGTGTGCCTATTTTAAAATTTCTTTCTTAACTAGAACTTTTGAAATAGTAAATATTTATCTTCGCTTTTTTATTTATAAATGTATTCTAAAGTAATATCAGAGTGTACCCATTATTTGAATTTCTATCTAACGAGAATTTTCGTTTGCTGCCGCTCCGAGCGCCAGCAGTCATATCCAGTACCCGCTCAAGGTCAGGTCCGCAGCGAATACTCAAACCGATAAAATTGCAAATTAAATGAAGAGATCCATTTTGACTTTTTTACCTATTGAACTCTAATTTATGCGAAGCGTATTAGATTAAGGTATTATTGAACTAATATACCATAGTTACATATTTTTGCGGTGTAGGAGCTGGGAGTAATCCTGTGTGCCGTTCTAGATTCGCCGGACTTTTTTTTATTGAATATCATGTAAAATGTTATGCTGATTACGAAAAAGTAGGACCCCGCCTCCCATTGGCGGAGTTTCAAGATAATCGCGTTTTATTATTTTTTTTTAATTAATGCAATAGTCCTGTTATAATTTGGGGGTTTTCAAAAGTTTAAATAAATGATCGGCTTAAAAACCCGACGTAGGAAGAGAAATGTCCTCTTTGATTTTTTGATTCAATCAATTGTTAACATAAAAAATAAACTATTACGTTGAAAAGTGAGAAAAATGAAATTTTTTTCTTATTTTGGTTAAAATATTTATTTCACAGGAAAAAGCTTTGAAAAAAATTTCGACTACTCACTGAGGAGATTTTTCGTTCAAGAGAACATTTTTCTATGAAAGTGTTCGATTTCGAGAGAACATCGATTAAAGAAATCAAAAAATGCAAAGATCCAGAATAGAAAGGTGTTTTTTTTTGTAGGAATAAATTTTATCAAGAAATTTCTAGAGATAAAAGATACTCCTTTTTGAGTCTACTTCAACTTTCATTAAGGAAATTTATTCTAATGTTTATGTTTAGCAAGTTAATGAGCATCTTTGAATGTACCCTCTTTGACATGCTATCAGGGCATCGCGTAATAGGGTGCAATGAGTGCGAAGCCCACGGAAGACTAAACTTGGCTCTTAGTGGGGGGAGGGGGGGGGGGCAAACTGCACTGAATATAAACGGCATCCACCTGGGTTTGGCCATTAATAGACGACTAATCTCTTAACGCAATAAAGTTTTTAAGGGGGCCTTTGCTCGAGCCTTTGTCTTCTGGGATTTTCCCTCGATTTTACCTAATTTTTCGTTTGGAACCCATTTGTTTTCAGTATTAAATTATTTCCAGGTTCAGAAATATTTGATTGTAGACTTTATGATGTTCGTTATACAGGGTGTCTAAAAAGTCCCGGGACGGTTAGATATTTCCTCAGGTAAAATATTTTTGAAAAAAGTGAAGGTCATTCCTGAAGTAAATTTCAGCGAATAATTCAATGGTGACCTTCATTTTGACCTTCAAGTTGACCTTCATGACTTTTCTAAGGTCAACTTTGTTTTTTTAAATGGAAACCCCCTTTTTTTACACCTGCAATCGACATAGCGGAAAATTCTACGTTCAGGTACGTACTCAAGTCATAGGTCAATTGTAACGTTCAAGGTCAGTTAGAGGATATTTTAAATTAACAAAGTTTTCCAAGAGGTCAGTGCAATTCCTGAAGTAAATTTCAACGAGAAATTCATTGGTGAGCTCTGTATTGATCTTGGTGATGATCTTCAAGGTTTTTTCAAGGTTTTTTCCAAGCAGTTTACGTTTACGTTTAGCATTACCCAGGAACAACGACGTGTACGTAGTAAATTCTGTTCCCTTTGGGGTGCTGGATTAGCGTGTGTCCCCTTGCCTCTCACGCTTCAGTGAAGATGTACGAACTGAAAATCTTGAGCTTCTTGACAAAAAGCTATGCGATTGTCAAAATGAGTTACAGCATTACGAATCAATCTCCATATCAATCAAAGTCGTCTGTTGCAGAGTCCGATTCTGCAATTCGTGTAAGCTTTGCGGTTGCGTTGAGTATACTTTGCTCTTTAAATTTCTCTAAAGAAAGTAGGCGAGAGGCGTCGAATCATGAAATCTGGCAGGCCACTCGATTTCACCCCTTCTTCCAATCCACCTTTAAGGGAACTGAGTATCCAAATATGCTCGAACCCCCCTACCGTAATGAGCCGCTGCTCCGTCCTGCTGGAACCAAATATTTTGAAAATTATCGCCTGTAATCTGCCTTATCCTTGGTACAATTTGGTTTCTGAGCTCTTCATATGTACGGCCATTGAGATTACCATCGATGAAGAAAGGATCTATCAATGTATCATTCAAGATACCAGCCCAAACATTAATCTTTTGTGGATATTGTGTGTGACTCTCCAACATCCAATCAGGATTTGTGTCGGACCAATATCTACAATTTTGCCTGTTAACTTCACCTTTTAAAGTGAAAGTAGATTTATCTAAAAATACTGTATTGTACAAGAAAAGAGGATCTCTATCAATTGTGTCCATCATAATTTCATGAAATTCAACCCGACGATCAGAATGGTCTTCACTGAGCTCTTGTATCAGATGAACTTTGTAAGGATGGAAATTAATGGTTTTTAAAATATTTCGCACTGTCACGCTCATCACTAACTCGACGTAAACTAAGGTGTGGGTTTTCAACAAATGCTTGGGCTATGTCCATTTGCATCTCCTCAGATCCTGCAGATTTTGGCCAACCAGTTCTCTGAATGTCCTTGATAGATCCATGATTCATAAAGCGCCTTACAGTTCTCTCAATTGTTCATTTTGAGACAGGATTTAACGCTTCTCCATGACGAAAAGTGCGATTAAAAAGCAAACGAACTTGATCCTAAGATCGAACTCGATCTCCCCAACCACGCATCAATAATACAGATAGCCTCTCTCGTTCTGAAAGTTTAGCTTCCGCCATAATAATCTTTTAGCGAAAGATAGCAAATATGTACTCGTAATACGTAAATTTAGTTTAGATTCGTAATATTCGTATGGAAAAACGGGATAGGACTTATGGTATCGCCTTAGGTATTGACTTAGGTATCGAAAAACGGTATAGGACTGTAAACTCTTCGGGGAGGAACAGAACTCTCACCAGAACACCTGGAACCTCTAGGAAAACTTTGTTAATTTCAAATAACCTCTAACTGACCTTGAGTGTTACAATTGTCCTATGACTTGGATACGTACCTGAACGTAGAATTTTCCGCTCTATCGATTGGAGATGTTAAAAAAGGGGGCTTCCATTTAAAAAAACAAAGTTGACCTTAGAAAAGTCATGAAGGTCAACTTGAAGGTCAAAATGAAGGTCACCATTGAATTTCTCGTTGAATCACACTTCAGGAATGATCTTCACTTTTTTCGAAATATTTTACCTGAGGAAATATCCAACCGTCCCGGTACTTTTTAGACACCCTATATAGAGTACATATACATACTAACCCTTCGGTCCTTTAAAAATGTATCCATAATCTTCCAACACGAAGTATTTCTTGGGAAAATAAATGCTGTGAATTAGCGAAATCGAAAGTAGAACTAGGTTGAATAGATTGAAGCGTGGCCAATTCAAAGGAGTACAAAGCAGAATAATGCAAATAAATCCGAGAGCCTTTTTCGTTCCTTGTAATCTGCATAGCCTGAACTTATTTGTAAATGATGTTGCCAAAGCCAATTTAGAAACGGTAGATTTCTCTGGAAATGTACAAAAACTATTGGGATCTGAAATACTCGCATACGCCACCTGGTGACAGAATCGGAAAGCCCTGAGCGTAGGTAAATTTTGACGGAAAATATAGGCGAATATACGAAAATAATTTTTCTAAAGGTTTTACAGTGTTTTTTACAGTGAAACCGGGATAAAAATAAAAAGTAATGAATAAAAAGTTACAAATAAAATAAATCAAACTTTATCAATGGAATTTTCGCCACGAAAATCGAAGAGCAAAGTGTTTTGTTGTGTTTGGTTGCTCTTCTTCTGCTCGAAAGCACGAAACTGTTCGGTTTTTCTGAAATGTAAATAAACTTCTGTTTTAGAAAAATATGAAAAATCTTACAGTACGTTTACAGCATTTACTGATAGTATGGTTCGAGAAATAAGAGAGAATAAAGTAAAAAATGTACGAAATTCAAACAAGAGTTTTTAAATTCGAAATTTGCAAACAAAATGCAATAATAGAAACTGAAGTTTTATTTTCCATCTCTTTTCCGCAAAATAGAAGGTGTCCTGCATGTAAAATTCTTCCTCCTTCTACGATGTTTCTACATGCCGGTGTAGATTTTGTGAAATCACAAATCTGAGCTATTCTTGCTTTCATTTTTAATGTTTGAGACTAATTTTCAATGTTTTTACATGAGTAAGAGTAAGTCTGTAAGACCTTTACGACATCACATTGATAAAGTTCATGATAGTTTAATTAACATCTCAGAAGAAGACAGTGATATGTCAGCGAAACACCAAGTCTTATGCTTAGCAACAAAAATCAAGAGCTTTAAGTTCCCGGGTTCCATTGTAATATGGAATAAGTTTTATTGAAGATTAATGTGGCCAGTAAACTTTTGCAAGATCATCACATGAATCTCACGGAATCTGCTAAAATTCTTGAAGATTCAAGTCCCGAGAAAAGTTTTAATGTTCATTTTTACTTTACAATCTTGAAAGTAATAATTATGTCCTTGCAAGAGCGGTTTGCGTTTATTAGACAATTTGAAAATATTTTCAGTTTTGTGTTTAACTACCCTTCTAAAGATGAATAAGTTAAACATTCTTAAAAAGTGCAAGAATTTACAAGAAAATCTTACAACCGAAGACGAAAATCGATCAGATATAGTAGGCAATGGCGGAAAAGAGACTGTCAAACTTGACTATGATATCAATTGAGCGAGTGATTACGAATTTATTGGATGTGTCTGAACTGGTTGAACAATTTTCCCAGATTAAAGCAAGGCAAGCAAATTTCTTTTGAATCCTTATTATATGTAAATAATGTAAATAATATTAGTAATATACGAGGTGTGTTCAAAAAATAAGGTGACTTTATGGTTTTCTCAAAAAATATTCATTTATTCCTCAATATTTATGTTGTCCCCTTCAAAGTAATCC
>NC_046666.1:101749619-101753907 GCF_010883055.1 Belonocnema kinseyi | reverse complement strand
GAGCCAACCGATATGCCAACATCTTCAGCAACTTCTCTGATGGTAATTCGGCGATTTTTCAACACCATTTCTTCCACTGCTTGAACGTTTTCATCTGTTGTTTACGTGCTGGGACGTCCAGGGCGCGAGGTTCGTCTTCGACATCCTCTCGGCCTTCTTGGAACAGCTTGCACCACTTATACACATTTTTCTTACTCAGAGTAGATTCACCGTATGCAACTGTCAACATTTCAAGAGTCTTAGAGCACTGAATTCCATTTTTCACACAAAATTTAATGCAAACTCTTTGCTCCATTTTTCTCGAAAGAAGAAAATCGCCGAGCACACCACACCCTTCTAACCTTTTATGCCTCTGCCAGAAAAACAACACGAGCTATATAGTCAAAACTGTGAACATATGATCGTGACGAGTGTACCAACACAACAAAACAAAAAATTTAAAACTTGAATGTACGTAGCCCGCGAAAATTGAAAAGTCACCTTACTTCTTGAACACACCTCGTAAATAATATCAATAATGTAAATGTAAATAATGTAAATAATCCAATCAAGTTCGACCAGTCCCCACGGTGGGGCGCTCTGGGCCAATCACAGATATCGTAGGAAGTATACCAAAGAACACCATGACCTAATTCCTCAGTTTGAGGTCAGCCCTGAAGATGTGAACTGCAATGTTCATGAAACGTCGGCAAACAATTCGTAGTTTTTTACATGAGTGAAACCCGAAATCTCTCTTTTTATCAATAGCAATAATGTTTAAATAAAAATAGAGTATAAGTATGTAGAAAATGTTTTTTTTTCTTTTTTTTAAAGAAAAGAGGTAGGGGGGGGGGGGCTGTTTCACACGGGCGGCCAAATATATAGCGCCAGCCCTGCATGCTATAAAGAATAATAAACTAAGTCTCTTTATTAACTTCTAATTTTTCGGTGGCAGCATGCGGTCCCCATAAACCATCCCAAATGTTTTCTGAGCCAAAGACGTAAACTTGGCGCCCTTGCAAAGGGCTCTCTCGCCTCTCGAGCACAAATAGCCAGGACGAGCTGTGAGTGCGAATTGGACAACAGTGTAGCACTTCCCATAAGTGCGTCCTTTCCTATCTTGTACTCGTAATACGCCCCTTCCAATTAAAGATCTAATTTTCTTTACTTTTATTTTCAAATTAAATCATTATTATTAGTATATAACACAGTAAATCCCCGAGATATTATTTATCTAAAGTTGGATAAAAACGATATAAACAATTAAATACTACAATTATCGGACGTCAGGTAATTTGGGAAGTGCTATACTGATGTCCTATTCGCACTCACAGCTCGTCCTAGCTAGTTGTGCTCGAGATGCGAGAAAGCTTTTGCAAGGGTGACAAGTTTACGCCTTTGGCTCAGAACAAATTTGGGATGGTTTACGGGGACAGCATGCCGCCACCGTAAAGTGTTCCTTTATCACAGCAATAAGGATCCATTACATTTTAACCAAAAAAACAGAATTTCATAATAAAGAAAGTCTAAGTAATAGTAATATTTTTTAAATGCTATTTTATTATTTAATTTTTATGAAAATTATTCAGCTTTATTACAAGTCCCTGAAATTATTAGAAATTGATAAAGGGACTTAATTTACTAATGTTCCAAGCACAAAGAGTTACTATTTGATTTCAAACTAGCTGACGCTAATGTTTCAATTAGGACTTCCTTTATCCATGTAAACATTTTCAGAAGATTTGATTGAAAATTGCTAAAGGTACAGCACGTCAAAGTTTCTATTCTGGCTCTACATTTTATTATTTCTTTAAGACCATGTGACGAGTGGGTCTTGTGACCAGATTCCTACCTTTCCCGCCACTTTTTTTATTTCCCAACTTATTTTTACGCGAAGCGACACATCGAGTTGAAAATTTAGGATAATAAATAAGAAGCACTCAGAAAGGTGGGTCTGGTCCTAAATTTTAATATTTATAAAAAAAGCAACAAAAAATATTTACAACAAAAAACTTTTTTCATAATTATACAAATTTAGGACCAGATCCACCATTCTTAGTGTTTCTTGTTTAGTATCCCAAATTTTCAATTCGATGTGGCGTTTCGTATGAAAGTAAGTTAGGAAATAAAGTTAGGAAATAAGAAAAGTCAGTAAGGTAGGAATCTGGACACGTGACCCATTCATCACATGGCGTTAAGGGCATGTGACACAGCCAAATACCTATATTACCGACCTAACTTTATCAGCTCACTGAATATTTTTTTGAACCTCAGAACTTTTTTTGTAAATAAAATATCGAGCTGAAACTTTGGGAAACGCATTAGAGTACAATAAAGTAAGTTTAGGTACTTTATTTGAATAGGAACTTCACTGAAAATTATTTAATATTATTGCTGAACCTTAACATTTTTTGAACGTTATAACTTTTTTTATACATAAAATATCGGTGTCAAACTTTCAGAAATGCAAGAGCCGAAAGAAAACTACGTTAAAGTACAAAATTTAATGATAAAAGACGTAAAAAAAATATTTTAACAAAACTTTATCTGACACACAACAAAGGACTTTTATAATAAAAATTTGACTTTAACATAGTTTTCTTCGGCTCTTGCATTTTTCAAAGTTTGACACCGACACCTTATGTATAAAATAAGTTCGAACGTTCAAAAAATGTCAAGGTTCAGAAATAAGATTAAATCATTTTCAGTGAAGTTCCTATTTAAATGAAGTGCCTAAACGTACTTCATTGTACTCTAATACATTTCCCAAAGTTTCAACTCGATATTTTATTTACAAAAAAAGTTCTTAGGCTCAAAAAAACATTCAGTGAACTGATAAAGTGAGGTCGGTAATATAGGTATTTGGCTGTGTCACGTGCCCTTAATCGACGTTTTCTCAAAATCGACCATTTTTATCAAAAACTATTCTCTTGGACAAAAATTCTCCTTTGTGAGTAATCCAACTTTTGTTTGAAGCTTTTTTCTGCGAAATCAATGTTTTAACCAAAATAAGAACAATTTTATTTTTCCTCACTTTTCAACATAATTGTTTATTTTTTATGTTAACACTTGATTGTATCAAAAAATGATAGAGGACATTTCTCTACCTACATCGGTTTTCTAGCCAAACATATTTCAACTTTAAAAACCCCTTAATTATAACAGTACTATTGCATTAATTTAAAAAAAAAATAATAAACGCGATTATCTCGAAACTCCGCGATTTTTCGGGGGGGGGGGGGCACCCTACTTTTTCGTAATCAGCACAACATTGTACATGATATTCAATAAGAAAAAATCCGACGGACCAAGAACGGCCCACAGGATTACACCCAGCTCCTAGAGTACACATTACTATTTGGTAATAATTGCAAACTGATATTCACATCGATTGCATACGAAGGATTCACATTTGTAGAATCGTATAAAACGGAAATGTTGACGTGCAGTAAGATTTTTATAGAATGACTTCTAAATCCCTAATATTGGGAGTTGAAAAATGATTGGAAGCTGGGATATAAGTGTATGGAATATATGAATTCTTTAAGTAGCCTTCAAATTTTCGAGGAGTACCGTAATCATGTGTAACTTCGTAGCTGGAACCATCACTTCCCTGCCAGGAGGCTACTGACACGAATTCGGCAACGAAGCTCGGGATTGTGCATTTTAATATGGCAGCGTTACCACGAATTACATATTCTGAGACGACTTCTGCTTCGTAATACTGGGTGACAACTACAAACAATAAACGGACAGGCAAATCGTAAGGCGGAACGTAATCAAGAGAAAACTCCTTGTAATTGAGACACAACATTATAAAATTCGGGATTACTATAATGCCAGATTTTTAGCAGATTGGCCAGGAATCTCTAACTTTCGACATTAACAGTCAAATATTGAATTAATTTGTTAGATGGAATTCTGCGTTTTATGAGTTTTATGGACGTTTTCGTATATATGTCTTCAATAACGTACAAGATAGTGGAAAATTTTCGTATAATATATAGATAGTTTAGGTATAAATATTATATATAGGTATAGTCAAAGTTAACCTATGGCAAAATATATCGAAGCCTGGGCAGTAGTTACAACGGTATTCAGACCTGCATATTATGTTTTAACAGTACATCGCACGTACAACAGCACCATAAATACTTTGTTTAACTAATGTGCTGGTTGAGCAACTTGGATAACTATTTTTTAAGTGTAAATACCAGGTGTATACATATGAAACCGGTATTGCCATTTAGCGGCCAGTAGGCACACTTGTAGGCACTGTCGGAACTTACCATTTGTGCTAATTGGCATA
>NC_046666.1:101737125-101749519 GCF_010883055.1 Belonocnema kinseyi | reverse complement strand
CGAGGGCGCATACTTTGAATAAAATATTTGTTATCATTCTCTTGAAATAAATGTATTTTTTTCTTGAAAAAATACCGGTTTCATATGTATACACCTGGTACAGTACCCTCCCACTTATCGCGAAAGACTGGAACTGCGATTCGCGTTAATTGAGTTCCCCCAAGTTCCCAGAGTTCAAAAAAGTTAATGTCAAAATTTGACAGTTGAGTAAACGGTTAGGAAAGACCATCCAGAGGGCATTGTACAAATTTTAACCAAGAAATCTTTAGAAACTTAGTGTTTTCTTACAAGTGTTCTTTAAAAAAATTTTAATACTTGAGAACTCTGGATAAGCATTTCAGTTTTTTAATATATTTCAAATATAATAAAGCAAAATTTTATTAGTTTTTATCTGGTTATTTAAGTTGCATAAAAGTCTATTTTACTTTAAGATTTTTTTCGAAGAAAACATTCTCTATAACTCCATTTTTAATTTTGAAAATAATTAAATAATCTTCAAATACAGAACTTTCATAAAAAGTTTTTTCTTTAAAAAAAAATCGTTGTAAGGGTTTCAGCCACAAAAAATTTTAATTTAAAAAATGAGAATACCAGAGTTTTAACGAACTTTTTCCTGAAAAATTAAGCTATTTTTTATTAAAATTTATCAATTTTTCAAAAATTGGTAAGAAGTGATATTAAAGAAAAATTCAGTCGTGAAATACATTGTTAAAATACATTTTTTTGGAAGTTAATCCTTTTTTCAATAAAAATGTTTTTTTTTTTTTAAATTACATTATGATGAATATTGTTTTGGTTAAAAAAATGACAGTAAACATAAGTTTTTCCGAGATCTGACTTTGGGCACGAGAAGTTCCTTAATACAAATTTAACTCAAATTAATTACCTCAGAGAATAAATATTAGAAGTGATTTTTAATTATATTTATTTTGTTTGTGAAAACAGGTATATTATGAGTTAAATTTTAATCGTTCAAATAATCTCGCATATTCAAACTCACCTATAAATCTTACTGCTGTGAGTGTCTACTTCTCTCGCAATATCGATTGCGGTCTCTTCTTTCTCAACGCGATCAAATATTTTCAATTTTTCTTCCAGAAGAAGTTTTTTCTTTTTCGATCAAGAATTGCTAGCCATTTATGTATGACTTTGTAAATACTTTGAATTAACCCTTAGCTGGCCTACTGGGGTCGTTGGCGTCAGGGCCCTTTTTAATTCGAATCATGAATTCAAATATAATAATTCAAAATTGAATTTTTTTAACTAACAAAATATTGATTTTTTTGCAAATCACATAATGCATTCTATCCAATGATAATTACTGATCGCCTGTGATTTTTTCCTACTAAAAAAACGTTGTTTACTCAGAAAAATTAATTAAGTGGTTGGGGTCAGAGACGTCCCAGTGTGCCAGCTATGATTGTGGCCAGGCGTAGGCCAGCTAAGGGTTAAAGGAAGAATTAAGTATTTACTCCTTAAGTACGTTACATTGAATGTAAATTTTTTTAAAATTATGTTTACGCGCAAGCATTTTGTTTAATGCGTGCGCATGCATATATCGGCAGTGGGAGCAATGCAAGTCGGGGAAGTCGCGATATCTGGTAGTGCGATAAGTGGGAGGGTACTGTGCCAACATTAACTAGTGTGCAGATACACATGCGTTTAGAACCTACTGCAAATACCTAAGTAACTCAGGTACCGACTGCGCGGATGTGAGTGCCTTGGGATAATTTAAGCTTTCTACAATGATTAAGAAATTCTGAGATACAAAATAAATGTTGTGCTATTGATTATACATATAACTTTAAATTCACTTTGTCAACAATTATTATACATAAAGTATCGATATATTATACAAAAATCTTCCACGTGAGAAAATTCGAGTTTGTTAACAATGCGACCGATAAATATAATCAATATTTTTTAAAGTGTCCATCATTATGGAATGTAAAATGTCTTTTTTCGTATTTGAATAAGTACCGCTGTCATGATCAGGATCAAAAGAGTTTCCTTGATCGTCTTGCCAACCAATAACTTGTACGAATTCAGTGACAAAGCTTGGTATACTGCATTTCAGAATAGCTGCGTTGCCACGAATGACATACTCATTGTTGACTTCCGATTGGTAATATTGATGTACCACTGAAAGGATCGAAAATAGTTATATAAAAGGAAAATCATTTTTTAAACTATAGTATTAATTTTTCGTAGTAAATAAATACTTCAATACTTCTTAGCCTACTCTATTTTACGACGTTAAAAAAATTAAAGTAATCCCATTTGTACGGACAGAAATTGTGCTATTCTAAAACTATATATAATAAATGAATATTTAGTGTACAAGAAAAAGAATTCAATATTAATACATGAATCTCGTGGGTATGATTAATAATTATGATGTCAAGAAAATAACATTAAAAATAATATTAGAGTAAAAATAAAAATATTATTTTTGTATGATTAAATTATTGTCTTTCAATAAATGTTAAGGTTAGTTGAACTTATATTTTTTATTTCAATATTTAAATTAAACCATGTTATGATTATATTTCAGGCATCCGATAATGGATAGGCTGAGAGCAAAAACGGGTTAAAAAATCTTCAGAGCAAAAATGAGTTAGGAATGTTTCGGGCAAAAACGAATAAAAAAGAAACACGAAGAACGAGGATTGTATATCTGCCCACTCTGCATATTGTCGCTCTTCGCTACACATTTTAACGCCAACTTTGCCATTGTTACTGGCTTGTCAAAACATATACTGACTTTAAGATTGGTCCTCGACAAAATATTTTATTTATTTTCCTTAACATAAGTTTGACAACTGAAAAAAAATATTTTATGTAATTTTGCTTTTATAATTATAATAAAATTGTATTATAACTAGAGGTGTGCAAAAAAATTCGAACCGACATTCACTTCTAATGACGAAAACCCGAATTCAATTCATGCCACATTCAGATCGGTTTGTTCGATTCGCTTGACCCATCAATTGAATGTCGAAAATCCAATGTGCGACTGTCAAAAGGCATTTTAAAGTAGTCCGGCTACTGAAAAAGCTAGTCAAAGCTATGTCGATTATTTTTTTGTGAAATTTGGAATTAAATACAACATTTGGCCAGCATAGCAATTAATAAACTACGTATTAAATTTAAATGCAGAATAATATAAATTAAATGGTTTTTAAATAACAATAAAATGTAAATTTAAATATTGATTTAACTCGATCCGAGTAAAAGTCATTTTTCACGCTCAGCAGTTGGCAGCATAACGACATATCGAGAAAGTAAACTTAACCTACAAATACACTGGCAACAACATCATTATTTGAAGTTTCACGCACTTCCCGATTCCAGAAGAATCTGTTTGTCAGCTTCAGTCATCGCCACACCATTCTCATCATATTTTACCTCCGTATATTTTGCTAAAATTAAGCTCAAATACCCTGGAAGCAAACACAAATAAGCAGTAATTCAAATTTTTAATTATATTTTCTATCTCCAAAACAGTTTTCCTAACCAGATTCAATGTGTTTTAAAGCCAAAATTAACCATTTTTGGAGCCCGCGAAAGTACTTTCCATAAGATCCCATGTTTTTTGACACGGCTTTAACAGTGATAACTCAAATTTTAACCTGGGGTCACTCACAAAATACGTGATACATTTAGGGGTGGGTGGGGGTCTGCCGAAGTATCATTCTCCATGTTAAGACCAATGGAAAAAGTATCACGTGGGGGGGGGGGGGGGGGGGGGGTCAGAAGTTCCTGAAAAATATATTACGTATTTTGTGAATGGCTTCCCTGGAATATTTCTCCGCCACAAAAAATTAATTTGAATGATTTTTTATCAGACTGATCCAATAGCTGGACTACTTTAAGTTTGTAATTCATAATTATGATTCTAAAAATCTAAACCGATGCATATATGTATAATGCAAATTGAAGATACAGAGAGACATGAAGTGAGGACAAAACTGTGTCAATCTGCTGGTTAATATTACGCGACCTGTATATTATATTATCAAAATTATAAAGAGGAGGATCGCTACTGAAGGTCAGCCCATTTTTGTGTTATTACTTATTACCCTAGCTTTATTTTAATTTTTTCATCAAATAACAGGCTTGAAAACATTTGTGTTCTAAATTTTTATGGAATTTGGATTAATATTTCAGGATTGATAAATTTCAGTTCATTTAAAATATATTTACCTCAAAGTTTCAATAAGTTGTATAGTATTGAATGAAAATTTTCATCAATTGTAGCCTATAATATTTTAGTACAATATTATACAAAGAAAATTGATAACGATTTTAACTTATTTTCATCTCTTTTAACTAAAAGTTATTTTCAGATGGCATTTTGTTTTTGATTACAGTTCTTTGACATCCTACAAACAATTTCAGGCAAAATTTACAATAATTTATCATCAAATTATAATATTTTTAAATTCCTTTCTTAATATAATTTAAATATTAAAAATTCAAAAAATATTGTTTGTTGGGATTCGCAATCCGCGCCCTTCAATAATATTCAAATGAATTAATTCCTATAGACGACAGCTCTGTGCCTCAGACACATATTAAAGTCACAAATATACATACTTCACTATTCTCTCTTAGTTTAGTTGCCTGTGAACAGTTACACGACACACATACTTTTTGTACTGTTCTGAATAAACTTCGGTTTTATATTAAATTTGGTTCTCAATCGTAATTTCGTGCACCCACCGACCTTGCTCTAACAGGTTATGGGCCCAGGGGACGCTATTAACGAATAATATCGATTGGACTTATGCGAACTACGAAAAAAAAACGCGAACGAATTCGTTCGATGCACGCGCGTGATTTTTCCTCGTCGTAAATATTGACCGGTGGTTCAAATCGTGCGAAATGAATCTGCTCATCTTCATCGCTTGCTAAAGCCAACCTTGTTGTTTGTATTATTGGTTTTTTAGCCGTGAGTGGGAATTTATTCTCTTGCTGATAGAATGATTCAGCAATACATAAGACATCTTGTCCGCCATTAGCATCACCACAAAAGTCACGTACGCAAGAGTACTCGAGTGCGTCAAGAGATGGCGCAAGCTCAACCCAACTCCTATACTTCGATGCCGATCGAACTCCTGTCGAAAGAAATCTACGAGACTTGGAAGATCCAAGTGGAGGCTCTTCTAACTAAAAACGGAACATGGCCGTATGTCTCTTGTAAAAAGGTAAAACCAGAAGACGAAGGAAATCCCCTCAATTCATGGAAATAAGAAGACCGGATGGCCAAGTCCGATCTCATACTTTCGATCAGTTTTCATCACAACTGAAACACATCCGCGGCTGTGAAACGTCACGCGAAGTTTGGACAAAACTCGAATCAATTTATGCTTCACAGGGCCCCACAAGGAAGGCTGCGTTCCTAGAACAGCTGTTGTCACAGAAATTGCGCGATGGCGACGATGTGCGAGACTATTTGTCACGTTTTATGAACATTGTCGACATTTTACGACAGATGAGTGTTGACATTAACGGTGACCTATTAACAATAATGTTACTCCACAGCTTGCCAAACAGCTACACCTTTTGTTGTGCTGTAAAGTCACATGACTTTTTACCTGACGTCGAGAAACTAATTGGAAAAATAATCGAGGAAAGTTTCGCTAGAGAGCACAAAAGCGACGAAAATGCAGCCATGTTTGCCAAACAGCGACAAGCAAATGCAAATGAATTTCAAAATAGGTCCGACCCAGCTCAACGTGGGAAAATTAAATGTGATTTTTGTGGAAAAATGGGACACCGAGTCTCTAAGTATTTTAAAAAGAAAAGAGAGGAACGAAAAAAGGCCAATGCTGTCGAGGAAGTGTTCTACGCGAGTGAAACTCCCGATCATCCTCAGGACTCATAATACAGTGCTCTGACAGGTGAAGTTTGGTGCATTGACAGTGGGGTTACATCACACATAGGTAAGGACAAAAACCTTTTTATGAACTCCCACAAGGTTAACAGTCGTCTGAAATTAGAAAACGACACGACCGCGAAAGTGACAACTAAAGGTGACGTTCGTTTAGTGGCATCTGATGCCGTTGTGAAAGATAAGCGTGGAAATGTTAAACTTCTCGCGGATCGCGAAGGTGACTTGTTTCTTGTTCGTACTAAAATGGATATCGCGTGTGCCGCGAGTAATAATAAATCCGAGGAAGTAGAGTGGTACAGACGTCTTGGACATTTAAATCGAAAGGACATGAATCTCACGATGCGAAAAGAGATTGTTACCGGTCTTAATTTCGATGTTGATCTAAATTACCCATCATGTGACACTTGTGCAGCCAGAAAAATCACTCGCCCACCTTTTCCTAAAGGAAGTGAAGGGACCTCATCTCTTCTTGAATGTGTACACACAGACCTTTGCGGACCAATGAGAACGGAGACGATGGGTCGAGCTCGATACCTACTCACGTTAACCGATGACTTCAGCCGCTGGACAGAACAATATCTACTCCGAAACAAATCTGACGTGACTGCAAAATTTCTGGAATATAAAAATCTCGTCGAGACGCGCACTGGGATGAAGATCAAGGCACTTCAATCCGATAATGGCAAAGAATTTGTCAACACTGGAATGGATCGCATTTCAAGGGATTCAGGAATACACAATCGGCTAACTGCTCCCTATACCCCGCAACAAAATGGAATTGCGGAACCCAAAAACCGGACCCTGATCGAGCCTGCCCACTGCATGCTCATAGATTCTGGACTGCCTATGTCATTTTGGGGCGAAGCAGTCGCAACGGCATGTTATATTCGAAACAGGTGCATCACCAAAGCTCTGGGCATCGAAACGCCATACGAGAGATGGACGGGCAAGCGACCTGATTTGCGACAGCTAAGAAGATTTGGAGTAAAAGTCTATATTGTTGATAAGACTCCCAACCAGGACAAACTGAAGCCACGTGGACTCGAAGGCATCTTCGTTGGCTATGCCACCAACGCGAAAGCCTACCGAATCTGTATTGCACCTGAAAAGAAAATCCACATAACACGTGATGTTCGATTTATGGATGTCTATTCGACAGCGAACATGGGAGAGAATCCTGAATCCACGCGTAACGCGGAACTCATTCTGGAGCAAAACGTGCCCATTCCCAGAGACGCCCCCATTGTTGTTGAGGATCAGGAAAACATCGTTGAGAATCAGGAAAACATCGTTGAGAATCAGGAAAACATCGTTGAGAATCAGGAAGACATCGTCGAGGACCAGGAAATCGTGAACGGAGATCACGAAAATTTGAACGACCAGCAGGAAAGGAACGTACCCTTAAGGCGAGCACCAGGAAGGCCTCGAAAAATAAAGACTGGCAAGCCAGGACGTCCTACCAAGGAGTTCATCACCGTGAACAACCCCGACGAAAATAAGCGCCAGGACGATACTAGTTCCAGCGACGAGGAATTCCACGGATGGGACACCGATAATGTTGCCATGAGTGCCTGTGAGATTCCGTTAAGACAAGCACTATTTGGACCCGACAAGAGTGAATGGGAAGCTGCTCTTTATGAAGAAATACGGAGTCTAATCTCAAATGGAACATTCGACATCGTCGACAAACCTGTCAACGAAAAGGTGATTAAGTGCAGAACTGTGCTGAAAAACAAATACGGACCCGACGGAGAACTACAACGAAGAAAAGCACGCGTTCTTGCAAGAGGTTTTGCGCAACAAACTGGCTTACATTTCTTTGAGACTTTTGCCCCCGTCGCCCGTCTCAATTCACTCCGGCTGCTAGTGGCGTTAGCTACCGAATTTGATCTCAAAATCACTCTGCTGGATATCGAGACTGCCTACTTGAATGCTGATATGGATACAGTGATCTACATGGAACAACCCGATCTACTGGAAGAGATGCTTCAAAGAATCTTACTCGAGGACAAAAATCCGAATCTTCGGGAACGAGCCAAGGAGATGCTGAACAAGATGGATGGGACAGCCAAGGTATGTAGACTCAAAAAGGCACTTTATGGTTTGCGCCAGGCTGGACGCCAATGGCATGCCAAATTGGACTCGGTGTTACGAGACATGGACCTGACACCAACAAGTGCAGATGCATGCGTATGCACCGATGAGGAGAAGACGTACGTCTTTGTCTACGTAGATGACATCTTGATTATATCGAATAATCAATCGAGGGTGAGTCAAATCAAAAATAGGCTCTCTAAGGAATTCAATGTGAAGAATCTCGGCGAAGCCCGCTATTGTCTGGGTATGGAAATCGCACGTGACAGTGATGGGATAACTCTATCTCAAACCACTTATGTCAAAGAGATTCTGCAAAGATTTCACATGAGCGAGTGCAAGCCTGCGAACACTCCACTTGCAGCTGGCTCAAAACTGACCAATGATTCAGTGGACGAATCGGAGGATGAGAGATTTCCATTCAGAGAATTGGTCGGAGGATTGATGTATGCTGCCCTCGGAACGCGACCTGATATAGCACACGCTGTGAGCGTCCATGGACAATTCAAGAACAACCCGAAGCAGGAACACTGGATAGCTGCGAAACGAGAGCTCCGATATCTTCAGGGTACTGCAAGTTTTGGACTTCGATTCAAGAAGTGCAATGAGGCTTTGGAAGGATACGTGGATGCATACTGGGCGAATTGTGTCATCGATAGACGATCCTACACCGGCTCAGTTTACATTCTTGGAGGAGCTGCCATTTCGTGGGAATCCCGTAAACAACGCACTACGGCCCTTTCTTCCACCGAGGCTGAGTACATGGCAATCTCAGATGCATCCAAGGAAGCTGTGTATCTCATCAACTTTCTGAAGGATCTAGGATGTTCAGATCTTGCCAACGTGATCATGTTTAACGACAATCAGAAAGTAGGCAAGCTTTCCGAAAACCCGGTGCACCACTCGAGGTCCAAAAATATCGATGTGAAACACCACTTCGTACGTCAAGTTCTGAAGGAGTATCCTGATAAACTGCTCTACCTGCCAACGGAGGAAATGATAGCAGATATACTAACCAAAAGATTACCTGGACCAAAGCACATGGAGTGCGTTTCCGGCCTGGGGCTGTCATCGACCATGTTTTTTCTTCGGGCGCAACTTGAGGGAGAGTGTTGGGATTCGCAATCCGCGCCCTTCAATAATATATAAATTAATTATTTCCTATAGAGGACAACTCTATGCCTCACACACATATTAAAGTCACACATATACACACTTCTCTATTCCCCCTTAGTTCAGTTGCCTGTGAACAGTTACACGACACACATACTTTTTGTACTGTTCTGAATAAACTTCGGTTTTATATTAAATTTGGTTCTCAATCATAATTTCGGGCCCCCACCGACCTTGCTCTAACATTGTTTTTCAATTAATCGCTTACAAAATCGAAGCTGTTAGCATTGGGCCTTACCATTCATAACCTTATATTAGGTTTGTGATGAAGTTAAATGAAAATTTTTAAATATAATTTACAGGGAATTTAAATGTAAGTTGAGATTGGAAAGTTCAAACTGTTAAAACCGAAGATTTCTTCACTTGAAGTATTCAAAACTAAACGACAACCAAAAACAGCCAAAATTAAAATCTTCTAAATTTTAAACTTTTCAACTCTTCCAAATTAAAGCTTGCTAATTTTTCCATTCAAAAACTCTTTATTCAATCGTTTAATAATGAACATGTTTAAAAATAGAAGTCTTCTAATATCAATACGTTTTATTTCAATGGTTTCAAAATAAATGATAAAGGCCGCTAGCCTCCATTATTTATTAACCAGCCAAAACAAAATATTTTAAAATATACAAACTAAATGTCGTCATTTTTATCTTGGGGAAAAATTCCGGGTTTAAACATTTTTTCCAAATTTATTAAATTGTCACGAAAAATGATGCTGAATTTTCAAGTTTTGAAAATGAGAAAAAAATTGAAATGTTGAACATTCAATTTTAAATTTTCTTCAATTTTCAGCTGCTTGAAATTTGATTTTTAAAATCCGTTAAAATTTTATTACCTGAATTTTTTACAGTTGGAATTCAAGGAAAAGCTTTGGAAATTTCAATTTTTTGGTTGTAAAATAAAAATCTTATAATTTTAATTAGAATTTAATTATTTTGTTTACAAGTTATAATTTTTGTTTGAAATTTCAACGTTTTTCTTACTTGAAAATTCAACTGTTTTCGTAGAATATTGAACTAGCCGATTATAAATGAATTTCTTTGTTGAAAATTCATATTTTTTTCGAATTGAAAAGTAAACCGTTTTGTAGAAAATTCGTCTTCTTGGCTTGAAACTTCGACAGTTTGATAGAAATTGTTTTTCATTCATGCCAAATCAATTTTTGTTCATTGAAAATTCAAGAATTTTGATAGATAATTGAACGATTGGGTTAAAAATAAACTTTTTTTGTTAAACAATCATATTTTTCAGATAAAATTCAACTGCTTTGTAGAAAATGCGTATTTTTGGCTTGAAACTTTGAGATTGCTTTATGAATACGCACTTTTTAATTCAGATGTACAGAGTATATGATCAAAATTTATATCTTCTCAAATAATAGAATACAAAATTACAGGTAAGTATAAAAGAAATATTAATCATTCATCACTGAAACTTTTATTTTATTAGGTATGTCACTTGCGGAAATAATATATATAAGAATTCACAGAATATGTATTCAAGATTAAAAAATCGTTATTTTGTGGACATTTACATTTTTTCAAATTGAAAACGTTTTTCAAAATTCGATCAATGGGCCGATCGGATCGAAAAAACCGATCCGACCGTAGTACGGATCCAATGTAGTATTTCCGACATTCGATGGACGGGCCGATTTAATCGAAAAATTCAATCCGACGACAGACCGCGTTGAATTTCGGTTTTTGGCATTTGAGCGAAGGACCAATCGAATCGAAAAATTCGAACTGAACGTGGCATGAATCGAATATAAATTTTTCAAAATTTGATTGATGACTGATTGACTGATTAAAATCTTCCGACTTTTTCTTTTGAACGTTTGCAACGCTGTTTAACGCACACATTAATATGTATCGAGTCTCGGCGCTAGCCTAATGCGCATGTGCCAACGTGCAAGTTCCGACGTGTAGTAAAGTGGGGATACTCTCTAAGTGCCTAATTCTTAGGATTATACTCCCCTGCAGGGCCGCCAGGCAGTCGTATACAGGGAGTATATTATAATAGAACGTCTTGTAAACATTTCTTGTACGTAAAGATAAAAAAGACGATTAGAACATCACGAAAACGTCCTATGACAGGTCTATTTTTTTGGACATTTTCGCCCACTGGGATATTTGTGCAAAAGATACGTGTTTTATTAGAATTTACAAAGCGCATGAATATTCTCCAATATTCTACTTGATTACCATAAAAGTTATTTTCACTTAATTTATATGACCCAAACTATACACGAATTTCATGTGGAATTCCATTTTATTAGACCTGATAAAGGCTATGCTGAACAATACAAATTACATCAAATGACATGATAATTGGCAAAGATATATGTTATGATATATGTGAATTTTGATAAATGAAAATGATGAAATATGGATATATGGAAGAATAAAAATTTCGCCCAATTGTAATTCGCAAAAATAAAAACTAGGATAAATAGTAATTTGGAACATTTTAAATGATGCAAAATGGACACTCTTGAAGATAGAAATTAAGATATGAAAATTGTAATAAATAGAAATGATGGAAAATGGGAATTCGACCAAATAAAATGTATACCGAATGGCAATACAGCCAAATAAAAATGATGCCCAATTGTAGTTCGCAAAAATAAACATGAGGATAAATAATAATTCGAAAAATATAAATATGTATGCTACTCTCGAAGATAAAAATTATAAGCAGATATAAAAATGGTGATCAATGGAAGTTTATGGCAAATGGTAATTCGATCAAATAAAAATTATGCCGAATGATAATTCGGAATAATAAAAATGAGGAAATTGTTATTCGGTCAAGTAAGCATGAAATCAAATGGCTATCTGGAAAAGCAGAACCTTGGGCAAATTGCTATACAGATAAATCAATATTAGGGAAAGTAAAATTTGGTGAATTTCATGCGCCTCGCTATTTGCAAGCACAAGAAAGCCGCAAAGGTCTGTCCTTTTACTTTCTTTTTCGAAATGATGTATAAGTCTACCTGTCAATTCAATATCCATTATATTAATTATAAAATGCCTTAGCGAACGGGAAAAAATTGCTAACAATCATAAAGAGTACTTCGCGCGTTCGTTCGTTCGTCCATGGGGACGTGCCTTCGCCTTTACGAATCAACGTATTTGTGAGCTCATAAATCCCCGTAGGTCTTTCAGATAATTCATAAAAAATATAACTATCCTGATCAATTTTTAAGAATGTAATATTGAATCTCAG
>NC_046666.1:101719652-101737025 GCF_010883055.1 Belonocnema kinseyi | reverse complement strand
ACACATGTATTATTGACAGTCTAGTTTTTCCATTCCCTTTGTATCTTTTCTTCTCTCAAAAATATAAAAATGGAGAAAACAGGTTCCTGTACCTAATTCTTCATCTTGCTGTATAAATTCTTCTCCTTGATCGTTATGCCAAGATAAAACTTGGACAAAATCAGCGATAAATGATGGTACTACACACTTCATTACCGCACTATTGCCACGAATTGCGTACTCCTTGTTGACGTCAGTGTCATAGTACTGAGCCACCACTGGGATAAAACATCACGTGGATAATTATATCATTCATTTGACGTAGTATAAGATATATTCATATCTCTTACAGAAATACGTGACCATTAACTGAACGTTTACGAAGCACTCATACTTTAATTAATATTTTTCTACTACTCTATTAATACTTCCTTTATATTTACCAAATATAAGCTTTACAAAACATAATTCTTAAGGTTTAATACTTTCAGATACCTCAAATTTATGGATCCTCCAAGAAGAATGTTAAACATGGGGCAGAATACATCAAGTATCCCCACCTAAAATTATTGTTTTTTTTTATCCGGTAGAAATTTGGCTTAAATAGTAGTCTTAGTGGACCTATATTAATTCACCAAACTATAGGTCCATTTATAAGCCTATTTTCAATATAAAGCTTTCCAAAATACTAATAAAAGTTTTATTGGATAAATCTAAAAGAAGTTACACTGACGTGAAAGTGAAAAAGCACTTGAAAATATGAAAACTTCAGATCCCTGTATATTGACAACCGGTTGATAAATGGTCTTATGACATGGTTAATTTAATATAGGTCCACTAAGACTATAATTTAGAAAAGTTTCAAACCAATAAAAAAAAAACAATAATTATAGGTGGGAACACTTGAACACGTGTATTCTGTCGCATATACTTCATTATTTTTTACATTTCTAAACTCATCTGTATTCAGGGTTGCTACAGAATTTGGATTTCAGAATTCAAGACCCATTCCCGGTTTTTGCAATGCCATTATTTTTTTAAATTGCATGTCTTGTATTTACAACACTATTACAGAAAAATTAGGGACTAATTATATAAAATTAGGCTTTTCATTTGAATTTTATTTCCAATTTTTTTAATCCAATACAAATCTTAATTCCTTACTAATACTTTAAATTTCCTTATCTTTCAATGACTGCAAATGAAATTCTAAAACGTTTTAAATACGAATACTTCATCAAGACCCTTTAAACAACAATTTTTTTTAGAGTAAAGCTACCTTCCGACTTAGTGCCGTCCGATTTAATTCCACTTCCCCTCATTTTGTATTCATAATGAATTGCATTCATGCTAAAGTGTAATCAATTGTTCGTTCTAATTTAAACGGCAATTTGTGTATTATGTATATATGAAAAAATGAGTATGATACAAGGATAAAAACTAAAAATAATATCTTTTACCATGAAAAAGAAAGTTTGCTGTGGTAAGCTCTAAAATATAAAATTCTAATAAAATTATGGTACTTCGTTTCTCTCAAGAGTTCTACAATTAAGGTGCAAAAAGATTAGTCAACATTTTTTCTGTGTGGGAGGAAGAAAAAGCAAAATGTAGAAATACGTGGTCATTATGCAAAATGTTTTAGGAAGGTGAATTTATAAAAAAAAATTCCTGTGTTTGGGGGAAAAAACAAAATGCTTTTTATGCATTTTTTACTTCCAAAATTTTTGAATTAATTTTTCGGTCTAAAAGGAAAATCATTTTTAAACGTTCGTAATATTGGTCAATAATAGCGTTTTATACGAAAAATTACATTAAGTTACTTAAAGTTCAACGTGGGGGAACAATATTTCCAGCGACGTAGAAAGCTGGTTAGTCATTCCCTTATTATTCGAGACTGAAGCTTCGGAAAAGGAATTCTGGTTTGGCGGTGGCTAATTTTCTTTTACTAGTGATCATTTATGTAATTTAAAAAAGTAGTTTTCTCAATAAATTTTCGATATAACCTCAAAAAATTATGTTTTAATTGTAGACACTATAATAACTAAGATGGTCTTTTTATAGAGTCAAAACATGTTTAAAAATCCAACTTAAATATGATTTTTTAGTAACTATTTATCCATAAACACATATACACTGAATATGGCTACAAAATGTAAACAGAAAACAGGACTCAACCGAACTTCAGACACATCTCACCGCGGAATTAAATCGGACGCCCGATCGTAACCTTGCTCTCGCTCGAAGAGGTGCAGGAGTGGGGGCCCTGCTTTCCTTAGAATTAAATCCCCCTAGGGCATTTTCCTATTCAAACATTCAAATTGGTAATCTATTAATACCTTAAAATTAAAATTGTACCAGTTTGTAGTTTTTCAATTTAAAATGAATCAATTTTGAATTAATTATTCGGCAGTTATTAAAAACTGTCAACTTTATTACTAAAAATAAGCCTAATGTTTTTTAATTTTTCCAGATCAACGAAGAGGTCTTCATACAAGAATTTGGTTAATTTACAAAATGTCAGGTTTTCCAGAACCATTAAAAAATTCCATATCTTATCAGGCTCTGTAGCAACCCTGATAGTTTAAACAAACCAATTGATGAAAAAAGTTGCTCTAAGATATCACTTGATCTTATGCAAGAAAGCGTAGAAGAAATAGAGAAAATATAATGGAGTGAAAAGACACCTTGAGAACAAAAGTTCTATTTGAAAAATACACCGAGAAACTTTATGTTTGAAAGTTTCTTATTGTTATGCTTGACCTATGAACTCTGGCAAAAGCTGACAATTTTTCAATTTGAATTAAGAAAAGTTTTAAGCTTAGTGGAGCAAAGGCATAAAGTAGCGGCGGCTTTAAAGCATATACATTGAAAATACAAACCAATATACGAACCTACGAAGATTAATTTACTGTTTTAAACAATTAAATTTTGGGAATAAAATAACGCATTAAGAGTATACACATTATTGTCTTGAAATCACGATAAGAGGAAGAATGTAATTAGTATTTCATTACAAACAAGAGCAATTTGATTACAAAACAAATGCATATACGTAAGTATGCATTAATTCATTCTAAAATCATTTTTGGAATCATTTGTGTTCCCAGTCTCATAGGTCCGTACTTTCATACATACATAGAATATATAATAAGAAAATGTGTCCTTGGCAGAGCAGATTCTAAATTCAGATGTCTATTTAGTTTGCTAAAATACTAAAAACTCTTAAAACCAAGTGATTTGAATTCTACTTGGCGTGTAGCCCTCCGAAGTACAAAGAATGAATCTCACATAATTAGGAATTCTTAGACATGTCTGAAAAATAGAAATGAATATCGAATTATCGGCCGTTGCATCTGTCATGTTCTCTTATTCCTGAAAATATTTCCAAGTCGGATTTATGTTAATTTCTGAATCTGGAAATCAAACTGAAGATTTATACAAATTAATTAATAAATGAAAATAAATTTAATTTAAATATATTTTAAACGTATTGTGTAAATTTTGAAGAACTATTTGCGTATGGTGCTTTTATTGAAACGGAAATCCTTGATCTGTAAATGTATGAACATGAAATTCTATGCATATAAACACTTAAAATGATCTCTAGCACTTTCATTTGTTCTAAAATTTCGATGCAAAAATGAAATCATGTATAGCAAATTCATTTGGAAATCTAATTCGTTTAAAAATAGACTTTGAAAACAATTTGATAAACTATTTAAAAAAATGAAAATTTTAAGAAATAAAACCTGTGCATTTATCGACATAATTGCTTGAAAAGAGCTTTTTTCATGGTACCACACAAGATGAGCGTGTTCTACTGATTGCGGATTGAACGTAACAATCTGATAACATCCGTCTTTTAGAGTGGCGTAAGCAGACCCGCATATGCCTGTAATATAATATGGAAGGTCGTAGTAGAATAGTGGTGTTAGGGTATGAGATTTAACATTATATATCAAGCATGAAATGTAGACACATACGCAGTAGTGCGCGGTCAGAAAGAGATAGAGATATACCGATTTTTTTAGCCAGAAACAAAAAATGGCTGAATCGTCGGCCTAGCTAAACTGACGAAACTCCCGCAAAGGGCAACTTTTTTTCCAGTAAATTTAAATGCGCTTGAAAGAGAGAGATCACGCTCAATCCGCCACCAACAGAACACGCTTCACATTTTGCGCGTCTCTACCAAAAAAGTACAGCGTATGCCACGGAGAGGTCGTCTTTTCATTGTGAGGGAAATATTTTTGGAACGTATGGTAGTTGAGGGCCGAAGGCCGCTCATTAAAAATACATTACCCTCACTATATAAAGGTGCTGCTCTCCTCCTTAATATATAATATTCTATTTTCATTAGCATACAATTATCTTCAACATGTTTCGAATCAACTAACATTAGATTTATATTTAACTATGTATTATGGTAAAATCAAAAATATACATTTTTTAATTACTATTTTGGATCTTGATCAATGGATTAAGACTTATTGCTTCTTGAATATGAATAATACATTAAAACAATGATAACTTTAAAAAGTAAACTCACCGGCTCGAACATTGACATCACGACTGTGCACAGATCCAACGGTGGACTTGGCAAGACAGATGTAAACCTGAGCGTGAACTTCTTGACGATAATCTTCTGCACGGAATGGAGGGAAGACCAAGTTCCCATTCGGCAAAACCTACAAAAACAATAAATTGTCGATTAACAACGAATATATTACTAACATGCGAAAGATTAAACATTTTGGAAATCTAGATTACACGTCCAATGGAATCGAGTAAAATCCCTAGAAATCTTTGAAATCTCTTCAAATCAACTCAAATCTTTTTATCACTTATAAAATCAATTGGAACCTTGAAAGTTCTATAATAGTAAATTGTGTGGAAGAAAGGCAAACGTAGTCTTTTTTTCCAAGCGTGAGTTTTCAATAACAAAGTGTAGACAAGCGCTTCGATTCGTTTACCTTCTACGTACACAACATACTGTTAAATATTTTAAAATCGTTAAAATCCTTTGGAATCCCCCTAATCCTATGAGATATACTAAAATCCTTTGCAATCTTGAAAACTTGTTGTCATCCTTCAAAATCTCTTGGAATACTTCGGATGCTCTGGAAATCGAGCCAAAATCGGAGAAATAAGATGAGGCCAATCGTTGAAGCCATTTTATCTGATTTTTGGTTTTAATACTCTAAAGAGTATAAGGACTCTCGATAAAGGCTGCTTTTTCGAAAAAATTATATTTTTCATGTAAAAATCGAAAGAAAGAAATTTTCCTCGGCAACACCATTGTAGTAATGTGTTTTCCAAATATCCAAAACAATTGTAGATACAGCAGATTCAAAACTGTTTCTCCTTTCTTCGAGCGTTTAAATTTTTAAACAGGATTTCAGCTAAATTCAGCAATATATTCGGTCTTACGGTCATTGATAAAGTCAAAATAAAAGCATCCGAAATAACATGTAAAAAACACATTTAATTATTTTTTTAAATCCTCAAAGTTTCGACCAACACTGCGGGTTTTTTTCAAGAATCGATATACATTTCTATAATTTAATAAAAAATGTATGAACATAAACGTTGTAATAATTAGAGTCATAAAAAGGATATTGGTTTGAACAAAATAATTTTTTTTAACATTGAAACATACCTGAGTCAAAAAGCAATGTCACATTTTATAAAAAAAAAACAGATCACACGAATAAGTTTAACGAATAAGTTTAAAACACGAATAAGTTTAAAATTCACAATTTTCGTTATAAAGTCACATTTAAATTACAGAATACTATACTAACCACTCAAAGAAAATGGTTAAATTGCCAAATAAATAACGTAGTTGAAAATATTCAAGAATTAGGTCATATTTCTAATTATTTAAAATATCATTTATTTAGAAATATTATTCTTTTAATTTTTTTTTAAATGACGCTGTTTGTTTTTTTTATAAAATATGACATTGCTTTTTGTCTCAAGTATGTTTTAATGTTAAAAAACAAAAATTACTTTGTTCAAACCAATATCCTTTTTATGACCCTAATTATTACAACGTTTATGTTCATATATTTTTTATTAAATTATAGATATGTATATCGACTCTTGAAAAAGACCCGCAGTGTTGCTCTAAACGTTGAAGATTTTTTAAAAAGAAGTAAATATGTTCTTTACATGTTATCTCGGATGCTTTTGTTTTGACTTTATCAATGAACGTAAGACCGAATATTTCTGAATTTAGCTGAAATCCTGTTTGTAATGTGTTTTATTATTCAGCGAAGCAGGAAGCAGGTAAGGCAGTTTTCGAGCTCGGATTTTCCTTTGGGCAACCCTATAGGGAAAAGAAAAACTATTTGGTAATAAAACACCTACTGCGACCAACACTGATTCATTCAGGGGCAAGCATACCGTATACGAAAACTAGGGGACCCTACCCAAATGACAGGGTGCATTTTTCTGATAGTGTTTTTTTGTTATTTTTTTTTATCCAATTAATTCCATTAATTTTGCCAATGTGTATTGCTCCGGGGTGCAAATCGGGTTATAAAAGTTAATTCAGAGAACCCGAAGATCCAGAATATGAACAAATTCATTTTTTCTTCGTTCCAAAAGAGCCGGCTATTAAAGCTTTATGTCAAAAAGCTTTAATTAGGAAACATTTCACTGTGAAATCTGGTCAGTTTGTTTGCAGTACACATTTCTTAAAGGACGAAATTTTCCACGAGAAAATTCAAAGGGACCCGACAGTGGTACTATTTTGGGAAAGGTAGGTAACTATAAGCTGAACTTTTTCAAGGTGTCAAGAGAATGAAAAAAAGTTCTTAAGATTCATGGGAAATTTTTAAATAAGTTTTTTGTAAGGAATTTCTAGAGAAAATTAAAAAGAGATCACAAAAACTTTTTAATTTTTTCCTCAAATTGTTGGAAAGGGTGTAAAAGATTATGAAGTAAAATTGTGCAATTATGCCATATTACATAATTTTAGAAAAAACTTGAGTAGGTATTAAAAGATATTCAAAAGTTTTGAAACGATTCAAAAATAATTAAATTAATTTTTTATTTCTAAAAATTTATTTTAAGGAATTGTTAAAAAAGATTTTTAAAATTTTCAAAGAAGAATCTGAAAGGATGAAAGGCAATTTTTTAAATTTTTGCAGGAAAAATAAAAAATGCACGAAACATTGAAATCATTTTTAGAGATTAGAAGGTTTGGGAGGTCTGCAAGGATTAAAAAAAAAAGAATATTCCTTATATTCGTGTGAAAATTTTGAATAATTTTATATTTTTCAAAATGAACTTTAAGAGAAAATTAAAAAAGTTTTTTAAATAAATCAAACGATTTCCTCAAATTTCTAAACACAGTTTAGAAGATTTTGGAGCAACATATTTTACAGCGCCTCAACAGGGTAGGAAACGCGGGTTCAAACAGGAGTCTGGATGAATGGCAAAAAAAGGCAAGCGCAACTAGCAGTGAAGGATTGGATAAAAGGTAGAGAGGCAGGGGACGATGATGTAGAAAGGAAACAAAGATAATAAGAAAGTTAGAATTAAACGGAAAACACCAGAAAGAGATAGGGGAGATGGGGGGGATGTTTGAAAAATTGGTAGCTCTCATAAAAGGGTTTAGAGAGGAAACAAGAGAGAGACTGGATGATATGAATAGGGACATGAATAGGCAGGGAAACGACATGAGGGGGGAAGTAAAAAAGGTAAGAGAAAAATGGGAAGAATGGGATAAACGCTGGAAGGAGGAGAAAGACAAGGTTTGGGGTAAGCTAGAGAGCATTGAGAATAGACAGAGAGAGGTTGACGAACAAAGAACTACGGAGATGAATCAGTTGGAAGAACGGGTAAGCAAGTCAGAAATTAGGAATGAGCATATGGGGAAAAACGGAGAATGAAATAGTGAAAGGGAATGAAAAGAACGTGCAAAGCGAAAATGAAAGATTAAAAAAAAGACTGAGTGAGATTGAAAGAAGATTAGAAGGAGAAGAAAGTGCAAAGAGGAAAAATAACTTAGTAGTTAAGGGATTAAGGGTGGAGAGTGAAACAAGAGAAGTAGGGAGGGAGACGAAAAAGACTCCAGAGATAAATCAGAGGGGTTTCCAAACGGCAAAGGGGAAACAAAGTGAATAGAAAAGAAGAGGAAAGGGAGAAGAGAAACGTGAAAATAGCTTTCTGAAATGTGTCAGGTTTGAAGAACACGAATAAAGGATTTGGAGGGAGGGGGGGGGGAGATAGAAAAGTAGGATGTGATTATGAAGAGTGAAATTTGGGCAGAAGAGAAGGACTGGAAGGGGATAAAAAAGATGTTACCGAAAGGCTATATGTGGAAGATACAAGAAGCAAGAAAGGAACACGTTAAAGGGAAACATGATTCTCTATATGTGGCCGCCCGCGAAGAAAGGGACCTTACGCGCCAAAAATCGATTTTTAGGTATTTACACAAATCGATAGTTGTTAAGTTGCTCTTTCATTTGCAAAAATCAGAAATTTTTAAGTTGATTACTTTTTTTGTTATTAAGCTGCAAACAGAGGCATGATAAACGTAGCCGGAGACCGAATGAGAGGCTTACGAAATCCAGCCCCACTACTTACCACTACTTAATACCTGCTTGGGGACTCGGCTACGATCGCCCGTACTGTAAAATTCAGCTTTGGCCCGTAAGTTCACTTTCTTCGCGGACGGTGACATATGTAATGGCAATATGAAAGGAGATGAGGAAGAAGAGATCACATTTGTAGGGGAGGGAGAGACAGTGATAGACTACATCATGGCTGAAGAAATACTGAGGAATTTGATAAGTTGTAGAAAAGTAGGAAATGAGATTGGCCCTGAGCACTTCCCAGTAATGGCTACACTGAAAGGTGGGGGCAAGAAGCGAGGCAGTTGGAAAAAGGAAAGAGAGGGAGAAAGGAACAAGAAAATGGGAGCCTGGGAAGTAGATAAATTGAAGGAGTTTAAAGAAAAAATGTAAAAGATTAGGTTTATAGAAAAGGAGGGAGTATACTCGTTAATGGAAAGATGGAAAGGGTCGATTAAGATGATAAGGGATGAGATAGGTACCAAAACAGAAAGAGACGGGCAAAAGAGAAGCTGGTTGGACGAGAACTGTAAGGAGAGTAAAGAGAGCATGAAAGAGTGTGAGAAAAAGCGATAAAAAAAGGTAGGGTTTGAGATGTGATAAGTAAGGTAAGAGGAGGAAAGAAGATGGTATGGAGAACGAAGCATAAAAGTATGGAGGAGAAGGGGTCAGGAAAGGCCTGTGGGAGGTCTGCAACAAGGTATGGAATGGAGAAGGACGGCCAGAAGAGTGATTGATAGGGCTGGTGGTACCACTTGTCAAGAAAGGGGAGGGAAAGAAGGTAGAAGCGTACAGAGGGATCACTCTCATGCCAGTTGGCTACAAAATATATGCAGAAATTCTAAGAAAAAGGTTAGAGAGTCAGACAGAGGAAAGAAAAAGTATTCCACACAATCAGACGGGTTGGAAAAGGGATGGGAACCACAGAAAACATTTACGTACTGGACTACTTGGTTAACAAAAATCTAGGGAAAAAGAGAGGAAAATTAACCACATTATTCGTGGACTTTAAAGAAGTTTTTGATTCAATAAACATAAAAGTGTTATGGCAGGTAATGAAAGAGAGAGGAATAGAAGGAAGGCTGATGGAGAGGATAAAGGACATTTTTACTGAAACCAGGATTAGGGTGAAGATAGGATAGGAAAGAAAAAAGGAGAGGTATTCTGGATAGAAAGAGCTCTAAGACACGGGTGCCATTTGAGTCCGCTGCTGTTTAATATGCTGTTGGCAGATCTAGAGGAGAAGCTAAAGGAGAAAGGGAAAGGAGGAACGGTTTTGGGTAATAGCAAACCATACTCTCTAGCATACGAGGACGATGTAGTTCTGTTAGCAGATGATGAGAAGGAGATGCAACTAATGATGAAAATCTTCGAAGAGTATTTGGGAGAAAAACATCTGACGGTGAGCGTAGAGAAGGCCAAAGTGATGTGTTTCAGAAAGAGAAACACAATGATAGACTACGTTTGGAAGGTGAACGGCCAAACAGTGGAAAGGGTGGAGGAATTCTGTTACTTAGGTTTTTGGTTTGAGGCAGAAGGGGGAAACGAGTTGCCCAGGATACATGTTAAGGGAAGAGTTAGGAAGGGAAAAAATAGTTACTAAACAAATTAAGAGAGCCTGGAAGTTTGAGGAGAAGCTCAAAAGGGGAGAGAGAATAAGACTAACTCAAGCATGTTTAGGCGAAATTCGGAACAATGAGGCGAGAGGAAATTTGGGAAATTCAAAATGGGAGGAAGAAAGAAGAGAAATGAGAAGGGTTTTTAAGATACGAGAAGGGGGTATGGAGTGGCAGAACATAGAGTTAGAACTATTTGTTAAACAAGGAAAAGAGAGATGGGCGACGATTAAAGATTCGAGGTTCAGTAGATGGTATTTGATGGTCAAAGGGCTGGCGGAACCAGAATATCTGCAAAAAATAAAAAAGCAAGACAAATGGAGTAGGGTGATACGGTTTAGAATCGGAGAAGACGTAAGAGCTTGTAGATATTGGATGGATAAAGAAGACAATCTATGTAGAGTATGTGGATACGAATTGGTGTCATAAGCGCATGTTTTAGAGAGGTGCAGATGAGAGGAAAATGGGCAGTTGAGTGTGGATGAGTGTGTAAGATGGATTTTGGATGATAATGGACAGGGAGTGATGAGAATGAAGAAATTGGAAGAAGTAAGCGAAAGCAAGGGAATATAGGGCAGAGCCAAACGGTTGATCCTGAAAAAGGAAATTAAAAAAGCAAAAATTAAATTCCAAATCGTAGAAAATGTTTTTTTTTTTCATGGTAAGAGTAAACGGAAGTCCTGGAAGATCGCTCATTACTAGAATTATTAGTATTATTTTTTTTTATTATTATTTAATTTTACTTTTAAGTAAGGCGAAACATTAGAAGATAAGCAACTGATAACTTATATTAAGGATGAAATGTAAATTTTATGTACAGGGAGCGAAGGCCCTCAACCCCGTAAAAGGGAGAGATTAAATATACATACATACAGGGACGTCGGAGCCGTGTGGGCTGGGTAGATTTGAGCCCACCCATGAAATTTGATGGGCGGGCTCCGCCTACCCAAATCACTAAATATAATAATTAAAAAAAAACCTAATATTTATTTTAAATTTATATTTTTGAACATATTTTCGGTGAACCCACCCATGAAAAAAATCGTTCCGACGCCCCTGCATACATACATACATACATACATACATACACACACAAATTAAAACCAAATAAAAAATCGAGTAAAATAAAGCATTTTTTTACAATTGAAAAACTCTAAATTAATTTTAAACTTTAAGAGATCTTCAGAAATGCATTTTTTTAAATATTTCAAAACTAAAATTTAGGAGCTTTAAAATAATGTCGAAGATTGATAAAATATTTCTTGATTCCTTCCCAATTTCTAAAAGTCCTAAACATCTTTTACGAAGACTTAAATTATTTATAGTATTTTATAAAATCCTATAAAATAAAAAAAAAATCTTTAAAATCTTCTAGATTCTTTTCTGAGACGTCTGAAATATTCCAAAATCTTTTTTAAAATTTTCTCAAGAATCTTATGAATATTATACTTCTTTAAATTTAAAGACAAACTGATAATACTGATTTGCTTGGTCTCAATTTTTAGAATTGAATTTCAGCATGAAAGGGAAGGGGGTTAAAAAGGTTGAAAATAATGTTACGTAATATTTGAACGCTCGCTAGTTGCATTCTTCTTGAATAAAAAAAAATCTGCAATAAAAACGACTCGAATAGAATACAAGGTTAAAAAATGAAAAAAAAACAAGGATTTCAATGCAAATGAAGACAAGTCAGCCAATGACAATAATGCAATGCCTTCAGCTGATGATAGTTAGAATCGAGAACTGCTATTCTCGTAAATTTTTAAATTTCAAGCGGATCTTTTTTCTTCTGTTTCTTGGTTAAGACAAAATATTTCTGTTGAATTAATCCGTGCAATACAATTTACACAATGGACTGTTAAAAAGCAAGGAACAGATGATTTCGAATCTGCATGTACAGAACAAGTTCTAATAGACGAAAATATGACCGTTCGAATTAATGTGATGGGCAGAAGACTGAAACTACAGGATTTTGGTTTCAAAAGCAATGTACCATTGACAGTGGATGAAATTGAAAATATCATAAAAATTGTAGACGATCGTCGGATTTGCTCAGGATGTGCCGAAATAAGTGCAAGTGAAAATATTATTACATCGTTCACTTGTCGAGATAAAGAAGGATATTTGCGACACACCTCTTGTCCACTTCTTTCGCCAAATGAAAATGTACATTGCAGTAATGAGGCAAAAGATAAATGAAAAGTATTTGCCCGTGCAAAGTACACTTTGAAGCAAAAAATGGTACATATTAAAAATAATAAAGAAGTCTTGAACAAATTTTTTAAAATTCAAAATCTGAGTCCACAAGGAAGACAGAAAATTCAAAATCTACAAAATGAAGTTAGAACTGAGGGAAGAAATGAAGACATGGAAGAGTTTGCTTTTGGACTACTCAACTATGACTGACTTACAAGGGGTTGACTGATTTTGGAAATGGAACTTCTACAGAAGATGTTACCCAAGAAATGGCTGATTTGAAATTGGTTATTGCTTTTCGACGTTTGAATGACAATTATAGTCAGCCTATTGCCATCTTCGCTTTGAAACGACCTGTAAACGACGAAGTCCTTTATAAATTGATCATTGAAACGATTTGTCTTTTGGAAAAAGCAAGGGCTAGGGTGCACGGTATTGTTGCTGATGGGGCATCGACTAATAGAATAGTATGGACATAACTCGGATGAACCTCACCTAATAAAAAACGCACGAAATCGTTTAGCTAATAACTCCAAATTACAGTTAATCTCTCCCAACCCTTCCTTATTAACTGAAGTTTGGTGGGACTGACGTTATAACTACAATCTCCACCATATGACGATTTGCTACTTAACTTTGACATAATTTCGAATCTGAAAATAAACTTATTGTATAAAGGTGATAGTTGAGCGTATAGTCTAAACAATAAATAATACTAACTACAAAATAGCCTCGCCAAGGACTGAAACTTTAATTGACAAAAGGCATGCACACGGAAAATCTAAAGGTCATGTTTCAGGCGACGAATGGAGACTGGGTGTTTGGAATGCTAGGGGGGTGAATGATCTCAAGGTAAAAGAGTTGCGTGAAACTATGGACGTGAGGAAATTAGATATTTGATGTGTGTCTGAAACAAAGAAAAAGGGAAGCGAAACTAAAGACATAGAAAACAATGAGTAGGTCTGATTTTGAATGAAAGAGTAAAGCAGCATCTTGGAGACCATGATTTCGTATCTCCCAGACTACTGTGGGCTAGAATGAAAGTAGGAATCAGAAGACTATTTATCATAGCATGCTACGCGCCAGTTGATAGTGATCCCAGAGGAGTAAAAGACGCCTTCTGGGATACTTTAAATGACACAATAATTATTTGCGATGATGGGGAAAGAATAATTCTACTAGGAGACATGAACGGATGAGTGGGCATCCAAAATCTGGATACAGAAAGAGTACTAGGTAATTTTGGGGTTCCAAAAACAGACTATAACGGAGATAAAATAGTTGGTCTATGCTTAGAAAGGGGCCTGTTTATTACAAATACTTGTTTTAGGCATAAAATGATCCACATGTACACCCAGTCTGAAGGAAACAGCTGCAGTATAATTGACTTTGTTGTTGCGGATGAAAGACTAAGAGAGTTAGTCAAAGATACAAGGGTCATGAGGGGTTCTGAATTCAATACTGATCATTAGCTTCTGATCTCAAAAATTAACTTAGGTCGGGGATGGAGACAAAAGAGAACCAAGAAAACAAAATAAAAGCGCATAAAAATTGAGAACCTACAGAAACCGGATGTGCGAATGTATTTCCATAATAAGATAATCGAAAGCACAGATAGGGCAACACGGGAGGACCGTATAAAAAACAAAGATATAGAGGACGCCTGGACAAAGTTACGGCATATTATTTTTAGATGTGCGATCGAAGTGTGTGGTGCCGCAGTTGAGGAAGAATGGTGATGCGTAGTGAAATGCTGAAAATCAGGCTGCCCAAAAAGCAAATAGAGAAGTGTACAGGAGAAATTTGAACATCGCAGGTCTTAGCAATGAGGAAAGAAATAGACGTAGAAATGATTATAGACACGAAAAAAGGATACTCAAACGATTAGTTAAGGAACGTAAAAATACAAAACAACTTTGAAGGAAGCAAGAAACTGCTTTATAAAAAAATGAAAGGAAACAAAAGTACAGAATTTGTCAACATGAGAAATAGTAGGGGGGAAATGGTATATGATGCAGACGGAATACTAGAGGCTTTCAGAGACTATTTTAGGAGACAATTCGGAGATGAAACTAGAGGACACGACAACTGCAATGTTGAACACGGTGCGTTAGAAAACTCAACTGAGAAAGTCTGTGTCACTGAGGTTAGGGATATAATTAAGAACTTGAAAAAAGGTAAGGCTGCCGGAGTAGACTGTATTAACGCTGAAATGCTTAAACACGGTGGCGATTATATACCACATAGACTGTGTGAATTGATAAATTTATGTTTCGAGATGGGAGACGCCCCGGGCGATTACAAAAAAGCGATTATCGTACCAATATACAAAAGAAAGGGAGATAAAAGCGACTGCAATAATTACCGAGGGATTAGCTTATTAAGTACCGTTAGTAAAATATACTCAAAAATACTTATTCGTAGAGTAATGAAAATAACAGAAGCAAAGATTAGGGAAGTCTAAAGTGGGTTTATGCCAGGAAGGTCATGTACGGATGAAATATTTAGCTTAAGGAAAATTACAGAAAAAAGTTTGAGAGTAGGAAAAAGTTTTCTGTGCATTTGTTGACCCAGAAAAAGCTTTTGACAAGGTAGATAGAAGTAAACTTCGGGAAGTCCTGAAAGAGTATGGAGTCAATAGATGGCTCCCACAAACTATAAAAACAATATATACGGGTAGCAAAGCAAGTGTACGGGTGAATGGGAAATTGAGTGACTGTTTCGATATTATTCAAGGAGTTAGACAAGGATAAATAACACGAGAATTCTAGATCTTTCTGAAAATTCTCTATCCCTTTCCCACATTACCCCTTTCCTCAACGAGTGAGTCACGCCGGCCCCGAAGGGGAAGTCGCTTAATAGTGTAATAAAAATAAAAAACTTTAGTATTTATAAAATTCGAAAACAAGTATTATGATACGTCGTTTGTTCATTATCACTATTTGTTTTCATCTATATCATAACTAAAGTGTCATATTAATTTCAGATTCATGAGAACAAAAGTCCAGTAGAATTAGAATATTTCAGAATTCTTCATGATTAGGACAATGCGCAACCAACGTGCAAACGACGCTGCCCTAAAGTTTCTGATGCTCATATTGACATTGCCAGGAACAGTTTGACAAAAACGAGAGTCTTTTATGCAGTTCAGGTATGTTTATATATAAATATATAATAATAATTATCAATACTATTTATGTTTATTATTAATCTTATATAAAATATTTTACCCGTATATTTTATTCTACACAGATTTTGAGCAAATCCGTAGCAAACGGATTACGCTTCTATAGAGCCTATGAAGCGAGCTTAAAAAATTGTGAATTGAGTGTTGCCAAAGATTAAAAATATTCGTTAATAGTCTTTCTTTAAGAGTGACTATACAAATGTTAAAATACAGTAGTGGCTCATATAATTAGAGCCACTTTCTAAAATACTGAATTTCTCAATTAAACTGATTTTTTTCATTTCAAAACTTATTTCCAGCTGGTTTTTTCATTACTTTTATGAAGTAAGCATATTCGCAGATTATAAATTTTTATTTGGCAATATTGTAGTAGCGCAGTTTGCTACGTAGACCTTCTTTTGTCATAGGTAGTTAGTTGATTCACAGCAGCTGACATCTACCAGTCGTGTTGTTTTGGGTAAATATTTTTGAAATATATGATGTGCAGCTTTCAAATAACGTTTCTTTTTGTGTTTGCAATAAGGTTATGTGCTCAGGAAGTACATTTTCAAAGATTTTGCTTCGAAATAATTAAGTTTGTGCACTTTTATAATTATTTTTGTTTGCAGAGTTTTTATCAAAATGAGATTTTTTTTTCAAAATAAAATATTTTTAAGTTTTCTTAATGTAAGTTCATATTTAAATTCAAATATAGTGTATAATGAACGCGTAAATTAAATCATTATATTTTAATATTTTTATCTTGGTTTATTTCATCCTAAACTAAAAAAAACAGTGTTTTTACATGGCTCTAATATGAGCCACTACTGTATGTTAGCTTCGCCAAAAAATCTATTTGATTGAAAAAATATCACATTTAAGAGTTCGATATTTGATTGAAAAAAAAAAATAGTTAACTATTTATAATGTTCCTTGTTTGTAATATACGGATATAATAATTATATTTATTATATAGTATCATTATATTGTGAAACAGCAATATAAAAAAACTGTTCTTCGTTCCCTCTATTTAAAAGTGTTTGAATATCCGAGACAAATACAAATGAACGAAAAAATTAATAAAAAAAAAACACAAATTAACAAACAAAAATTGCCGAAAATATAAATTAACCAATTATAAATTGACCTAATTATAACATTCCCGAATGATAAAATAAATGAATGGTTAAATTCCAATAAATATTCCTTTCTTGAAAGCTAAGTTTGACGAAATTTAAAATCGCCATAAATAATTATTAAATTATTAATTAAATTGTTTGCCTTATTTATAATTGTATAAATAGTTCATAAGATAATAATTAATTAACTATATTGAGCAGTTGTAAATTTCTGAAACTGAAATATTTGTGGGAATTTATTAATTCGTTTATTTTATAATTCGAGATTTTATTTTTGGTCAATTAAAAATGTTGTCGTTATTTTAAATTTGGGAAATTTTATAATTCGGTAATAATATATATTTTCTGCAATTGAACCGCTGGCGACCAAAAGGGGACACGGCCGGATTCAGCCTCAGAAGTATTGTCCTGAGTGTCAATTTTTAAAATCTTTCTAATTTCAATTTTAAAGACTGATACTTGTAGAGAATTTCAAGGCGCACCTTTTTTTCCTTTTGCAAAAATTTATAGGTTTTGTAGTTTTTTAGATTATTGATAAAAAGTGGATTTTTTTAAAACGAAAAATTCCAATCTTTTTTCAATTCAACTCGCGATAATTTAGCCAATTTTCATCATTTCCCGATTTTCCCAATACAAAGTACGTGTTTAAGTCTTCTGAAACTATCTAAGAAAGAAAAACGAGAATATTGTAATAA
>NC_046666.1:101708601-101719552 GCF_010883055.1 Belonocnema kinseyi | reverse complement strand
CATATTTAATCTCGCTTTGCAAATAAATGGACAATAAAACCAAAAAATGAAACACTGTGTAGTTTTTATTTTGTCCCGGACATGAGTCTGAAAATAATGTTACGCTGTTGAACTTGTCTTTAGCAAATTCTTTTAATACCGCGTATTTGATAAAACTGCAAACAGAGTTAGCACCCTTCTTTACAATTTCCTCAATAACAGGGAACATGTAACTCTGGTTCGTAGTATGTACATGTACGTTAAATAAAAAATGCCATGCTAAACGTAGATAAAACTGCGCGGACACGGGTCTTTTTGGTAGTGGCAAATTCTGTGCAAAATCAAATTCACAGCATAGACTATTGTTTTCAGATAGTATTTGCTTTTTTAACTTCAAATAAATTTCAGCATTGTTTTTGTGATTAATTACTTCTTCGTTTACCTCTCAATTTGTCAACATTTCGGTTAAAATACTTAAAAAAAACGGTTTGACTTATTGTCAATTTAGCCCCCGTTTTTTCTTTATAATATTTTCCGAATAATTTGTAAAGTTCTACAAGATTTAATGAAGGATTATCAAAATATTTTAGGTTGGTAGAATTTCGTTTGTAATGTGACCTGTGATGTGGAATTGATTCGCAATGCTCTTCAATCATTTGTTTTAAATTTTCTGTTAATTTAAGACAACTTTCGCGTACTCCACCTGACAATTTTTTTAAAGGCTGCTTATTTAAAATCTTTTTTTGAACATTTTCAACTGTTCTTTTGCCCAAACATAGAAAAGCACAAAAAAATTTCTTACAAATCGGAACATTTTCTTCGTCAATGGGAAATAAATATATCCAATGAATTAACCGTCTTAGTTTTTCACCTGCATTCGTTCGCATAGGATCCTTGCATTTTAACAATCCTCTGAGAAACACATTTTGTTCATTATAGTTCCCGAGATTCTAAAAATTTGTATGTACTATTTCTTGTTGCACATTTGAAAACTTTTGGTAACATTTTTCTCCATAGCAGGATTCAATAGGTTTGAAAGATCTCTCTGGGATTAGAATATCTTTAGCAATACCGTCTTTTTTAGTTTTAGACTTTGTGATGTATTCTTTTCCCTAAAGAAATAACAAATAATGCTATTAACTTTGTCATTAAAATTTTTAAATAATTACTTTAGACTATCTACATATTATATATAGTTCAGTAAAATAATTATTTAAAAAATCAAGAATAAAAAAAGTCATAAAATATTAAATTTATGATTAAAATTTATTTAAAAATTGTATTGACGGTTTCCAATCGTACCTGATTTCTGGAACATTTTTTCTCATTTTTAATCCACGAATCTTGGTTTCTAGTTCTTTTTCTTCCTTGTTTCATTTTAATATCTTTTTCTTTTTAATTAATATTCTCAAAAATATCTCAAAAATCTAAATAATTTCATAAAAAATGCTTTTCCAACTATTATAAGAAACAATCACTTCTCTGATTCTATGCTTTATTTGTAGAATTTCATAGAAGATGACAAAAAAGTTACTGTTGTGCACTTGTTTTGGTAAGATTGACTTGACCTTCACGTCGTTCGCTGCAGCGCGTACGTAGCCGACCAGGCACGTTTTTGGGCAGCGTCAAGATTACCGCTTGGATTTTAAAACATTCATAATCGTTGAACTATTAATCCAATTGATCTAAAACTTTCCAGAAAACTTCTTTGAACCTTAATGAACAACTTTCTCACTGAAAGCTTTCCGTCGCTTAAAATTCGTTCGCTAAACGAGGCGCTTGAAGGTTAAAATTCATGATTTTTACATTACCTCAAAAAAAATTAATAACTTTTTTGTTTATTACAATACTCTCGTTTTTTTTACTTAGATAGTTTCAGAAGACTTACACACGCCCTTTGTATTGGGAAAATCGGGAAATGATGAAAATTGGTTAAATTATCGCGAGTTGAAGTGAAAAAAGATTGGAATTTTTCGTTTTCAAAAAATCCACTTTTTATCAATAATCTAAAAAACTACAAAACCTATAAATTTTTGAAAAAGAAAAAAAAGATGCGCCTTGAAATTCTCTACAAGTAACAGTCTTTAAAATTGAAATTAGAAAGATTTTTAAAATTTACACTCAGGACAATACTTCTCAGGCTGAATCCAGCCGTGTCCCCTTTTGGTCGCCAGCGGTTCAATTGTTGTCATTCATTTGTGTATTAGTTGTATATTTTTAAATTATTTTTTATGAGTTCTAAATATCCATGCAATTTTTCTATTGTTTCAATTACGTAAATTATGCCGCTTTTTCCTAAATTAAACAAAATAATAAGTAGGTACATAGGTCTCATTTACCATCTGACTCTACACTATGAAGAAAAAATTATTTTAAATGGTTTTTCAGATTTATTTTTTAATTTTTATCCATTTTTCCTATGGTACTGCATGGTTGTGTAGAACAAAGTAGGGACCCTGTAGTAAGGGACGCGCCAATCGGGCTGCTGACTGCCGATGGATCGAGCGAGAAGAGAGACACTTCCGTTCCAAATCAAGATACTATACCAAAATTTACTACAGCTTTGCCCTTCGGTATGCGAATAGTGCTTATTGACATCTTAAAGTGGTTAGGAACCCCGTAGTGAGGGATGCGCCAAACAGGCAGCTGAGCGCGGATTGGTCGAGCGAGAAGAGAACGATGCTTTCGTTCCAACAGCAATACTGTACAGTTATTGGAACTTGCTATAGCTTCACGCTTCGGCACCTTCGATATGCTTAGTGTTTGACGTGTTTGTTGCCGTTTAAATACATCGCGCCTTCTACCGCTGACTCCAACTTCCGTTCCAACTCCCCCCTCCACACAGCCTTTGGCGCGTCCCTTACTATAGTGTCTCAGAACAAAGTTACTAATAGCGCCGCCACACGGCAGTATTCAACTCTCACGACACATGTTTTACGTTGGGCAGTACCAGACCCCTGCCACGACCGTGTATGTGTATGTAGTAGTAGTTTTCTTACGAGCAGGAAGGGAAATTTCGGTGAACCTAAGCCACAGATGGCACCACAAAAAGTAGGTCTGTCTTTTTCATTGAATTGCATTAAGAAAAAGCAAAAATAATTAAAAACTTGATGCTGTTTGCAAATAAATAAAAAAGAATATGTGAAGAAATAAGAGTAACTGTTACTAATTATTTCAAAAAAAGAAAAAGTCATGAAAATGTGTAGTTCAATAGAAAAAAATTGAATTTTGAGATACATTTTGAAAGCAGTTCGAACTTTATATTTTTGTGATTTATTTTGCTCATATTATTGATTTTATTATTTGTTAAAGTTAAACAAAATTATTTATTGTTGAAATTATGAATGTAGCTAATGAAAAAATTAATAATATTTAAGACCCCAATGACAAAAATATTTAAACATATACATGACCAAAAGAATTAATGAAAAATATATTACTTAATCCAATATAAATGTAATAATAATTAGAATATGTAAGACTACAACTTAAGTTGTAAAGTAAAGAATCTTTGTTCCTTTAAAATCTTAAAAATTTCAAGTTTTGAAGGAAATATTTTTAAAAAGTAGTGGTAATTTTAATTAAAATGTTTGAGGGAATCATTTGGAAAAAAGTCAATGGCACGAATGATAAATGAGAAAATGGATTTAATATAATGTATATATTTATTTCAATTGAACCCGACATCATATACAGTGTATCTATAAAGTCCCGGGACGGTTGGATATTTCCTCAGGTAAAATATTTTTCAAAAAAGTGAAGGTCATTCCTGAAGTAAATTTCAACAAGGAATTCAATGGTGATCTTCATTTTGACCTTGAAGTTGACCTTCATGGCTTTTTTAAGGTCAACTTGGTTTTTTTAATGGAAACCCCCTTTTTTACATCTGCAATCGATAGAGCCTAAAATTCTACGTTCAGGTACGTATCCAAGTCATAGGTCAATTGTAACGTTCAAGGTCAGTTGAGGTTATTTGAAAGTAACAAAGTTTTCCAAGAGGTCAGTGTAATTCTTGAAGTGAATTTCAACGAGGAATTCAATGGTGACCTTCATTTTTGCCTTGAAGTTGACCTAAGTCAATACCTAAGGCGATTCGGTAAGTCCTATAACGTTTTTCCATACGAATATTACGAATCGAAACTAAATTTACGTATTACGAGTACATACTTACTATCTTTCGTTAAAAGATTATTATGGCGCAAGCTAAACTTTCGGAACGAGAGGAGGTATCTGTATTAATGATGCGTGGTTGGGGAGATCGAGTTTGATCTTATGATCAAGTTCGTTTACTAGTTAATCGCACTTTTCGTAATGGAGAAGGGTTAAATCCTGTCTCAAAATTAACAATTGAAAGAACTGTAAGGCGCTTTATGAATCATGGATTTATTAAGGACCTTCAGAGAACTGATCGGCCAAAATTTACAGGATCTGAGGTGATGCAGATGGACATAGCCCAAACATTTGTTGAAAACCTACACCTTAGTTTCCGTCGAGCTAGTGATGAACGTGACGTTGCTCCTGAGACAGAGCGAAATATTTTAAAAAGCATTAATTTTCATTCTTACAAAGTTCATCTGGTACAAGAGCTCAATGAAGACGATCCTGATCATCGGGTTGAGTTTTGTGAATTTATGATGGACAGAATTGATAGAGATCCTCTTTTCTTGTACAATACAGTATTTTCAGATGAATCTACTTTCACTTTAAAAGGTGAAGTTAACAAGTAAAATTGTAGATATTGGTCCGACACAAATCCTGGTTGGATGTTGAAGAGTCACACACAATATCCACAAAAGATTAATGTTTGGGCCGATATCTTGAATGATTCATTGATAGGCCCTTTCTTCAACGATGGTAATCTCAATGCCCGTGCATATGAAGAGCTTCTCAGAAACCAAATTGTACCAAGAATAAGGGAGATTATAGGCGATAAATTTTAAAATATTTGGTTCCAGCAGGACCGAGCAGCGGCTCATTACGGTAGGGAGGTTCGAGCATATTTGGATACTCAGTTCCCTCAAAGGAGGATTGGAAGAAGGGGTGAAATCGAGTGGCCTGCTAGATCTCCTGATCTGACGCCTCTCGACTATTTTCTTTGGGGTCATTTAAAGAGCAACGTATGCTCAACGCAACCGCAAAGCTTAGACGAATTGCAGGATCGGATTCTGCAACAGACTACTTTGATTGATAAGGAGATGATTCGTAATGCTGTAACTCATTTTTACAATCGCATAGCTTTTTGTCCAGAAGCACAAAGTTTTCAATTCGAACATCTTCATTGAAGCGTGAGAGGCAAGGGAACTCACGCTAATCAAGCATCCCAAAGGGAACAGTATTTACTACGTACACGACGTTGTTCCTGGGTAATGCTAAACGTAAACGTAAACTGCTTGGAAAAAACCTTGAAAAACCCTTAAAGATCATCACCAATATCAATACAGAGCTCACCAATGAATTTCTCGTTGAAATTTACTTCAGGAATTGCACTGAACTCTTGGAAAACTTTGTTAATTTCAAATAACCTCTAACTGACCTTGAACGTTACAATTGACCTATGACTTGAGTACGTACCTGAACTTAGAATTTTCCGCTATATCGATTGCAGATATAAAAAAAGGGGATTTCCATTTAAAAAAACAAAGTTGACCTTCGAAAAGCCTTGAAGGTCAACTTGAAGGTCAAAATGAAGGTCGCCATTGAATTCCTCGTTGAAATTTACCTGTAATTCAGGAATGACCTTCACTTTTTTGAAAAATATTTTACCTGAGGAAATATCCAACCGTCCCGGGACTTTTTAGACACCCTGTATACATTTCTACAGTTCAATAATTTATTTATTTCTTAATCTTGAAAGCTTCTTTCTCGCTGCATTCAGCCCCCAAACAAATAAATAAACAAACTTACTGTACTCATGACGCATAGTTGCAGGAAATGCACTTTTTTCATTCAAAAGTGTCCAGAGCCTTCAATTTTCTTCCGATTTTGAATTTTGCTGTTTTAAATTAAAGATCATTAAATCCTATAGATCTTGACTCTCCGAAATTTTTTCGCCTCTATTTTTTTATTAATAATTTTTTCAGTCAAAGCATGAACAAAGTCTTCTTATTGGTGAATTTTTTTTTGTTGATAAAAGTGCTTCCTATTAGTGTAGGAATGACATTTAATAACAAAAATAATTTAAAAATTTATGATTATTAATATTAACAATTCTTGTGACAAAATATTTAAACTTAAGGTTTTATCAAATTTAAATTTTCTTTGATGGCAAAGTCGGTGGGTTATTGTCAAAAGATTTTGTATTAAATGAATCTTAGCATGCAGTGTTATGATTCATTTCCAATCTATTACAATTGAAACCCCGACATTTTTGAAGTGATACTGCCAACATTGGGACATTTTTTATGCAAATTGTTTATAAACATGTAAGTTATTATATTCCACTGAATATGATCAAAGATACATTCTTTAGGAATATCCGTAGACATTGTAGCGATTAAAGGAAATAAAATTTTTGATAAAACCTTACATTTGAATATTTTGGTCAGGAGAATTATTCACAACAACGGTAATTCTTAACTTCTCACATATTTTTGTGATTAGCAGTTATTCGTCCAACAGCTTAAAATATTTCCAGTGTAAAAAAAATTTTCTATGCGACAGGACCAAAATTTTTAATTTCTCTATCTAATGTACTTACAAAAATTTAACTTGTTATATTTTATCAAATATTATTAAATATTTATTGTTTCAGGGAATAACTGAAGTCTTTCTGGTGTTCGAAGGAAATAATAATTTTAAAAATCTCAAATTATAATATTCTGCCACAAGAATTGTTTATAGCAATAGTTATTATAAACTTTTAAATTATTTTTGTTATTAAATGTAATTCCAACATTAATGTGAATCACTTTTAGCACCAAAAAATATAATAACACTATTTGTTAATTTGTTTATCAAATTTGTTTCCAACAAATAAATGGAATAATAAACAAATTGTTTGTATTTTATGAGTCCCTAAACATTAATTTTAGACGATATAAAGTTTTCCTGATCAGTTATCAAAGCGTGAATAATTGTTATGTACAAAATTTCAGTTTTTCCATGCTTTGAGTAGAAAAATTATTAATAAACAAATAGACGACAAAAGTTCGGAGCGTCAAGCTGAACGAAAAAATTGAATTTCCTCCTACACTCCGTGATGAGTACGGTACGTTTGTTTATAGAGTTTAGTAGTTTATAGTCTGTTCATTTTAGAAATGAGGTTTGCAATAATATAATTAACTATTTAATTCAAAATCTCCTCTAAATAAAATTTTTTTTTTTTAATTTTTAGGGGTTGAATGCAGCGAGAAAAAAGCCTTCAAGATTAAGCAACAAATAAATGATTACACTGTATAAATGTATATATGATATTCGGTTCAATTTAAATAAATATATACATTATATTAAATAATATTAAATACACCTTGTCATTTATTAGTCTTTTCATTAACTTTTTACCAAATTAATCCCTCAATATACAATATAAGTCATGTATTTTTTATTAATTCTTCTGATCATGTATATGTTTTAAATATTTTTGTCATTGAGGTCTTTAATATTATTAATTTTTTCATTAGCTACATTAATAATTTTAACAAAAAATAATTTGGTTTAACTTTGACAAATAATAAAATCAATAATATGAGCAAAATAAATCATAAAAATATAAAGTTCGAACTGCTTTCAAAATGTATATCAAAATTAAATTTTATTCATATTAAACTACATATTTTCATGACTTTTTCTTTTTTTAAATAATTAGTAATAGTTACTCTAATTTTTTCATATATTTTTTTTGTTTATTTGCAAACAACATCAAGTTTTTAATTAGTTTTGCTTTTTCTTACTGCAATTCAATTAAAAAGACAGACCTACTTCTTGTGGCGCCATCTGTTGGATTAATTTAACCGACAATTCCCCTCCGGATCGTAAGAAAACAGAAAAGTGGGGGCGATACATGGGGCTGAGCAGTACAGTGGAAGCACCTCCTGGAGAATTGTAAGGCACATAACCTCGAAATACACACACCAAATTTAGAATAATTACATTTTTTTAATTAACCCACAAAAAAGTGCGCGGGAACTTTCTTTAGCATGTTCGCTATCATTCCCCAGATTTTGAAAACAAAATCTTTATTATTGTAGGAAAAAACAGAGGGAATCTGATAATGATAAAATCGATACTCATCCCTAAGCTCCACACAAATTAATCAAATTTAGCAAAATAATTTTTTTTTAATTAGCCCACAAAAAAAGTGTGCGGGGACGTCCGTTAGTATATTCGCTATCATGTCCAAAATGTTTAAGACAAAATATTTATTATTATAGGGAAAAAACGGGGGAACATAAGACCGGACAAAAATCTCTTCACCGTTCAGCCTCAATTTTATTTGTCAGAATTTTACTCCACTTCCAGGGCCCTTAAAATTTTTTGGAATCGCTGGAAATTCCTGAAATTAATCCCCGGAAATCTCTGGAAATAAATGAAATCCCGTGAATAATTTTGAAATCTTATAAAATCCCTTGAAATCTTTGAAATATTTTGGGATCTGTGAAAATAATTGAAAATGCCTTAAAATACAGAATATCTAAAAATTTTTGGAAATCCACGTAAATACCTCAGAATCTCTTGAAATTCTTTAGAGTGCATCGAAAATCTTTGAAGAATCCTAAGATTCCTTGAAATATTCGGAAATCTTGTCAATCCCATGAAATCGCGTAAAATTGGTTGTAATCCCATAAAGTCTTATAAGTTTTTTAAAGTCCCATAAATCCCATGAAATTTAGGAAATGTGATGAACTCTGATGAAGGTTTGTAAAATCTCTTTTAATCCCTTGAAATATTTTTGAATTCTGCGATATTCTTCAAAAACCCTTGTAATCCTTAAAATTGGCTGAAATCTTGGAAATCATACAAAATCGTGTGAAATCTCTTAAAATTATTTAAAATGTTTGAAACCCCGTGATATATTTGACACCTAATAAAATCTATTAAAAATCTTGGAGATCTCGTTAAACCCCGGAAAAATTTGTTTTGTCATTTTTATTTCCTTGAGATCCTTCTAAATCTTTTGAAATTTCCTGAAATTTTGCAAATCTTCAAATCTATAGTCGGTGAAAAGTCGAGTGATGAACCGCGCGAATTTATGCATATTGCATAAAATTATAATTTTAAAGATTGATATTTTTATTTCAATTGAAAAAAAACTACTAAAGGTATTAATAAGTACTTGACGTAAGCCGGGAACGTCTCCTACGGCAGTTCCGTCTGCCCGCACCCATATTATGTCCGGTTGAGGATTTCCTCTTGCTTGGCATTCAATAACTGCTCCCGTACCATTTGAGAAATCCACTCGGTTTGGCGGTTCTTTTACAAACACTGGTCCCATCGAATCATCTTCAGCAACCACAACTGCAATACCAACAATATTTATGACTCAAAAGACATTGTAGATTTCAGGCATGCCAATGAAACATGCTAACAATAAGTAAACTAGAATGTTAAAATTACACATCATTAAGCACGGCATATTGCACAGGGGATATCTTATAGTAATACTAGAGAATTTAATTTTTTAAGATCTGAAAATAAAATTACAGATGACTTACCAGAGTTAAATGTGAAGGAGGCTAGCAGAAGCATGACACCTAAGGAAGACACTCTCCATCTTCCGAGTGAATCCCGCCACATCCTGCCTACCTTTATGTCTGACCCCGGTACTTTCAACCTGAATGTATAAAAGAGACACCCATGACTAAAAACACTTTAAAGGGGAAAAAACTCACTTAAGAAATATGTATGCGTAATTTTAATGATCAGTAGTTCCACTTCTAACTTTAGATTACTGAAAACACTAAATTTCGAAGACATAAAACAGTTAAATCCATTACAAAAAAAATACTCATATGGTGTAAAATAAATACTAGCAGAACTACTAGAATTTCCAGTAATAATATTAATAATAAAACTGCCCTGAAACAAGTCGACACAAGTTACATTAAGCGGAATTTTAATGCCTTGAAATAAAATTTCTGTGGTGACAATGCAGATTGCAGAGATTATATTTTTACTTCACTCTAATTTTAGAAAACTAACGCAAAACACAAAATCTTTAAAAATGAAATGTATATGAAGGTACTTTTGGTCCGATGTAATTTTTAGTAAAAAATTCGGGCAAGAGTGAAACATTTTTTCTTTGGAACAACAAGTCCTCACTTCTAAAGGACTGAACTATGGTATACGCTTTTCACCGAGAGAACGAAATCAGCTAAGCTATTTTTTTTAAGGAAGGGGTCGAAATTCTTTTTTCTTCGTTATACAGCCAACCGCTGTTGTTTGGAAACAAAATTTTTTTAAATAGACTGACCCAAGTGCTCTGAAATTTTTTATAACCTTAGTTAGGACCACCACTAAACCCTTACCAACGGTGGTCCTACGCTAATATTTACCTTTTTTTTTGACAACCTGCGTGCAGAGGACGAAATTCCTTCTCTTCAAAATTTCGTTCTTTCGGTGAACGGAGAATAGTAGAAGGAGTTATGGGCCCTCGATGGCGAAAATTTAAATTAAAAAAAAAAAAAAAAAAAAAAAAAAAACTTTTGACCGTCGGCGGCAATTTGAGCAATTTTGATCGGCGGCGGGCGGCGCGTCGCCTTCTTTGTAATTCGGTGGCGGCGTAACGACCTAATTGAGTAGTTTTGCTAAAATACAGCTTAGAAAATATAAAACTATGTAGGAACAAAAGATTAATCTCCATCATAAGATAATTATTTAAATCCGTAAAATGTAACTCCTAATTAGTAGCCGGAATTTCCGCAACCAATCAAAAGCCACCGGATCACCTGCGGAAAGAAATCCGTTAACATGTTAATATACCTGAAAATACATCGGCGAGCCGATACGCCGCTGCGCCAACGGCGCTGAATTCAAA
>NC_046666.1:101704513-101708501 GCF_010883055.1 Belonocnema kinseyi | reverse complement strand
CCGCTTCCAGCGAAATCCCCATAAAATCGCTCCTATAAAATACATAAGCTTAGTACATATGTATTAAACAAGCTTTATATTTTGTGTGTTTGGAATATACAGTGAAAATCTTCAATAGCCCTCCCTTCCATAGCCTTTCCGAGAATTGACGCCTCGCCGCATGTAGGTGTAACAGGGGCGCGCGAGATCTGCGGCTGCCACTCAGTCGAGCAGTAAAGCGTGAACAAACGTAAGCGGAGCAGGCTATGAGTTAGTTGCTACCCACCGTCAGCACCGAAATTGGAGCTATAGAAGAGTTTTACTGTATTTTTTATTAGAAGTGTTTTTTTTCTTGTATGGGTTTCTGCAGTTTTGGAAAGCAGCCTTCTCCTCCAGTATTTTATAACATTTTTTACGTAAATATATTTTACTTTATTGCGATCGATGTGTCTTGAATCATTATTTAAGATCTAAAGGTTTTTTTATTATATACGTTGAATACATTATAGAAAATGTGTTACTAAAAATATATAAATAGCAAAATACGTATAATACAGTCCTACAAAAAAATAATAAGTATCATGATCTCGAAACGAGACCCATCATTTCCTATAGATTTTGACCCGCTGATCACAAATCTAAGGCCGTTATATCGTGTAACCCTTAGTTTTCACATAACCTCAACATCTTACAATTTTCAAAAATTCGAATGAAATGATTTTTAAAGGTTGGAAATAGGCAAGAGGTATATTACAACGTGCTTTGTGCTAAATTTTTCAGGAGACTGAAAATCCAGATATGCCAGCGAATGCGCGCTGCCAAGCAAGGTACGTTAGACTATGAGGATTGTCTGACGATGAGTCATTAAAATTAATAAATCATTTTTATAAAAAATTCAGCCCAAAATACGTCAAAGTATATATATTGCCTCCTTTTAAATTTTAAAATCAAGACATAAAAAAATGAAATGTCTCAAAATTCGAAGATTTTGAGGTTATGTCAAAACTAAGGGTCACAAGATGAAACGAACTTTAGATTCGTGATAACCGGGTCAAAATCCATAGGAAATGATGGGTCTCGTTTATAGATCCAGGCATTTTTTTTTTTTTGTTGGGTTGTGTATTCATCTACCCCATTTTATGATAATAAACTTGTTTCTTTAATATAATACAACAAATTAAAAACTCGACGAAAAAGTATTTTCATATAATATTTTTATTGGCTCTAATTTTAGAAATTAACATCGATAATATATATTACGAGTTTTTATTGTGTTGTTAGTTTTTCATGAACAAAAGAGAAGAAAATCTGATGTTCAAGATCAGCATGTGCATACGTACTAAGATCTCGCCCAGTTCGTTAATCCTTTTTTACATGTATGGCGCATTTATGACTTAAATTTTAAAAAGCAGAAATACATTTTAACGTTCTAACCCTTCCATATCATATAACATATGAATAGCCGCCGCGCATTGCATATTGTTGAATGCTAAACACATTATTTAAATAAAATTATTTTTATCCAGGCAACTGGTCGAAATTTTCGTTATAATTTCGTTGCTGCCTGTTTATGTATTACCTAATTTTTGCTCAATCTAATGATAAAAAAAAATAATTTTTTTTTCTGTCAATAACGAAGAACATTACTGATTCTATCAGTAACTTAAATTGCCGTGAAAAGCAAAGAAAGTGGGCTGTCAAAAACTTCGGTTAAAAGTTTTTTTTATAGGCATTTGAAGTTTATTTCCAAAATATTGAAAAAATTATTTAAATTTGCCACAGATGTAATGCGATATTGCAGAAGAATGTTTTTGAGCAAATCTTTTAGCAACACGGGCATATTCTCATCGTGCGCTACCTGCGCAGCTCGCAAGTTTGAGCGCGTCTATCGGATATCTCACACTTCGTGCTCGACAGTGGGCAACTTCGCACTCGCATATTTATTCATTGAACTTTCGCACAGCATCCCTTTAAGATCCAAGTTTTTTTATGCATCTCCATAATCTGAGGTTTCTACGCAATGAAGTATAGTTAAAATGTCAATTGCTCTAGTCTCTGTATGCTTTAATCCAGACGCCCAACATGATACTCGCGCTTCGCGCTCGTTTTTTAACAGACATTTTCATATGTATACGTATTTTCTGGGCTACCTTTAAATAAACATCTACAATCCTTTCTTCAGACTTTCTTCTCTATTCCGCTTTGTTATGCCAAAAATATAATTTTTTCATAGCATTTTTCATGAATAAACCAAGACTCATCAATTTCGATAAACATTGTATATTATTTCTGATTTTATGCATCAAAAATTTTGACACTAATAAAATGTTTTTATCGATAAAAATGTTCAATAACAATTACTTTTTTATAAAAACTGTTTAAACAAATCATTATTTTCAATTATTTAAACATTTAAAGTTTAAATAATTAAACATTTTTTAACTAATAAACAGTTTTTATCGATAAAAATGTTCAATAGCAATTAAATTTTCACCACAATTGTTTTAAAAAATCATTATTTTTAATTATTTGAACATTTAAAATTTTAATCATTAAACATTTTTAAAATAATAAACTGTTTTTATCGATAAAAATATTTACTAATTAATTTTTTATAAAAAAAGCTTAAACAAATAATTATTTTAAATTATTTAAACATTTGAAATGTGGAGCATCAGCAGTGTTCAAACTATTAAATATTTTTATTGATAAAAATATTCAATCAAAATTACATCTCGATTTTGTAGAGAAGAGTTTATGAATGCTCCTTTAAACTCGTCACATATATGCATCTGAAATAAATCAATCCTCTTGTTGAAATTGTTTAGAAGTTCAGAAAAGCAACCAGTATACTAGTACAGGTAAAAGAAACCTTTTAATTCATATTGTTCATTCCGATAACCTGAGCCCAAGACCATAAAATTCGCAAATAATAATAAATCGAAAGTCTATCATTTTGGACCACCCTAGTATATATGTATAATTTATTAAGAACAGTGAACCCTAGATATGGGGCCCCCCGATAGAGTTCTTCCGAAAATTACGCCGCGCCGCAAGTAGAAGTAAAAGGAGCTGCGCGGGATGAGCGGCGGTCGCTCAGGCGTAAAAAAAAGAGCGTTTTCTACGAAACGGCCCTCTGTCTGGGTAATTCCCCATCAAGTTCAGCCCCGAAATAGGTCCAGAATCAGAGTTTCACTGTAATTAATCAATAAGATTTTAAATATTTTGTAACAATAAAATGAATTGATAAGTAATTATTCAAAGGGGTGGTTTTTCAGTGAAAATATATAGGAGTTAATTTGTATAGCAGACAATTATCTATAACTACTACGAATTTGTTTTTATTTAAACATTTAAAGATTATAACATTTTATATCAACATTTTCCCAAATCCACTGCACAATTGCAAATAATTTTTAAAATGTAATTGAGAAATTGTTATTAGTTGTCAGAATCATCTACAGTGTCTGGCAGCTATCTATGATTTGTTCATTAAGAGAACCTATACCTTGACAATGTAGGAACATTACGGAACATTTTAATCCAGCTTTTACGCATCTACAACGTTTAACTGACTGAAAGAAGTCACAGATTTATTGAAGCATACGAATCATGTCCACCTGGATTTTTAACATGCTATGAATTTCTTCAATATCATCATCATCTTGTACGGAATAAAAACTAGGAGGGATGTTTCTAAAACCAGCAAGAACGTTTTCACAGCGCTGAGCTTGAAAAACAGTTGTTGGCCAGGATGTGGATCTCCTCGTATTGATTATTTCTCTTTCTCCTGCGGAAAAGGATATCCTTCATATGAAAAGTGGCAACCTCCATCTTGGTAGTAATGTTGTATAGCAGGAATCGACTTTGTGGTTGTAGTAATGTAATATATAGGAATGGACTATATTATTTCTACTTCTACTACTGTAGTCTACACTCCATTATTTTCGAAATTCTCCAAATTCGTGGCGCCACCTCAGTGTTATATTATAAACTAGAATTTACGTAT
>NC_046666.1:101697050-101704413 GCF_010883055.1 Belonocnema kinseyi | reverse complement strand
TCTGTCGGATGAGACGTTTGTATCTGCTTCGGAGAGTATCCTTTATAGATGTCACATCCTGAATGCGGCCCTGTGGCACGCCCAGGTATGTATAAGTCTCTTTGGCGCAAAGGTGTCTTATACCGCTTCTATCCACGAGCTCAGGGTCTTAAGGGATGCCATTAAGTTTTCCTCGCTTCAAATAAACCTTGGCGCATTTGTCTAAGCCAAATTCCATTCCAATTTCCTTAGTATATTATTCGACAATCCCTAGAGCTAGATGTAGTTGCTGTTTGTTTTTAGCATATATCTTAAAATCATCCATGTAAAATACATGAGTGACTTTGTACTTTCGATCTGCATGTATTCCGCGAAAGTACCCCTGGGAATGGTGAGGTGCTAGAGATAGTGGCAATAATGTGAGGCAAAAGAGAGGTGGGCTCATGGAGTCGCCTTGAAAGACACCTCCCTGAAAGGTAACGTTGTCAGTTGTCACTCGATTTTTTCCAGATGAGATAGTAAACCTGGTTTTTTAAAGCGACATGAATCTCTATTCACCTCACGATTTGCGGATGAACCTTTAAGCTTTCAAAAAGAAAGATAATAAGTCTATGGGAGGTTGAATCGAAAGCTTTCCGGTAATCAATCCAGGCCATCGATAGCTCACGCTGGCAGGATGCTGCATCCTTGCAGATACATCTATCGATGAGCAGGTTCTCCCGACATCCGGCTACGCCTTTCTTTGAGCCTCGTTGTTCATACATTTCTTGCCACACAGGTTCAATTGCCCGAACAATCCTATCATTTATGATAGCTGTGAATATCTTATAGAGCGTGTTCAGACAAGTTATTGGCCTGTAGGTCAGCTAAGTTGCCTATTTTCGGCAGGAGTATTGTGCGCCCTTCCACCAACCACTCTGGAATCGGCTCTTCCGACTTCAAATATGAGGTGAAAATACGGGCCAAATGCTGATGGGTTGAAGAAAACTTCTTCCACCAGAAGGTTTTGATACAATCTGGTCCCGGTGCGGAATAGTTCTTCATCCCTCTTAATACTTTTTTCACCTCCTCGGTAGTAATGTGTGGGCATTCTTCATCAGGTGTTATGAGCGCATCACACAGCTCCTTGAAGCTATTTATGTTCTCTGAGTCTTCGTCCAGTCTATGCTGCACTTCGTAGACTTCTCTCCAAAATACTTCGACCTCCTCTAGTTTGGGCGGGTGGTCGACAGTAACTGGCGGGTCTTAGAAGAGTCTAGATGAGTCCGAGAGAAACTGTTGGTTTTCTCTGAACCACCTTTCTCTCTGCTCTGGACTTCTCTTAGCGTCAAATAGTATTCGTATGCTCTTAACAATATTCTGCCTGATGGTTAGCAGCTTTGACTTGTTAAGTGTATGATAACGGATCCGGAGTTCTCACGCAAACTTTCCGACCTTGGCGTCTAAATTCCTGCCAGATGTTATGTAATCAGTCACACACTGAATGCGGGACGTATACTGTCTCGCCCAGCCTATCTTTATGACGAATTGATGCATTCGTCTTATGGTCTTATGATCAACCGTTGGTTTTGTTTTACGGTTCGCATCGGCCCAAATCTCTCATTGCATTATACACACAACAATTGATAGCCCAGAGGTCGGATTCTTCGGAAAAATGTCTACGCAGCTTGTCATCCATTTCAGCAAGATGTTTAGGCTTGAGAGAAACCTGGATGTTGATGTTTCTCCGGGTCATAAAGCATCCTCTATCTTTTATGCACCAATTGTATATCTGACCATACTCTAATTAAGGGTTGGTTTAATGCTCATTTAATGCCCTTTTGCCAAATTTAATGCTCCATTATTTCTTTTAAACTGGAGGTTACCCTAGCTTAAAGTTAAGTTGATAGAACCCTATGGGAAATAAACGTTGAATCGAGTTCATTCCTATCACATAATTAAAGGCACAATTAATGCTCTCCAAAACCACGAAAAATTATTTTTCAAAACCCACCCCTAATACTGAAAAAACACCCTGAATATAATTAATGCACAAATTGTAAATCTGACCAAATTATAATTCAGGACTCATTTAATTTTCATTAAATGCCCCATAGCCAAATTTAGTGCTTCACTATTTTTTTCAAACCGTGGGTTACGTCAGCTAACCGTCAAACCAGTGTAACACCTGGTTTTTAATAATAAGGGAGTCCTTAATTATTCTCTAAATTCGAACCAGTAAGAGACGTAGATAGATAATTCCTATTTTTTCAAAAGGAGAGAATTATAATTGTTTAAAAGGCATAAAATTAACCTTTTATGAGCCCTTAAATATGATATGGACAGATTTACAATTTGTGAATAATTTATATTACGGGTGGTTTTTCAGTATTAGGCGTGGCTTTTGGAAAATAATTTTTAGTGATTTTGGTGAGCACTAAATGATCCCTTAATTATTTGATAGGCCAGAACTCGATTCAGCGTTGAATTTCACATGGGGTTCCTCCAGCTTAACGTTAAGCTACCGTAACCCTCGGTTTAAAAAGAATAGTGGAGCATTAAATTTGGCAATGGGGCATCAAATGAGAATTAAATGAGTCCTTAATTATAGTATGATCAGATTCACAATTTATGCATAATTTATATTAAGGGCGGTTTTTCAGTATTAGGGATGGCTTTTGGAAAATAATTTTTAGTGGTTTTAGAGATCATTAAATGAGCCTTCAATTACGTGATATGATAAAACTCGATTCAACGTTTATTTCACATGGGGTTCCGTCAGCTTAACGTTAAGGTAGCGTAACCCCCAGTTTTTAAAAAAAGTAGTGGAGCATTAAATTTGGCATTGGGCCATTAAACGAGCATCAAATAAGCCCTTAATTATAGTATGATCAGATTTACAATTTGTGCATAATTTATATTAAGGATGGTTTTTCAGTATTAGGGGTGGCTTTTGCATAATAATTTTTGGTGGTTTTCGAAAGCATTAAATGAGCCTTCAATTATGTGATACGATAGAACTCGATTAAACTTTTAATTCACAGGGGTTTTTTTTAACGTGGTTTTTTTTTAACGAATGCAGCATTAAATTTGGCAATAGGGCATTAAATTAGCATTAAATAAGCCCTTAATTATGAGATAGGTTTTAACTCGATTCGAAGATGTGGCTACGTCAGCTTAAAATACATCGATCTATCGTATTGATTTTGTCTTCATTGGCTCCCCCAGCTCTAGAGTGGTCGGCATTGTTGGCCGAGCCCTTGTCGGGAGCCCTGCGCGTTCTATTGCTTTGAACCCCACTTACTAAACCTATGTTTGGTTTTGTCATTGTTGTTTCCACGAGAAGCTAGGAAAAGGGGTTCGTCCATCCTTATAGAGCCCCGCATGCAAGGATATGGCTCCGTATTCTGAGTTCGCTCGGTATTCAAGAGTCACCGTTCTAGAAACCTCACCCAGGTGTCATTCAGCTGAAAATTAATGGATTTTACAATTTAACCGTTGAACGTCTTTGTTGAAAGTTGATTTTGTTGAAGATTTATCGCTTTAGTTGAAAACTCATGTTTTTGTTTGAAACCCTGGTTTTTAAAATTTAGTTATGGTTTTTTCGGCAATTTTTAACTTTCTGTCCCTTTTTCATTTAGCAAGTTGATAATTAATGAAAGTTAATAAAAAAGTTGTTTAAAATTTTAATATCTTTTTGTAGCTATCTTTTCTTAGATAAGTGCTAGAAAGTTGTGGTTTTTTCTAAACTCTTTAACTGAGCTTCGTCTTTTTAATTATGAACAAATAATGACTCACCCTTAACAAAAATTATTTCTAAAATGGTATTATTGTTTTAAGTGAATTATTTTCGCTCTTTTCTTAATGCTTAAAAAATAGTTTAAACAAAAAAGCCATCTTACACAAGAGGTGAAAACTAAGAAGGGCGTAATTAGGAGTAGGTAGAAGGACTATATGTCTGCAAATGTCTTTTAAAAGTTTTGTTTTGGGTTACAAGAAGTTTAGTGAAAAGAGTAAAAGAAAAACTTGGAATTGCAAATATTCTAACATAAGCCACTCCCTCCCCTCCTGCCCTGGAGAAAACACGTGTCGTCGATGAAAAATGACATCCTATATTGAAACTAAAAAGACTCGAAACAAATAATTAATTGATTATAGCATGTCACTAGATCAGGTAGACTTACTGTAGTCAGAAGATTTCTTCTGATTTCTGCTTCTAATGTTTACTCATTATTTGTTAATAACTAAGAAGGCGAAGCAAAGTTAAATATTTGAGAAAACACCACAACTTTCTAGCACTTTTCTAAGAAAAGATAGCTACAAACCATTATTAACTGTGTAAACAACTATAATTTGTTTAAACAATTATTTTTGCTGTATCTAAATAATTATTATCAAAGATAATATTATTAACAATGATAATAAAATGTTTAAACAATTACTTTTTTTGAATAATGTTTTAACCGTAATAAGATGCTAATTCTATTTTCGTAATTTTGGGCTCACAGCTACGCTGCCATTCATTCTACTAACCGAGCTTTCTTACAACAAAAATATACCATAAAAGGAGAAGAATTTCCAAAATTGATTAGGTACAATCAGGTATACAGGCTATAGGCAAAGATGTAGAAGGTTCGTACTTATTCTAGAAGAATGCTTCATAGGTTTTCCGCGCCTTTAAATGAGGGGTTGAAACTTTAAAAGGCCTTACATTAATATGGGTCGCTTGGAAGCGGATGCCTTAAATATCTGGGTCATATATATCTTAAACTTGAGACTATGTTATAGAACCGTTTGCAGTATAATATTTAGGAATTTGCAATCGTCGATGTTATATTCAAATATTTAGTACTTATATTACTGTTTTCTTCTATTTTATTTGAATATCTATACACTTTAAGGCAGTACTTTTTGTGTGTATATTAGTTATATTTTTTAAACTATGTGATTCTAATTTCAAGGCAAAAGAGTCACTATTCATTTAAATCGTACAATTAAAAATAATGCTGTAAAAAGATATGAATAAAAAGTTTGTAACATTTTTAAATGTTCAAGCCTTTTTATAAAATTAATCTTTTGCCTGACAAACAGCGCCACTATGTAAACATTGAAGCTGTTTAAAGTATTATTTAATTTTTTTCAAATCTATGTATCAAACCTTAAATTTCGTATTAAAGCAATATAAATCAGTAATATATATATATATACACTACCGGTCAAAAGTTTGGGTTCACCTCTTTTTTGACAATAGATTAAGTTCTCTTAATTTTAATTATGTCAAAGCTAAAATGTTGGCTCCTTAAAGGTTTAAATGCTCTCAAACTCCTGTATAAAATGAACCCAGGATGAAGCCTATTTGTCTATTTTTCGAGTAGATATTGCAAAAATGGTGTAAATTTAAATGTTTTCTTAAATTTGTAATAACTTCCGTAATAATTAATATTTTTTTAATTTACTTGATCTCATTTTGAAATGAGACCAGGTAATATCCTATTTTCTCAATTTATAAATAAACTTGCTTTAATATTATAAACATATTGATGTATGCAAACGTTCTTTAGTGCTTTTTATTTAATCTTTCAAATGTTAAACACGATATCTTAATCCGTATGGACACAGTGAGCACAAAAGAAAAATTAAAATAATTTTACACATTTACTTTGTCTTGAATAATGTTTTCAAAATTATAATTCAAACTAAATATACAAACGCAATTTGTTGTCTCATTTCCAATGAGAAAAAAAATGTTCATAACCGGGGACTGGTTTGGCCACGCGGTCACCGAAGAGCATGCCCTTAAAGTACAAAATATTACCGCAATTAAAATAGATCTAATGACTTGATAAATATCATTTGCAGGTTATGTAGATGAGCATATTCATATGCATGAAACTTTTCGTTTTGAGTCATCGCTCGATAACTATATAATTCCATAACTTACCAGCCCTACTTTGAAAGCGGTTGGTTTGTGAATGCGCTACCATCTTCTTTTCAAGAGCGCTCTAAAGAAGCGTTGTTTTTCGGTCATAATGTATAGGACTAAAATTGTACAGCAGACAATTCTATTTCAATTTTTCTAATTAATTTGTTGTTATTTAAACAATTAAATGTTATATAAAGATTATTCCGAAAATAAATCAGTGACTCATTTGATGAAAAATTGAATAAATACTGTGTATACATGTATAATATATTAAGTAATTAATAAATACGATTTTAAATATTTTGTAACAATAAAATTAATTTATAAGTAAATATTCAATGATATATAAGTTTGTAGTAGTGTATTAGTAATAGTAGCAGTACTAGTATTAGTAGTATTCTCTTGCGCATACCTCGAAAAGGGGTGGTGTTTCAGTGAAAATATATAGAAGTTAAATTGTAGATCAGATAATTGTCTATAAATATTGCTAATTAATTTGTTTTTATTTTAGCAATTAAAGATTATATCACATTTTTCCGAAAATGGATCAGTGACGTATTCTGCAGGCACGATAACTTTCGAAAAAATCATCAGATTGGATTCTGCTTTGGCACATTCTTTTAAGGCCTACAAATAAAGAACAAGTTCGTATACCAGCTATTTTGGATCAAAATTGAAAAATTGAGCGCATTTTCAAGATTTTTAAACCACATTTCTCAAGATTTTAAAATTCTATGTACGGTTATTCATAGTACATAGAAACTTAATCAATTTATCTTCATGACTTACTTCTATAAAAAGAAAATTATCAGAGTTAGAGCATTTGCAAAATAAAAAAATAAAAAAGTGGACATGTTAAGCCAAACAACGCATGATATGAAAAAAAGTCAAGAGAACAAAAATACAGGTTCCTGTATTAGACTCTATGCAGATGCGCAGCAGTTTTTCTTTAATAGTAAAAAACAAGATTAACAATTTAAAAAATCTGCCCGCTTCGCGGGAACATTCTCCCCGCGCGCGGCTCGCTGCGCTCGCAAGTTTGAGCGCACCTAGGGCGCGCGACTGTTGGTTCTCGCGGTTCGCGCTCGATCTTTCTGCAGACTTTTTAAAACTAAAGGTGAAAGTATCGACAACAGTAATTTGGTGATTGTGAATTCTCTTTTGTTAAAGCTCCTTCGGTTTTAACGAACACATCATCACGTATCTCGTACTTCGCACTCGAGTTTATTCCTGAAATTTGATATAATTACCATAATTGTATATTATTATAATTTATAACTTGCATTGCTATTAAAACAGGCGAAGTTTCATTGTCCCGTTTCAAAAAATGCGCATTCTTTTTTTAAAAAATTGGTTATTCAACGTTTTATTGCAAGTTTTTTCGTTTTTCCGTAAACTGAATTTGCTCATTTCCAATGTTTTTCTTATGATTTAAACTTTACACATACGGTCTACTGAGCAGCCTTACCGTTTTTTAACTTC
>NC_046666.1:101690880-101696950 GCF_010883055.1 Belonocnema kinseyi | reverse complement strand
TGCAATTTTTGATTTTGATTAGTTTTTGTGCGGTCAAAATTTGAAGTTTTTGAAAAAAATCGTAGAGTTGATATGACAATCTTGTAGGGCTATCGAAAAGTAACACTTTTCTTTTCAAGTAATATGAACAACTGTACACATAATTTTTTAATCAGGAAAAAATGTGTACTCAAAAATTTTCAAAATGGGCTTACTTTTAGTATTTTTATCCAAAATGTCTGACTAACTAATTTGGCATTTAGCTTAGGATACTAAAAGAGTGTATCAAAAGCCAATCTAATAGTTTAATTTTTTCAAAAGTTATCGCGCTCATAGATAGACAGATATAGGGGCATACAGATAGAAATATTCATAAAAACCTGTTTTTCGGATTCAGGGGGTCTCAAAACGTGGACCTTTTGACAAAAACTAGGGGGTCAAATTTTATACAAATCTAACACCTTCTCTCATGAGAATGTAAAAATAATTTATTTGTCATGAATAATTTTTTGATAGTTCTGTTTTTAGTTTGGATCATAAATAAATAGCATCAAAAACATGAAAAGTTAAATTTTCGAAACCTCACAGACGATACGAAAAAGAAATTAAAAGACAAAAGTTGTGATAAGAATGTTCCCACGCAACAGGCACATTTTTTTACTGTTAATGACGTTTTTCATGATTAAAGCCAAAACTACGCATCCTATCAAAAAGTGGTTGATAACAAATTTGTAGATCTTTTTCAAATGCACAATTTTTGTGTATTCATCTTTTACCGTATTTTCCAGAGTTTGGCTGAAAAATGTAATTTTTGGTTTTTTCATTACTTTGTATGTTGTCAAAATTTGAATTTTGGATTCTTCAAGAAAATTCAAAAATTTGTTATGATAGTCTTGTAGGGCATTCAAAAAACAACATTTTTCTTCTCTTTACTTTTTTCATATCGTACGTTATTTGGCTTAAAATGTTCATTTTCCTGTGTTTTTTTGAATTTTGTAAATGCTATAACTGTGGTAATTTTTGATTATTTAAAGAAAGTCCTCAGGATAAATTGTTCGAATTTTTGAATACTATGAATACCTGTACAGAGAATTTTTGAGTTTTGAAAAAAGTGGTCTCAAAGATATTCATAATGTGCTCACTTTTTGATTTTTTATCCAAAAAGGCTGGCTAACTAACTTGACCTTTAGTTTAGGACATTAAACGAGTGCACCAAAGATGCTTTATTTTGTAATATCTGAATAAGCAATCCCAGGCAGAGTTACATAAAAAATATATTATACTTGATATAAAAGTGTTGTATATAATGTGCAAAAGTTGACATTTTGGACAAAATCGAATGCGAAGCACGATATACGTGATGAGACTGTGTTCGTTAAACCCGAAAGATCTTTAACAAAAGAGAGTTCACATTCACAGAATTACAGTTGTCGATCCGTTGACCGTTGATTGTAAAAGGTCTGCACGAATGCGGGAGAAATGCAAAGTCCGAGCGCGGAGGGCGAGAGCTATCAGTCGCGCGCCGTAGGTGCGCTCAAACTCTCGAACTAAGCTTTTTTAACGAAAAATAATTCACAATCACAAAATTACAGTGGTGGAAATTTTGAGTCTTAATTTTAAAAGGTTTGCGCAAGAATGTGCGAAAATACAAAGACCGAGCGCGTAGCGCGCGATTAGAATGTGCTCGCGTGTTGGGCAGATTTTTTTTAATGTGGTTTCTCCAGGAGGCCCAATCCACTGCACACTTGCAAATAATGGTTAAAAAGTAGTTGAGAAACTGTTATGAGTTGTCATAATCATAAATTGTGCCTGACAATTTATCTATGATTTTTTTATTAATACAACCTGTACCTTGATAATCTAGGTACATTACGGATCATTTTAAATCAGCTTTTACGCATTCACAACATTTACCGCAGCCTATTTTACAGGAACAAACGATGAAATTCATTATGTGAGATGGAGCTTGCTCCTCGGCAGGCAATAAACTATTTTTCACCCTTCCAACTCGATAAGAGTGTTGTCGAGCAGCTGCGGAAGTTGGAGGAAGTCCAAAAAAAAATTACAGTCTGAATGGAAGAAGTCACAGATTAGTTGAAGCATACGTATTTGTATTTTTATAAACTTGTTTCAGAAGATTTAGCCTTGTATAATGCAAGAATAAATTACTCTCTAGTAGCTGCTACTTCACATTGAGTAGAATTGGGGATGTTAAAAATTCTGACATCCTGCAATGATTAATTTTTATTGAGCAAAGTAATTGTTTTTGATTTTTTCCTACTCGAAGAAGCCGGTCGTATGGAAAAAAATGGATTCCTTACTGTTTCTTAAAGCTAAAAAAACTAGACTACCATGTACGCGCGCTTACTTTTGTTTTCATTTTCATAATTTACCCAATTTTCGAATAACTATTGTTAAACATTTTTTACCACTGAAAGTATCGCTGAATTAGAATCCCAAATAATGTATTCAGTGGATCCATGTAACGTAGAATTTACTCTTACTATGAGTAATATTAAAGAGCGAGATATCATTCGAAGATTTTAATTTTTTATATTATTTTAGATTTAATAAAGTTTGATATTGTGAAAAAGTTCATCAGTTGCTAAGTAGTTAATCAGTTTACAACATAAAAAGCAACGAACAATTATTTTCATTGAGTAAAATAATGTATACTTAATATTTTCATAAAAATTAGAATTATTCATAACATTTTCAACTAATTTCAGAAAATTAGAAATATATTTTTGAAAATTGAACTCAGATACTCATTCCACGACATCACACAAATTTACAAAAATTACATAATAAAAATAAAGGAATTTCAGGATTAAGCAAACTTTCATTATACAAATTTATATTACTCAATTGAACAAACTTAAATTTCAATCTGTATGTAATTTAATATTGCTAACAAAATGATTCAGCTGATAATTAATTATTGTCTTGATAACCTTAAAAACATTCAAAATTTAAGAAATTTAAATTAGACCAAAATCCAAATTAAACACTTCATTTAACGTCCAATAATCAAATTGATGCAAAATCCTGTTAAATAAAACATGAATCCAACGACCAAATTGGGACCACAACGAACAAACAAAAACAAAAAATCTAATTGTAATCTGAAAAAAAAACAAATTAAATTTTCGGACAAAAATAAAAAAAGAGGAAAGAAAAATGAGAAGGCAGCCAACCACATTCCTTTCCTTCTCTTTTTCTTTCTTTCGTCCTTTTTATTTTTATTATTATTAAATTACAATAAAATAAAATAAAAAACATAAATAAATAAATAAAATTGCATTACCAACGTTTCCGTACTCGTACAGTACCCTTATCTAGGCAAGAAAAATTTAAGTGGTAGAAATTGACAGCACCCACGAACAGGGTGCTCTCTCTTTGATACCTGAGAATCGAATGAGGGTCAGTAGGCCAATCTGTTGTAAACCCAATATAAATATCTTTTTTCTTTCCTCTTTTTTATTTTTGTCCGAAAATTTTTTTTTTTTTTCAGATTACAATAGAATTTTTTGTTTTTGTTTGTTCGTTGTGGTCCAAATTTGGTTGTTGGATTCTTATTTTATTTAACAGGATTTTGCATCAATTAAAAACATTGAACAATTATTGTTATCAACTTAAAAAATTATGTAACTGGAATAGGGGTATTGTATATATAAATAAACTTTCATTATACAAATCATATGTAACATTCAATTACATGACATTAAAGTGAATAACCTATTTATGTTACTTAATCGAGAAAAATGAAAATTCAATCTTTATGTTATTTAACATTGTAAAAAAATTAATCGGTTAATAAGTAATTAATCAGTTAATAACATAAAAAGAATTACAAAATTATTTTCAGTGACTCATTTAAATAATTTTTATTCTACATTTTTCAGAAAATTTGAGTTATTTATAACATTTTAAACTATTCCAGGAAAAATAAAAATAGATTTGCACATAATTTCGAAATCAGAACTCAGATGCTCATTTAACATCGCAAAACTTTACAAAAATAATGTAACTGGAATGGAAGTATTTTAAACATTCACAAACTTTTATTATACAAATTATGACCAATATTAAATTACATAAACTTGAAGTAAATAATAAATTTATCTTACATAATTAAAAGAAATTAAAACTCAATCTTTATGTTATTTGATATTGTGGAAAAATTAGGTAATAATTCATTAATCTATTCATAACGTGAAAAGAATTAAACTATAATTTTCATTTAGGCATTGAAATCATTTTTATTTTACTTTTTTTTTAATTTTGACTTTCATTTCAAAAAATTTGATTTATTAGTTACCTTTTATACAAATTTCAGAAAAAATTAAAACACAGTAACATATACATCTAAAAATTGAATACAGGTATTTTGAAAAAGTTATTCAGCTAATAATTAATAAATTATTTCACAATATGAGAAGCAGTTAACTACAACTTTCACTGAAGCATTTAAATAATTTTTACCTAATATCTTTTTTCAAATTTAAACTTTTGTAGCTTAAAATTTGATTTATGAATAACATTTTAAACTAATTCCAGCAATAATAAGTTTTAATAGAATCAATCAACAGTAAATCAGTTCAAATCATAAGAAGCATTAAATAATCATTTTCATTGAATCATTCTAATAATTTTTACATTGTTTTTCTCCAAATACGAAACAGCATTTCTATATATTTAATTTAATAGTCACCTTTAATACTAATTTCAAAAAAAATAAAATTATTTACTTATAATTTTAAAAATTGAATGTAGATACTCATTTAACTTTACAAGCATCAGAAAATTCATATAATTGTAATAGAGGTATTCTAAAGAAAAAATAAACTTTTATTGTAAAACTAATACGAAATATTGAATACGTAATCTCAAAGTAAATAATCAATTGATGTTACTTTTTTTTAACATCTTAAATTGAATCTTTATGTAATTCATTATTGTTGTGAAAATTAATCATCTTTTCATGTAATCATCAAATCATTTAATCATTTTTTTTTTAAATTTTAATTTTAATTTCAGAATATTTTTATCTTTTTTTTGTAATAATTCCAGAAAATTTAAGTTTTAATAGAATTATCTAATAAATATTTAATCGTTTCAAAATAAAAAAGCATTTGACCATTATTTTCATTGAAAATTCAAATGTTTTAAAGCTTAACCAATTATTTTCATGGAAACATGTAAATAAGTTTCACTTTTATTATTGTTTAAATTTGAACCTGTCTTTGTTCAACTTTAATTATTTATAAGCTTTCAAATAATTCTAGAAAATTTTAATTTTAGCAGAATCTATTCATAATTTATGAATGAGTAAAGAACATAGAAATCATTTAATAATTATTGTGATTAAAATGTATGTAGATATAATTTTGAAAATGATTTTCCATTTTCCAACATCGCAAACATTAGAAAAAATTATTGTAAGGGAGATATTAAAAAAAATTTATTATAGAAATAATAGCCAATATTTAATTATATAACCCTAATGCAAAAAATCTTTTTTTGACTGCATTGAAAAGAGTTTATAAATATCTAATAATTAATAATAATTATTTTCATGGAAACATCAAAATAATTTTCACGCCATATTTTGCCTAATATTTAAAAATGTCTTTAAAATTATGAAATTGGAATAGGGAAATTTTAAATATAGATAAACTTTTATCATACAAATCATATCCCATATTAAATTACATAACCTCAAGACAAATAATAAATTTGTTTTCCTAGTTTAACTGTATTAAACTTTAATCTTTATGTAATTTAATACTGTAAACAAAATTAATCAGCTTTAATAATTAAGTTTATCAATAACATAAAAAGCATTAAATAAATTATTTTAATTGAATTATACAAATAATTTTTTATTTTTCATATATTTTTTAATTTTCACTTTCCTTTCTGCTACATGGATTTACAGGATGGCCACCGAACCGGGAGAAACATGCACCGGGAGGATGCCGGGAGAGAAACATTACACCGGGAGCTTTCTCGCATTTCATAAGTCGCGCGTTTCGTAGCGCCGTGTGTCCGAACAACCAATCACGAAATCGGTAGTTACTTGGGATTG
>NC_046666.1:101688754-101690780 GCF_010883055.1 Belonocnema kinseyi | reverse complement strand
TAAGTATTACCCGGACTCTGCACCGTCCATTGGAACGATTCATAAGTGGTTTACCGAGTTTCGTTGTGGCCGTACGAGCACAGTTGATGCTGAACGATCTGGTCGCCCAAAAGAGGTCACTACACCAGAAAATGTCGAAAAAATCCATGATATGTTGCTGAATGATCCCAAAGTGAAATTGAGAGAGGTAGCTAATGCTGTAGGCATATCATTGGAACGTGTGAGCAATATCGTGCATTCAGTTTTGGGCACGAAGAAGCTCTGCGCGCGATGGGTGCCGCATTTGCTCACAGTGGACCAAAAACGAATTCGTGTGACAACTTCCCAGCAAAATTTGGCATCATTTTCACGTAAGCCGACCGAGTTTTTGCGCCGATTTATAACCATGGATGAAATCTGGATCCACTACTACACTCCTGAGTCAACACAACAGGAAAAACAGTGGGTTCCACCGGGCCAAAATGCTCCGAAGCGTCCAAAAACGCAACAATGGGTCGAAAGGGTTATGGCCTCCGTATTTTGGGATGCACATGGCATAATATTCGTGGACTATTTTGAAAAAGGTAAAACGATAACCGGAGCGTACTATTCATCATTATTGGACCGATTGAAAATCGAAATCGCCGAAAAACGACCGCATTTGAAGAAGAAAAACCCGCTTTATCATCACGACCATGCGCCTGTTCATTCATGCTTAGTTGCACAAGCAAAATTGCATGAAATCGGCTTCGAATTGGTTCCTCAGCCACCGTATTCACCAGACCTGGCCCCCAGCGACTATTACTTGTTCCCTAACCTGAAGAGATGGCTCACCGGTAAGCGTTTTTACTCAAATGAGGAGCTCATAGCTGAAACTGAGGCGTATTTTGGAGACCTTCCGATCGAGTACTTTTCGGACGGTATCAAAAGTTAGAAAATCGTTGGACTCGCTGTATCGACCTAAAAGGGAGAGTATGTTGAAAAATAAAACCGACTTTGGCCAAAAAAACGTCTCCGTGTTTCATTTTTCAGGGACTTATCAGACTGCCTAGTAAAATGGTCAGGAATCACGAAGAAGTAGGCAAAGGAGCGTTTCTGTACAAAGCAGCGGAGGTGGCTGCTGAAACACTCGGACTTGACTTCAGTATCAGGGGTAAGCAAAATGTATCAAATCTTATCTATCTCGACTGCTCACTCCTGAAAGCCAGGATTAAATTAATCGCCCGGATTGAAGTCTGATACGGAGGGTTTCATTTTTCTATGCCAAGACGGTGACATTTCCACCTTAACATACCGTCGCCACATTTTGAGTCAAGACATTCCTGATGATAGCTGCCGGGCGTGCCATGCACACCCCAAGCATTTGGCTCACATACTACCTAGTTGTCCACCTCACCCGGGAACGACCTACATTCAAAGGCACAATGCGTCACTGAGAGTGCTTTATTACCATCTCTGTCACTCTAACGGCATAAACCTTAATATCGCTCCTCTAAATGCGCCTAGGGAAATCGAGTCAATTGTCGAGAATGGGAAGTGCCGCATATACTGGAACTTTTTATTCTCGACAATTGTTTCTGTTGCTCACTCGAGGCCTGACATGGTTCTTCTTGACTTCGAGAAGCGAAACATGTTCGTTATCGAATTTTTGGCCCCAGCTGACAAAAACATCATAACCAAGGAGAAAGAAAAGAAAGAGAAATATCGAGACCTTATAAGGGAGTTACAACGATTGTAACAGGAATATTCTGTTAAACTAATCGTCCTTATCATCGGCGCTCTTGGAGGTGCCAAGCTTTCACTTGCTAATAGCCAAAAAAGCATCCCTGTGTGTCAACAATATGCTAAAACACTTGCGGGAAAAATGCAGAAGGCGGTAGTCCTTGGGTCGCTCCGTGTTCTTAAGGTGCACGAGGCTTTTGCTGGATCGTCGTATTGATTCCTGTACAGACTGTAACCACCTATCTCACGGTCATGAGACGTGGTTGTGGCTGAAATTTTACCGCGATTTCGCTGGGAGCGGGTGCAATTTTCCAGATTAGCACCC
>NC_046666.1:101687316-101688654 GCF_010883055.1 Belonocnema kinseyi | reverse complement strand
AATCAACAACAGACGAATTTTCTACAAAATAAACTGTTACACTTTCAACTATACTACGGAAAATTCCATGATGCTAGCCAATGTCAAACCCTAAACTAAAATCAGCGACAACTTGCTCTAATTTTAATCTTTTTATTGTAAGTAACATGTCGTAGGAATAGCAGTCAATGCTCGACACAGCGCTCTCGGTCAGTCAGCGACGTAAAGGGAAGTTGTGAAGAAACTAAACAATATTTTATAAAGTTTCGGAAATCTTTTCAAGTTTTAAAATATTTTTAAAGTCTTGAAAGGTTTAAGACGCATAAATATCTTTTTAAATTATAATGATTTTTGTAAAGTTTAAAAAAACGTTGCTAACTTATATCAAGTGCCCTACAATGTTCAAATGTCGTTTATGTTTGGAAATTTAAAAAATGTTTTGAAATATTTTTTAATTTTCTCTTGGATTTCATTTTTTTAAATAAAAAATGGTTTTAAATTCTCCCATGTTTATAATCCTGCAATGCCTATCGTTTCCCTCAAAGTATTTTTCACCTGATTTGTCCTGATGAGAGATAAAGTATCAAACATACAAATGTTCCAATTTTGCAATCATAAATTTAAAAATAGTATATTTGAAATGTACTTTTTTTGCGATTTCAATGATATGTCACTTGCAATCAAAAGATTAAAATTAAAATAAGTTATCGCAGATTGTAGTTTATATTTTGACCCTGGCTAGCTAGCATTAGAGAATGTTGCATAAGATAATCGAAAATGCAATAGCTTATTTTGTAGAAAATTCGTCTCTGGACAATTAAACTACTGAATTTGGTTGAAAACTTTGTTAAATGTTAAACAAAAAATTAATTTTTAACAAAGTAGTTTAACTATTAAGTTGTAAAATTGATTAATACTTGTGTTTGAGTGTGTGTGTGTGTGCAGTGTCTGATCACGGTCTACCTGCTCGTCTTACCCTCTCCACGGGGGGGGGGGGGGGGGGGGGGGGGCTTTGTCCAAATCAGGCAATGCCAAACATAAAAATTTTATAGTTTTGCAATGAGCAACTTAACAATATTATATTCGGAATATATGTTTTTTACGAGTCCAACGATATGTAACTTGCAACCAAAATAAGTTATGGCAGACTTTAGTTTATGTTTTGACCCTGACTAGATAGCATTATGGAATTTTCCGTAGAATAGTTGAAAATGCATCAGTTTATTTGGTGGAAAATTCGTCTGTTGACAACTCAATAGAATATACGAGGGTGGATTGATAAGTTTCCGGCCTGACCAAGAAAAACAACGTTTTTAAGAATTTTTTTTTTTATTTCTCAACATAATCTCCTCCAAGGCT
>NC_046666.1:101681408-101687216 GCF_010883055.1 Belonocnema kinseyi | reverse complement strand
GCGCATACTTTGAATAAAATATTTGTTATCATTCTCTTGAAATAAATGTGTTTTTTTCTTGAAAAAATACCGGTTTCATATGTATACACCTGGTATACTTTATACACAGTGGGAAGTATTATAGATAATATTCATTTCTTTTATACATTTTTTGTATAAAACAAATGAATATTATATATAAAACTTTACATTATATATATAAACTATATACAATGAGTCCGCCTGGGAAATTAAAAGAGCGTCATTAGTTTTTCTGAAAATATTAAAAGTTGATTTTCTCGAAAAAAACACAATTGTATTTTTTGTTAATTTTTTCCTGATTTTCCAGCGGGCTAATTAATTTCTGTGGCTATGAGATTTTTTCTTGCAGTGTAGAACCTGCCCGATTTTAAATGAATTCGATCTAATGTATTTAACATTGTAAGATGTCAACATCGGTACTACATAGTGTATATCCTAAATATAATCGTTCATATAATGAAAAACTATACAAAAACTGTACACTGTGTAATAACTTCAATTACATTCTTGTACATAATAAAGTGATACACCAATTTAATGAATATTAAAAAATTTTATCTTACTTCTTTTTTGTGTTCTTCATTTGTCTTTCAAAGACTTACCAGATTAGTGCCGCTCGAGTGGAAAGTTTCTTGGGCGCACTCAAATTGCGCCAGCGGTAACCACCCTCCCAAACTGAAACCTGAGTTGCACCAGGAAAAAAAAGGTGTAAAAGTAGGTAGTTTTTAGATAGCATGAATTGCGCTAGAGCTTTCTTTAGATGCTCCTCCAATGAAAATGGGACAATGGGCAAGAATTCTGGAAATACTCATCACTTGGCCACTAGTAGAACCCTCGTATATATAATATAAAAAAATAATAATATAATGTAAAATCTTGTAATGTACGATATCACAATTTAGCGATATTATAATGCGATAATTAAGATATATATCGCAGGAATTACGGTATATATTGCAATTCATGCGATTTCATTTTTTATGTGCACTATGTTCTAGCTAGAATGTAAAAGTGAAATATATTTCTTATATTTCTGCATAAAATATATAATTGTTAACATTATTTGAAAATGTATGTGATAAGGATGCGAAAAGAATGCATTGGGGAATACGCAAAAAAAAATAGTCCTTCAAAGTAATCAGAATTTTAGTTTCAGTTAAAGAGCAGTGACAAAGAATGTCACGTTTTTGTGCACATTAATACTTTCTTCGAAGAAAGAAAGAAATTTTTTTTTAATAATGAATCGTCAACAACAAAATAAATTTTTAACCCAATAGTTTAATTGTTAACCCACACAATAAATGTTTAATAAATGTGAATAAACTTCTATCAAAAAAGATAAATTTTCGACAGAAATTTAAACAGTTACATTTACAGTTTGAAAAATATATTTTTCAATCAAAAAAACTAATTATCAATTTTTAAAAATCATTTTTAATCGAAGAATATAATTTTTAACCAAAAAGATTATTTAGGTAGCAAGAATAAGAATATTATACAATCACAGGATCAACGTATAAAAAGCTCTAAATTTTACCAGAATTTGCAAAAATGAAACGTTTGTGATAAGTTCTGTTTTTCAAAACTATTATTTGAATGAAAATAATGCAACATAAGTAAATAAACTTGATTGTTTATTACTTATTGTAAAAATACCATTTTGACTTCTTGTTTTTTAAATGTTAAAAAATATTCAGAGTACTTTGTTTGATAATTCCAAAGCGGCGATACATATTTTGTCAATAACAAAAGTAATCTGAATATAATCGGAATAATAATTTTGAATTACAAAGTTCATGAAAATATAGTAAATAACCTTAAATATAAACCATTTCTAACCTATCTAAATGGACAGCATCATGGCACGGGAGCAACATTCTTTCGATTATGTAAAGAAGTAAAACAGGTTTCTGAATAATTTTCTATAGAGCAGTTTTATGTTACATCTTCTTAAGGTCCAAAATGTGCAATTTTGAATCAATTTAGTGTGGTTGGCAACTAGCATAAAATGAGATTCACTTAACAAAGCAGAGCCTCGATTCAAATTCGCTCCTAAAGATTTGCCAAAGTCTTGAATCTAAATAGGTAGGAAACTTCAGGATATTAACAAAGCAATAAATTACCATATCTCCTTATAATAACATAACTTCTTTCCCTTCGAAAGTTTATTTAAAATAACTTAAATTTTTTTAACTTTGAATGACTAATTGGACTAATAAATTGGTTCACTATTATGGAATATACTGTTTAATAATTAATTTTTGATTAATTTGATATAATACTTATAATTACATCTTTTTGAAGTCTAAAATCTTGAACTAAAATCTGCATTTTTAAAAATCTTTTAGCGTATAAAATTCTTTGTCAATATCTTCACAGCTTCTACTGGAATTTACTCGATTTAAAATTTTTTTTATTTTTAAATCTTACCAAATTAAAACATTTTGCTTTAAAATATTCTACTTGCATTAGAAATTTACGAAATTTAGTTCATTTAAAACAAAAATGTAAATAAATATTCCTGGAACCCTAAATAATTGCTTTCATTTTTTTGAAATCTTAAAAAAGCACATAAATCTAAAATTATTTATTAATATTATAAAGTAAAAATAAGTTGATTATTTCAATGAAAATAATCATTTGAGGCTTTTCATGCTTTGCAGTATTCAATTAATCATTAGCTAATTCATTTTGTTCAAAATGTTATTAAAATATTAATTATCTTATAATAATAACATTATATTGTCGATATTTCGATAAATTTCCAAAGAGCTGAAAAAATTGTAGAATCTGGTTACGGATTTTCTTTTCTAATCTCTTAATCCAAATTTGGACCCATTAAGGCGAATAAAATATCGTTGGAGTCACCACACTTAAAAAGGACAGGGTCAATTTATTTCAATATTATCCAGGAAAAAGTAGGAGGAGCACTCCATTAGTCGGATAGGTATTGTATTCTAGTAGCCTGGCGCAATTCATTGTTTGAGATTAGAGCCAGCGGAGAAAATGACAATTTCGTTAAATGTTAGGAAGATTGACAAAAATCGTTTAATATTTGCAATCCCTGTTCATCTTTAGCGATGTCTTTTCCTTCAATTTAATTTTTTTATTTTTAAATGAATTATTCGAGGTACGGAAAAAAGTCTTAGACAAAATTTTTCCCTCTATGACTTCTTTAACAGAATAAGAAAACAAAATGTGAAAATTTTAATAAATGTCGCCTACAATCGCGTTCTAAGAAACTTTGTTGCAAATCTTGTTTGTGTGTTTATTTTGTATAAATTATCGAACAGATGCAAAAATGTGCAAAAGAAATTTCATGCGTCTTAGAGCAATCTAACGAATTCTGCAAAAAAATCTGCAAAAGACCCATAAACAATGCATAAAAATCGATTATTATAATGTGTTTTTTTGGGGATTTTTGCAAAAACTATGAGGCAGACACAAAATCGCACAGGACAAAAATTGTTCATTTCAAAAAGACCTAATAGTTTCAAAAAAAAAATTTTAATGTCGATAATCTTAGGAGATATAGTATAAGTTATGTAAAATTGTTTAATTAACAATATCTCGAGAACGCGCGTCAGTTCGCGAAAGCACCTCGTACGTTGGATTCAGGTGACCATTCTGCACCATATCTATTTAAAAAATTCCGGGGACCTATTTCCGCTGAATAAACGGGTCCTGGCTCCCGGACTACTGAAATCGATGTAAACTTTATCTTTCATTTTTTTCTGTGATTGTATAGTTGAAAAAAATCATTTAAATCAATGCCTAGTTCGATAATTAATTTTAAACTGCAGTGGGAAATTAAACAATGAATGAATTTTACAACTTAGTAGTCGAAATACTTTGTTAAAAATGAATTATTTTGATTGCAAGTTACATATCGTTGGAATCTCAAAAAACATATATTCCGAATATAATATTTTTAAGTTGCTCATTGCAAAATTATAACATTTTTATGTTTGGCATTTTATGCCTCATTTGGACAAAGGGGTCCCCCGCTGGTAAAGCGATCTCGTTTAATCAGAGAAGTGAGGAGAAGTCGAGTGAAGAGGGTAAGACGAGCAAATAGGTCGTGATCAAATGGGCACAGCCCAAACAATGTATGCCTGAGTTCTGGCCACTTTAGCATAGGCATAATCCGGCAACAATTAGCAGATGCATAGAATGTCTAATTGTTCTGAGGAAAACGATTAAGTGCAATAGCTTGTCGAGTAATTTCTCGATATTTTCTGCTTATTATTTTGATCATGTTTGGAGGAATTTTGAAAGTTGGGAAAACTTTGTAACTTGTCTCTAAGATGGTTATAGACAATCAAAATTGACGATTGTGTCTAGTATGTTTTCAAGAGTAGTATATATAGTAGGAATTAATGTTGCAACATAGTCTAAGTTTTCCGTCTGAATTCCAAAGTTGACAATTTTGCGTACAATGTGGAGAGAAAGAATGATAAAACTTTAAGTGACAAAATAAAAATGATTCGTGAAGTTGAGAATGGTGCAAAAGAGCGTAGAAAAAGTCATGGTTAAATGGTTGAAAAGTGCTCGGAAAAAAATATTCCAATTTCCGGTGAGTACAGTTTGTAACATATCTTAAAAGAAAAATAATTTTTAATAATCCATTGCTAAAATATTGCTGATGCAAAAACGAAACAAAACTGTAGTGTAGAAAACGTCCTGCTAAAAAATCTGAAACTTTGTTACATGTTCAATAATCAGAGAAAATGCTGAAGAGTTTGCTTTAAAGCTATGACACGATCATTTCAAGGCTAGTGTTGGATAGCTGGATAAATTAAGTCAGAAAAATTATCAACGTTTTGGAAGAGAGAAGATGAAATCAATTGGCTGGAAGGAATTGTTGAACTGCATAAAGCCTGGGCAGATGAAAAAGTTACAACAATTGCTAATTGTTTCCGGAAAGCTGGTTTTGTGAAAGCTGATAAGTTAACATAGTGAGGTGATTGACGAAGCAGATCTTTCTACAGAATAGGTCTACTCTACAAAATCAAATCGGCTGTACAGATGTAACTTTGAAAGAGTTCACAAACGTGGATGCCAATGTACTCGTTGATGAATACCCTAGTGATATTGACATCCTTCAAAGTGTAAATTATAAAGATCATCAGGACCAGGACTGAACCAGTAACAGCTAAGCATGCTGCAGCTGCGCTAAATATTGTTCGAAAATTCGTACAAGAACAAAGCGATAATTCCGATCTTACATTCAATGCATTAAATGTGCTTGAGGATTATTGTGAAATTGGGAGTTTCTGCGTTCAGAAAGGGGGAAGATTTTTCTAGCAGTTCATAAAAATGCGCGGTAATGACGATAGACAAGTAGACACGTCAATAAGTCGAACTGATATTTATTTCAATCGATCCTTTTCAGGCCTACCAAATGATTTTAACGAGGAATAATTTTTGATATTTACATGTCTATTAAGTCTAACATATTTATTTATATTTCTTATTTATTTTATTATTATTTATAATTATGATTATAAACTTAAAGTATTACTAATTATTTATTTATTAAGTGTAACAGAACTGTTACCATAGAATAGAGCTGAAAACTGAATTACTCGATAATTCAAATTTTTTCCGTGTCCCATGTCACTTCGAATTTAGAAGCTTCACTGTCTATGTACATATAACTATGAAATATGTAAATGAAAGAAAATCTAAATTTGTAGTTATAATTTTTATTTTTTATTAAAATTGTAATAATAATTGATAATATTATTTTTTTAATTCCCCTGAATATCGATAAGATAAATTAAT
>NC_046666.1:101679353-101681308 GCF_010883055.1 Belonocnema kinseyi | reverse complement strand
TTAAATTTCTCAAGAAATTTCAAAATTCATTTCTCTGTAGGGAAAAATTAACGGAAAAAAATATATATGAAATTCTCTAGTAACAAGTTTTAATTTATTATAAATTCAAACCTATTACAATGTTGCAAAATCGTTTTTTTTTTGTAAATTTTGTTTGGTAAAAATAATTCTTGTTTGGTTGAAACTGTATTATTTTAGTCTGATATTAATATCTTTGGTTGAAAAATATATTATATTGTTTAAATCTAATTTTTTAATCTGAAAATTCAGCTATTCCATTTATGGTAGAAAATAAATAAACATAAACTGAAATCTGCGATAATTTATTGTCATTTTAATCTTTTTATTGAAAGTATTCTATTCCTCATTAGGACAAAGTCCCTTTTATTAAAAGCGTTCCCAAACTTAAAATTTTTATATTTTAAATACTTTACTTCCAAATTCAGTTTTAAACTGAAAATATTTATTGTTTAATAGAGTCATCACTATTCGAATTTGTAAAATTATTTATAAAACATATTTTCCAAATAAATAATTTGTTTTAATTTATGTATAATTATAATTTATTATGCATAATTGTTACCAAATAAATGTTTTAAAGATTGATTGAAAGATCAAGAATTCCCATCAAATACCAAATCCTTCTGACACCATGACCAGGACTTTAATTGAAATTTTGCCTGATTTAAAATGAAATTGGTCACTTGTTTTTCATATCTAAATTTCTATCATTTCGAACCTTGCATCAATTCTTTTTCTTCTATTCTTTATGAAGATATACATAAAACAAATAGCAAAAGATTTTAAGCACACCGTCATTGTACTTAATGGTTTGAACTGAAAACCTTTCAAATGTGAAGAATGAAACATTTTAAACGTTTAAAACTAAACAAATTTGTAATTAAACTCGTGATTTACTCGTTAATTACCTAAAAAATGTGATTTACAACTGACCATTTTAATATCAAACCATTTTCATGAAAAAAATCTGTTTTGTTTCGTAACCAATTCATTCTCTATGCAAAAAATCTATACTCTTTAAATATGTCAACTTTATACATACGGTATAATAAAAACTTCAAATAAAATTTAAACGGACAATTTCTTCGAACTTAATTCCACTTAACTGCCTTTTCGCAATACAAACCAGTTCAAAAAAGTGCAACAATTGATTGCAAATAATTATAACTTTATGTGAACTAGAAAATTGTGCATGTATCATACTTAAACTTGACAGTATTTTGGAATTTGATTTAAAATTTACAAAAAGAAGAGGAGCCACACCATTTCTTATTACTTTATGGTTAATAATTATTACGCGAAAAACCAACAATTAAATGAAAGAAAACGAGTTTTTTGAACCGTCTATTTTTGTAAGTCTTCAGATTCTTACCACTCCTATGGTGTAAATATTCACAAAATTTCGTGCATTTCACCATTGACAGTTAAATCAAGCACTAAATTGCATTCCAAAGAAATTAAGTGAATTAAAAAAATAATAATTTAAAATAATATTAATTTTTTACCAAAAAAATGCTGAGTATATCTATATAATATATAAGTACCGTATTCGATGACTGCAATTTAAATCCTAATGTCACAATAAACGAAATATATCAGAGGAAACGCGTGGATTATAAAAAATGCACGTGCATGCACTATAAATCACCACTGGAGGCGAGCCACTTTTCCGTTGCACACATCAATCTCTATAACAGATAACACTAGTTCCTTACACACAGCAATTAAACATTCGAATTAACCGGGAGAACACGTAATTGCAGCTTCAAGAACTATATATGGAAGAACTTTACAAATCCTCAAATTATCTTCCAAATGATTACAAAATTATAATAAAAATATAAGAGTATTATTAGTATTGTCTTCATCAAATATCATAAAATTATAATTTTTCATAAAGAGTGAGTTTTTGAACAGTTAACTTTAATCAATAT
>NC_046666.1:101672779-101679253 GCF_010883055.1 Belonocnema kinseyi | reverse complement strand
TGTGGAACAATAAACATGAAATTATTTTTTTTTCGCTCTGAGTGTAATTTATCTTTAAATTACAATATTTGTATGTACATATAAATTTGTCTCGCAAATGAGAAAACAGCATTTACTATAGATTTAAAAAAAGCCTCTGCCTATCACTAACATGCGAAACCTTTTTGGTTTTCTTTCATTTTTTCAACTTGATGTCAACATAAGTGAATATCGATTTCCATGCAAACAGGATTATGGGTTGATTTGGCATCTGTGTTTATGTTACCAAAAATGTACTCAAAATGCAACCATGTCGGCAAAAAAATCTCACGAAACTAAGACCAAAATGTATAAAAATTTTCTTTCTAATCAAAGGGAAACTGTGACAAAACTGCAAGTGTTTTTTTGATAGAATTTTGAGTGATAATTGACTGTCCCTTTCTCACGTTGTCCTGGAGATCTTAAACCACAAGATTCACATTTGCGATAACATCACACTTGAGATCACTATACATACTTCACAGGGAAATATTTGCAAGAAATAATAGGCAATTGCAATTTAGTTTTTTGAACGCACCTTTTTACCAGAGAGATACGAATAATCCTGGAATTCACGTTTTATTCTGAAGTCAGATTTTATTTCAGAGATGCTCCAAAGGGACGCCGACTTCACTGTCACAACCAGACTTTCAGGGTGGGCAACATTCGCTAGCCAGGCTGTGGACACTCAATGCTTTCTAGATGAAGGATCATAGTCGCCATCTAGCGTATACTCGGATCCCTAAGATAAGATAATTCATGACGTCACATGCCTTCCAGATGGTTTTCAGATAATTGGCTTGAAAAAGTAAATGAAATGAAGAAAGGAATAAAAAAATAAACAGAAAATCATTACTCATTTTTTATGTATTTCTGTTTGTTTTTGCATTGCTTTATTCATGAAAGTGTGCTTCACGAATTAATTGAAGGGCATGTGATACTTACAGTTTCCCCGGATTTTTTTCCACAAAAATGAAAATTTTTTAATACGGAATTCGAAGATGCTATAAAATATCATAACGGACGTCTCCGGACTTTTTTTTGGGGAATAATAACAAAAAAAATGTATTGTGCTAAATAAACATTGTATGCATATGCATTATTTTGAGAGGTTACCTCGTTTTTCATCTCTGCCTTTCCGAAAATCTAGAAATTATTTATGAAATAAACTTTTTTGATTACCTGCAAACAAGGTTAGTTCCGGGAGATTAGTTACTATGCTTATTTTTAAGTTCAAAGTTTTCGGCCAAAAATATTGTATAGTTTGGAACTAACGCTCGGGTGAATTGTAACACACATAACCTCGAAATACACACGCACGTTGTTAGCAATTCACTGTAAAAAACTAAAAAAATTTCACGGTTTTTATTGTTAAAATTACACAGAAAACTTTCTGTACTATGACCACTTGGAGTATGGGGATAATACAATTTTAAGGTTAGGGTCGCGAATGAATTTGTAATTTTACCACTCCTAGCATGGGACTATAGCAAAAACATAGTAGAAGTACATTTTAACTTCTCGAATCTATCACGTTGAGAGTCAGAAATAAAGTGTCCTACTTCTAACGTAGTGAATTTTCTTCACGGTTGTAAAAGTACAAAATTTTAGGAATATCGATAATTCATGTAATTGTGCACTTTCTTTTTTAATAAAACAAAAGGTTGTTGCAAAATTCCAAACTTTTGGAAAAACTGTATTAAAAATTGGTAAAAGTATTCTTAAAATGGTAAAAATCCTAAAAATGAATTTAATTTTTTTTTATACGTATATATTTGATCTAAATTAATAAAATTAAGGGAATAATTATATGTGTGTAGTGTACAAACATATTGCTAAAGGAAAATTTTATAAATTGAAAAATTATGAAGTTCGGCCATAATACAATTAAACTCGAGTCCTAGCTGAAAGCGGAAAATCTAAATTGCGAACGCGGCGGGAATCGTCAACCATTCGCCATAACAGCCATAACTGCGCGAACGTGCGTTTGTCGAAATGTTTTCTGTTGTGCCACTTTGTGCTGTTTTATTCAACTCTGGGTTTATAATAAAATCGTTTTCGGAAAAAATTACATCATCAAACAAATGATGTTTTTTAAGCAGCGACCGATCATGCAATTAACGAAATCCCTGAAATTGACGCTAATGGGCATGCAGAAGCCGACTTCGATCCAATTTAATTTTTATAAACGCAAAGAAATGCTATTTTTGTAATAGAATAATATGAGAGTTTATTTTTATAATATTACAGATTTCTCTCAAGAAATTTAATAATATATATTAATCTAAATAACATTTAATTATTCTTAAACATTCTTAATAATGTTTGTAATATTTCTGATTTGAGTAAAATTTTTTTAATTTATGGTACAAATACAATCATTTCTGAGAATTTTCCAGTAATTTCCAGTAAGAATACCATAAACTACAAGTATACATCTCATTTGTACTTTTACAAAGTGAACTGTATAATTGCATAACCTAAAAGCGAAATTACAAATTGAAGGCAGTTTTTAATTTTTTCCCGTAAAGACGCTTGTTTGGGAGTAGTAAATACTACGTCCCTCTCTGAAAGTGGTAAAATTACAAGAAATATTTTTTACAGTGAATATCAAAAATTTTTTGTTAAAAAAAAACAGAAAAAAGTGTGTGGGGACGTCCGTTAGCATGTTCGCTATCATTTCCCAGATTTTGAAGGCAAAATATTTCTTATCCTAGGAAAAAAGCCAAGGGAATGTAACACTGAAAAAATCGATACTATTTCCTAAACGCTTTGCAAATTAATCACATTTTAATAAATTAAAACTTTTTTGAATATTAACCTACAGAAAAAGTGTGTGGGGACGTTCGTGCGTTGCTAGGGGCCAGCCCCATGCATCGCCCCCACTTTTCTGTTTTCTTACGATCCGGAGAAGAATTGTCGGTTAAACTACTCCAACAGATGGCGCCACAAAAAGTAGGTCTGTCTTTTTCATTAAATTGCATTAAGAAAAAGCAAAAATAATTGAAAACTTGATGCTGTTTGCAAATAAACAAAAAAAAAATAAGTCTAACCATTACTAATAATTTAAAAAAAGAAAAAGCCATGAAAATATGCAGTTTAATATGAATCAAATTTAATTTTGAAATACATTTGGAAAGCAGTTCTAACTTTATACTTTTGTGATTTATTTTTCTCATATTATTGATTTTATTATTTGTTAAAGTTTAAAAAATTATTTTTTGTTAAAATTATTAATGTAGCTAATGAAAAAATTAATAATATTAAAGACCTCAATGACAAAAATATTTAAAACATATGCATGATCAGAAGAATTAATAAAAAATATATGACGTATATTGTATATTGAGAGAATAATTTGGTAAAAAGTCAATGAAAAGAATAATAAATGGGAAAGTGGATTTAATATTATTTAATATAATGTATATATTTATTTAAATTGAACCGAATAACATATATACACTTATACAGTACAATCATTTATTTGTTGCTTAATCTTGAAAGCTTTTCTCTCGCTGTATTCAACCCCTAATAATTTTATTAAAAAATTTTTATTCAAAGGAGATTTTGAATTAAATTGTTAATCATATTTTTGCAAGCCTCATTTCTAAAATGAATAGACTATAAACTATTAAACTCTATAAACAAAAATACCGTACTCATGACGGAGTGTAGGAGGAAATTCACTTTTTTCGTTCAGCTTGACGCTCCGAACTTTTGTCTTCTCTATTTGTTTATTAATAATGTTTCTACTCAAAGCATGGAAAAACTGAAATTTTGTACATAACAATTTTTTACGCTTTGGTAACTGACCAGGAAAACTTTATATTGTCTTAAATTAATGTTTAGGGAATCAAAATACAAATCATTTGTTTATTATTCCATTTATTTGTTGCAAACAAATTTGATAAACAAATGTACAAATAGTCTTATTATCGGTAAAATTTTTTTGTGCTAAAAGTGCTTCACATTAATGTGGGAATGCCATTTAATAACAAAAATAATTTAAAAGTTTATAATAACTATTGTTATGAACAATTATTGTGGCAAAATATTATAATTTGAGATTTTTCAAAATATTATTTCCTTCAAGCGCCAGGAAGAATTTAGGTATTCCCTAAAACAATAAATATTTAATAATATTTGAAAAAATATTACAATTAAAATTTTTGTAAATAAATTAGATAAATAAATTCAAAATTTTGGTCCTTTCGCATAGAATTTTTTGTTTACACTGGAAATATTTCAAGCTGTTGGGCGAATAACTGCTAGTCACAAAAATATTTGAGAAGTTAACGATAACCATTGTTATAAATAATTCTCGTGACAAAATATTCAAATGTAAGGTTTTATCAAAAATTTTATTTTCTTTAATCGCTACAATGGCTACGGATATTCCTAAACAATGTATCTTTGATCATATTTAGTGGAATATAACAACTTACATGTTTATAAACAATTTACATAAAAAATGTCCTAATGTTGGCATTTTCACTTCAAAAATGTCGGGTTTTCAATCGTAATAGATTGGAAATGAATCATAACACTGCATCCTAAGATTCACTTAATACAAAATCTTTTGACAATAACCCACCGACTTGGCCATCAAAGAAAATTTAAATTTGATAAAACTTTAAGTTTAAATATGTTGTCATAAGAATTGCTAACAACAGTGGTTCTTGTTAACTCTTCTAAGATTTTTGTGACTAGCAGTCATTCGTCCAATAGCTTAAAACATTTCCAGTGCAAAAAAAAAAATTCTATGCGAAAGGGCAAAAATATTTTTAATTTGTTTATCTAATTTGTTTACAAAAATTTAAATTGTTATATTTTATCAAATATTATTAAATATTTATTATTTTAAGGAATACCTGAAGTCGTTCTGGCCATTGAAGGAAATTATAATTTGAAAAATCTCAAATTCTAATATTTTGACACAAAAATTGTTTATCACAGTGGTTATTATAAACTTTTAAATTATTTTGGTTATTAAATGTTATTTCTACATTAATGGGAAGCACTTTTTAGGAAAAAAAAAATTTCACCGATAATAAGACTTTGTTCATACTTTGACTGGAAAAATTATTAATCAAAAAATAGAGGAGACAAAATTTCGGAGAGTCAAGATCTATAGAATTTAATGATCTTTAATTTAAAACAGAAAAATTGAAAATCGCAAGAAAATTGAAGGCTCTGCACATTTTTGAATGAAAAAAGTGCATTTCCTCCAACTGTGCGTTATAAGTACAGTACATTTGTTTATAGATTTTGATAGCTTATATTATGTTTATTCCAAAAATAAGGTTTGCAATAATATAATTAACTATTTAATTTAAAAGCTTCTTCAAATTAAAAATTTTAAATAAAATTATTAGGGGCTGAATGCAGCGAAAAAAAAGCTTTCAAGATTAAGCAACAAATAAATTATTGAACTGTATAAATGTATATATGATATTTGATTCAATTTAAATAAATATATACATCATATTAAATAATATTAAATCCATTTTCTCATTTATCATTCGTGTCATTGACTTATTACCAAATGATTCCCTCAAATTATTTGATTTGAAACTTGATATCCTCAGACGTTTTAATTACAATTACTAATACTTTTTAACAATGTTTCCTTCAAAACTTGAAATTATTAAGATTTTAAAGGTACAATGATTCTTTATTTTGCAACTTAAGTTGTAGTCTTACATATTCCAATTATTATTATATTTATATTGGATATAAGTAATATATTTTTTATTAATTCTTCTGATCATGTATATGTTTTAAATATTTTTGTCATTGAGGTCTTAAATATTATTAATTTTTTCATTAGCTACATTAATAATTTCAACAATAAATAATTTTGTTTAACTAGAACAAATAATAAAATCAATAATATCAGCAAAATAAATCATATAATTATGAAGTTTGAACTGCTTTCAAAATGTATCTCAAAATTAAATTTTATTCATATTCAACTACATATATTTATGACTTTGTCTTTTTTGAAATAATTAGCTTTTTCTTAATGCAATTCAATGAAAAAGACAGACCTACTTTTTATGTTGCCATCTGTTGGCTTAGTTTGACCGACATTTCCCCTCCGGATCGTAAGAAAACTACTACTGCATACACATTCACGGTCGAGGTAGTTGATTGCTAGGGGTCATAGATTTGCGGGGTGTGGGCAAGGGAAGACGCGCTGCGCCATCTAGCGTATACTCCGAGCGGGATCAGACTTATGATACTTCAAGGTCGCCTATATCAGTGGCCAGAGCCAAAGATATTATAAACGTAGATGCGGTACGGGGCGTCAGAGTGGGGAATTATATATATAGAAAGATGTTTTATGGTTAAAAAGGTTGACATGTATCGCTACATATAAACACGGAACTACGGAATAAATAATAAATTGATAATGAGTAGCGCAATTTCTATATGCACAAAATTACATATTTG
>NC_046666.1:101666025-101672679 GCF_010883055.1 Belonocnema kinseyi | reverse complement strand
GTGGGTAGAGGGGAAGTGACTTTTTTCGCCGGACGCGCCGTCTACATTTATGGCGGGCAACTAAGCCCGCACCGCATCTACGTTTATAATATCTTTGCCAGAGCCCACGGTGTGCCCACTCTAATGTATTTTGGGGGTGTACTTATAGAATGTAGCAAAATGTGAGATCAGCACCACCTAGGGGACATAGCAAGAACTATTGCCTACAGCAGCGATTCCCAAACTTTTTATGCACTTTCTGGGGAGCGGCAGGGGCCCCACCCTCAAATTTTTTCACAATACTGGAACCCAAGTGAGACACTGGACGCTAGTCGTTCGCGCTCGGAAACTTGCTTCGCTGACCTTTTCGTTGTTAGAGAATTAGAGCCGGTTGAGAAAAATGAAAAGTTGGTGAAATATTAATCAATATAATTTTAATAAGTTCCGTTAGATTTGTTAGATTATCAAATAAACGTTAAAAAAAGGTAGAAGAAGATCGGATAATAACTTCAAGAGTTATCGCACTTTTGTTGCATTCACAAGATTTGTAAATATTTCATTTATTAGTTCGGATATTATACGATTTTCAAAAACTTCAATTTTTATTTTCTTTAAATTATATCACGAAATTCATTCAGCCAATTAAAATTTAATTGAGTTAAGTCTTTATAATTTCAGTTATTGCAAGTTCATAACAGTGAAAGGGTCATTCGTGGTAGGTACACGAAAGTCGAGGAAAGTAGCCTTCTGCTCGCAGCGGGGATCCTGCCTACCTGTCCGGCCCGGGGTGGCATCCCCCTGCCGGCGGCAGCCTCATCGGCCGGCGGCACTAGTTTGGGAATCGGTGGCCTGCAGCAACGACCCCCCCTTACCTTATAAACGTAATTTGTAGGTTATGTTGACTTTTCTTTCTGAAATAAATACATGAATAATAATAACCAATAAAGCAAACCAAAAATTGAACAAAATAAAATCTATCATCGATCAAATGCAATAAAATATTTAAGTCTGTTGCAATTGATCTATCATAAAAAGATTCCAACATACTTTAACATTTGATTGTTCGTTCTATCAGAACGATTCTAACAGGCTTGAATATTTTTTTGCATTTGATTGATGATCGATTTGATTTGGTTCCATTTGTAGTTTGTGTTATCGGTGATAATCCATTGTGAATCCAAGTTCATCACGCAAAAAAAATATAATTCTTGCAGCTACAGTCAACTTCAGTGATCCCAGATCTGAAACGATATATGGTCCAATACTATGACAGGGCTATGGCCGTGTGAATATAGTATGAGACGATGTAAGTACCTGAGTTGCGCGCCCAACCCATTTCTCCTCTTCTGAATTTGAAAACTCGAAGGTGCACGATTGCCGGTCGGAGCACTTCGGCGGTTCTATTTATTTCTCTATCTGCTTTGAAATAAAATGAAGAGATTGGGATTTTAATATTTCCAGATTGTAAAAAACTCCTCTTTTCTATCAAGTGTTCATCTACTTTGTTAAAATTATTATTTTTTTTATTTGAAGGTTCATCTCTTTCGTTAAAAATATATTTTTGAAACTGACAATTAATCTGAACCATTTTTGGTAAAAAAAAAGTAAAATCATAATTTTTAGGTGCAAAAATCGATTATTCATTCATCGATTGGTTGACAATTTAACAACTTTGTTTAAAATTAATTTTTTTTTTGTTAAAATTTATTTCTCTTTATCTGAAAATGTAACTATTATATGATTGATCAAAAATTAATCGTATATATTGGTTAAGTTGGAAAATCGTTTTTTTTTCTAGAACATTAATCTTCTTGGTCAAAAATTTACCTTTTCCCTTGAAAATTTAACAATTTTGTTAAAAATTCGTTTTTTTTCTTGTTCAATTCATTTTTTTAATATAGTATTTATCTGGAAATTGAGCTATTCCATTTTTGGTTGAAACTTTATCCTGTACATTGTATTAGTTAAAACACCAATTATTTGATAGAAAATTAATTTATTTTGTTAAAAATTAAACTTTTGGGTTGAAACTTGATTTATTTTATTAATTAGATTTTTTTTACTAAAATTAAAAAAACGGCAAAATAAAAAAATTGCCTTAAAATCGTTCTGATTCTTTTTTTTTTTTTTAATTTTTAAGATTTTTTCAAATACTCACTTAAAATTAAATTTTCAAAATAAAAAATCATTTTTAATTTTCTCAGCATTCATAACAATTTTGTTATTCTTTTTAAATATTATACAATTGTCAAAAAGCTTAATTTTTTTAAATCTGCAAAAATCTACATCGTGTTTCAAATTATTTGAAATAATCTTAAATTTTAAATTAATTTTGAATATTTTTTAAAATGAAAATTGTAGCGTTCAAACTTAAAATTTAGCTCATTACAAATTTAATAATTCAAGGCTTTCTATTTCGAACCATTCTGTTCAAATTTGTATAGTTTTTAACAGTTTTTTGTAATGGATTATTTTAAATGAACGGTCAAATATTTCTGATAATTCACGAAATTTTCTTCTTTTAATTAAAAAATTTAAAATTGAATGGGTTAAAAATAAAATTTTTTAGACTAAAATAATATTTGAAGGCATAATTGAAAACACTTTTATAAACTAATATCTATTAATTCTTTAATTTTGAACGGATTGAGAATCATCTTGTAAAATCATTGATTTTTCAATTTTTAATAACTTAAATTAAACTCAAAACGTTTTATTTTTAAATTATTTCAATTTAAAAAAATCATAATCGAAAACAAATAAATTAATTTTCTAACAAATAAATGGTGTTCTAACTAATACAAAGTACAGGATAAAGATTCAACCAAAAATGGAATAGTTCAATATCGAGATAAAAACTGTGATAAAAAATTGAATTGAACAAGAAAAAAAAAAACAAATTTTGAACAAAATTGTTAAATTTTCAAGGGAAAAGGTGAATTTTTTACCAAGAAGATTAATGTTCTATAAAAAAGACCAATTTTAAACAAAATACGTCAATTTTAAACGAAATAATTTAATTTTAAAGTCAAAAAGACGAATTATCTACAAAAAGTTGAATTTTTTAAGCGAAAAATATGAGTTTTCAATCAAAGAATTTAACTTTCAATGAAATAGTTAAATTTTCAACCATAATTAAAAAACCTTGTTAAAAAAACGTAGTTTTTTACAATCTTAATGAAATAATCGACTTTTATACCCAAGAAGAAGTACATTTGATATTTCAACCAAACAATTGAATTTTTGATAAAAAATGATACATTTTTAACCAAAAAGATTAAATTTCTACCAAATAAGGTTAATTTCCAACAAAATGCATGAACTTTCAACGAAATTATTAAATTTTAAAGTCAAAAAGAGTATTGTAAAATGATTTGATGAAACAAATCAATCCTTTCTTCGACCGTTGATATTTATTGATTTCAAATGGTAGATTTCAAATTATTTATGTCTTGCGGTCCAATCGTAAATCGAAAAATAAATATGAGTCAAAAAAACATGTTCTTCGAAACTCAGATATTTATTTAATAGAAAAACTCCTTTTGAAACTTCCTGACGTTTCAGTACACATGCGTACCTTTTTCAAAGGTTCTTAACCTCTAAAGGATGTAAGATAAATAACCCATGTTGTCCAAAACGTTGTTGACTTGTTAATTGTAAAATGATTTGATGAAACAAATCAATCCTTAATTAACAATTAACAACAATTAACAAGTCAACAACGTTTTGGACAACATGGGTTATTTATCTTACATCCTTGAGAGGTTAAGAACCTTTGAAGTCAGGAAGTTTCAAAAGGAGTTTTTTCTATTAAATAAATATCTGAGTTTCTAATAACACGTTTTTTTGACTCATATTTATTTTTCGATTTACGATTGGACCGTAAGACATAAATAATTTAAAATCTACGATTTGAAATGAAAAAAGAGTATTATCTACAAAAAAGATTAATTTTTAAGCCAATTTAAAGGCAAATAGTTGAATTTTCAACTATAATTATGAATCCCTAATAAGAAAGAATTAATTTTTTTACTAAGTAGTTCAACAATAATCGAATTTTGCACCCAAAAATTATGATTTTAATGTTTAACAATATAGTTGCATTTACAACAAAACGACTTTGCAACCTAAAAATATTTACAGTTGATAATTCAACCGAAAATTGTAATTTTTAAATAAAAAGTATAAATTTTCCATAAAAAATTGAATTTCTACAAAGAAAGACGAATTTTTAACAAAATACATGATTTTTTAACCAAAAATGGTATAGATTAATTGTCAGTTTCAAAAATGTATTTTCAACGAAAGAGATGAACCTTCAAATAGAAAAAATAAAAATTTTAACAAAGTAGTGGAACTTTTGATAGAAAAGATGACTTTTTTTACAAAATAGTTACATTTTCAACAAAATAATTAATTTTTTAATCAAAGAATTGAGTTTTTATCCAAACAAGATGAATTCCAAAATCGCCAATTTCTTTCATTTATTTCAAATGCCGATCAAGATATAAATAGAACTATTATAATATAAAATAATTATAATATTATCATTATTAATATATGTATATATTTATATATATAATAGTCTTAATATTTATATATTTTATACCCTACCGAAAAGAATCTTTGAGTATATACTAAAAATTCTTTAGGTCAAAGAAGCTCAGAGAAATTCTCCGCAGGCACTCAGGTAGATATTTTTAAAGGTCCAGGAAGCTCGTTTAAATGGTCTGAAGGCTTTAAAATATCCTTTCCGAAATTGAAATAAGAATACGATCATAAATAACGAGCAGAGAGGCTATCTTAATAGAGTAGCCGACACTCAAGGGCCCTTTGTTAAGCTTTCGGATTAAAATTAAGAAGTAGATTTTTCTAATTTCATAGTTAACAGCCTGAAACATAATAATTCGGAATTTACGGGTTTCGATGAATTCAGATATCTAACTTTTTTTTTGAATGCTTAAAATTGGAATTAATAGAACGTTTCTCGTAAATGGAATGAGATACGCCGAAAAAGACAACATTTTGGAATTCAACTAGAAAATTGTATATCAGTATATAAGTTATAATGATAAATAAGTATAATGAGAAAATGCATCAATTAAAAAAAGTGTTAATAATTTGAAGAGAAATTTAAAAATGGAGAGCGGATTAGCCACGACCAACTACTGTAAATAACTCTGCCCGCCCGGTACGTGACGAATACAAAAGGAACATTATATTACCGTCGCACCACTCTTAAAAGGACCACTAAAAGGATCTTGGAAAGGACCCAAACCTCTCAAACTATCTCCGAGACTATTTTGTTTCTAATCGATTTTGTTTATAGACTCAAATGGGCCAGACTATTTCGCTAAAGAAAACTCAGATTTCTTTCGGTTGGGTATTTTATACTTGAAATAACATAAACTCAAACTATAAGCATGTAAAGAGGAGCGCGAAACATTCAAATAATAAGAATCGCCAGCATCGAAATCTGGAAATATTAAAATCCCAATCTCTTCATTTTATTTCAAAGCAGATAGATATGTAAATAGAACCGCCGAAGTGCTCCGACCGGCAATCGTGCACCATCGAGTTTTCAAATTCAGAAGAGGAGAAATGGGTTGCGCGCGCAACTCAGTCATTTACATCGTCTACTACTATATTCACACGGACATAGCCCTGTCATAGTATTGGACCACATCTCGTTTCAGATCTGGGATCACTGGTGAACTTGAGCAGACGTGAGCAATTACTATAATCCGTTCACCACTTTTCTATGGGAGTGGGCACACCGCACCGTGCCAGAGCCTGTTGCTTGCTCAACGTCTCCACTAGATCAAAGATATTATAAACGTAGATGCGGTGCGAGCTTAGTTACCCGCCATAAATATAGACGGCGCGTCCGGCGAAAAAAGTCACTTCCCCTCTACCCACCGCTCCCCGTAGATAGCAACATCCCATATAGTTTGCCAAGAGCCACTTGGAACGCTGTAAGCAACTCTCGGCACACCTTTGAGGCGCACTAATGGTAAACTTAGCTTGGACAAGAACCATTCAAATTAAAATTAAATTGCCAACATTTCATAACAAACGTAAAATATCCACGCTTTGTAAGACATGGTTATTTTAATAGATACCAGAGAGAAAATTAAATGCATAATTTATATTTCTGTTTCATATATTTTGTAATATTTCTAAAGTTAATTGATTATTTCCAAATATATCTTTGTTATTTACTTATTTCTCATCTTTTGATATTCTTTTATAAGTAACAATTTATTTACTTCACCATACTATATTTTTATTCCAACAGATACAACTTTTAGTGCAATATCTATACATTGTTCTTTAATATTATTAAGTGTCTATTTTTATACCATATTTGTACAGTTTGCAATTTCTACAGATATCTTAGTCTATTCGACTAATGAATTTTCCGCATGTATTTTAAAATTTCTTAATTATTACGTTCCGACCAAGGTTCCGATCACTGACAATGAGTTGACTGGCAGAGTAATAATAAGTTAATAAATCTATAACTGCTCTCTGGGTCAAACCTGTATTTAGTGTTAGGATTTCTCTACTTTTAATCAGAAAACTTTCAACCCTCAGAGCAGAGGCTAAAATATATATATTTAAATAAAAAAACATGGGTGAATTTATTTGACTAAGAGAACGATTTGGTGAACA
>NC_046666.1:101664812-101665925 GCF_010883055.1 Belonocnema kinseyi | reverse complement strand
TCACTTATTGATGTACGACCACGCTTAAATTCATTTACCCAGTTATAAACCGTTGCTCAGGCAGGGGCAGATGTGCCATGAACTGAGTCCAATTCATTTTTTCTCTCATATGGAGTTAAACCCTTTAAATGAAAATGTTTGAACTACCCTCGTAATTATATTTTTATAAAAACGTTATTCTGGACAGTTTACAATATTATCGAATTTGAAAATTCCCGAATAATAAAACTCCAAGCCGAATGCTGTCTAATGATCAAATATACAAACTAGAAAATTCCCGAATTGCAGAAATTGAGAAAACAGTTTTGTGATCAATATTATTTATTAAAAATACAATAATCAAATAATTTTATTATAGAAATTTTGCTTGATGTTTAATTTTTTTAAATTATTGTTTTAATTTAAAATAACAATAATTGTATAAATATTTGATACAAACATAAATTTAAAACACGTGAGCTTTAAATGAAACAAAATTTGCAGGATTCAATGCAGGCTGATTTAACGCGACTTTTTTTTTTTTTTTAAATAATAATTTCATTTTTGCGAGCGTTTTCTGTAATGGACAAAAATACAATGCACATTTTCAAATAACTTTTTATCAAAAAATACATTTTTTCAATTATTGTTATTTTATATTCCAACAATAATTTTTAGAAACTTTAAACATTAAAAAAGTTCAATTTTTTCTATGAAAAACACAATCCCTAAGTAACAGAACGAAATCGGAAACAATAAGAGTTAATTTATTGCGGAACAAGCTTTTTGAACGAAAATTACCTTGAGTGAAGCTTTAATATACATTTGTTAATTTTTACAAAAATCGGGCGTTATTTTATTACAAAAAAAAATAATTAGGAGGGGGGGGTGACAAATGATCAAAAAATAAATAAAACTTGAAGTTGTGCGATTTTAATTTGTAACTAAATAATTTGAGAAGCTAAACTTTACCAGAAAATACGTTTGCATTTGAAGTTTAGCTTTGAATCTTAAAGAGAAATTGTAATTTCCTGCTTATCCAATTTGAAATTTAAATTTTTTTCAGTTCATAATAATTTTGTTATTGAATTTATATTTTGACACAATCTAAATTAAATTTTGTCATTTGGACAA
>NC_046666.1:101656416-101664712 GCF_010883055.1 Belonocnema kinseyi | reverse complement strand
TGTTCACCAAATCGTTCTCTTAGTCAAATAAATTCACCCATGTTTTTTTATTTAAATATATATATTTTAGCCTCTGCTCTGAGGGTTGAAAGTTTTCTGATTCAAAGTAGAGAAATCCTAACACCAAATACAGGTTTGACCCAGGGAGCAGTTATAGATTTGTGAACTTATTATTACTCTGCCATTCACTCATTGTCAGTGATCGGAACGTAATAATTAAGAAATTTTAAAATACATGCGGGAAATTCATTAGTCGAATAGACTAAGATATCTGTAGAAATTGCAAACTGTACAAATATAAAAATAGAGACTTAATAATATTAAAGAACAATGTATAGATATTGCACTAAAAGTTTTATCTGTTGGAATAAAAATATAGTATGGTGAAGTAAATAAATTGTTACTTATAAAAGAATATCAAAAGATGAGAAATAAGTAAATAACAAAGATATATTTGGAAATAATCAAATAACTTTAGAAATATTACAAAATATATGAAACAGAAATATAAATTATGCATTTAATTTTCTCTCTGGTATCTATTAAAATAACTATGTTTTACAAAGCGTGGATATTTTACATTTGTTATGAAATGTTGGCAATTTAATTTTAATTTAAATGGTTCTTGTCCAAGCTAAGTTTACCATCAGTGCGCCTCAAAGGTGTGCCGAGAGTTGCTTACAGCGTTCCAAGTGGCTCTTGGCAAACTATATGGGATGTTGCTATCTACGGGAAGCGGTGGGTAGAGGGGAGGTGACGTTTTTCGCCGGACGCGCCGTCTATATTTATGGCGGGTAACTAAGCTCGCACCGCATCTACGTTTATAATATCTTTGTGAGAGTTCCTCTCAGTGACGAGCATCTGATTGCACACAAGATGCCGTGCGGAGGATCTATCCAGTCGAACCTAATGCGCACGTGCGCTGCAGCCGTAGGCCGATCTGAACCGCGCTATAATTTCAAATTTGTTAGACTGCTCCTTTCCCCATATGATAGGCAACTAAGCAAAAAATTTATTTAGACAATAGAAAAATAGCAAACACCAATACACAACCGCCGTTATGTCGTATGATTGATCTCTTTTTGATGAAATGTTTATATTACAAATTATAACAAAAAGAATATAAAATAAATAATAAATAAATAAAACCTACAGAATTATTATAATGCATTTTTACTGAAATAACTTTTTGTTTCTATACATAATACATTTTTATACATATTTGTGTAATTTTACAATTGAATAATCAGACGATTGTCGATGTTTGAATAATAATTAATTAACTCTGTGCGTATAAATAATCTAAATCTATGCCTAATGTACGACACATAGAAATGTTTAATTTATTATTAGATATACATTCTCTAATAGTGGATTATTGTACATCATTTGGTTTTGATTTTAGTGTCTTGGCTTGATTTTTTGTCTATTTTTTCTGATTGAACGGAATGAGCGTTGCGGTTGAATTTTTGTATTATGTGGTGAATTCGGTGGCGGGGAATCAGTGTTGTCATTATTTTCAGTGAAGACATAAAATAACACTGATTAGGATTACCACCCTCCTATGTCCCAACCGTTACCACTTTTTTCATATTCTCCAAGTATTATAAACATTTTTTAATTAACTATGATGGGTATTATCTTAAACTAACTTTAGATCTCAAATTCTACATCTTTTAGTACATACTAAAGAAAATAAAATAAATTTTTCTATTATTTTGGTAACGGATGGGACCACTCATACCGATTCTTAGAAGTTCATAAAAAAGGAATTGCAAACCAAACAATTTTTCTGTATTCTATATGAATAAGCAGACAAATAATTTTATATTTGACTGAATATTTTACATTTTGACAAAAAAATTTCTGCACCACAAGTAATAGAATATAATATTGAATATCTGAATTGTTAAATATTGCGATTTTTAACATTTTTATTTTAACAGTTTGGGTTATCTTATTTTGGAATGGCCGTGAAATCCGCTCTCAGAGAATGTATGTCTAATAAGAAATTAAACAATCCTGCTAGTCTTACATTAAGCATAGATTAAGATAATCCATACGCTCAGAAGTAACTAATTATTATTCAAATATCGACAATCATCGGATTATTAAATTGTAAAATTACACAAAATTAGTATAAAAATGTATTATGTACAGAAATAAAAGTTATCTCAGTAAAAATATATTATATTAAATCTTTGGGTTTTATTTATTATTTATTTTATATCATTATAGTTATATAGTTTTTTTTTATAAATTGGAATATAAACATTTCATCAAAAAGAGATCAATCATACGATATAACGGCGGTTGTGTATTAGTGTTTCGGGCCATTCATGTACCACGTGGACAATCTTTCACCACTTTTTGACCCCCCCCCCCTCTCTGTACTTTGTCCACGTGGACATATTTGATGAAAATATAGATATTATTAGTCTTTAAAATTAGGAAGTCCAAAAGGAGCGATGAATTGGCTAAAAAATTCGGATTAGCTTGGGAACGTGAGCTTAAACATCATTTGAATTTCAAAGAAAAAGTCGTGAAAAAAATTATTATTAAAATAAAAGTAAAAATATGAATGGCCCCTTTGCTATTTTTCTATTATCTGAATAATTTTTTGCTAAGTTACCGATCATACGGGGCAAGGAGCAGTCTGACAAATTTGAAAATATCGCGCGGTTCAGCTCGGCCTACAGCTGCAGCGCGCGTGCGCATTAGGGTCGACTGGATGGATCCTCCGCATGGCATCATGTGTGCAATGAGACGCTCGTCTTTCAGTGATTTCAATTTTGGCATGTTGAGCTGTTGCGCTTGCCCGGCACAGCGAGTCTTATTAGCAGCCCTATGCATCGCCCCCAGCCCTATCCGACTCTAAAAAAGATGGCCGGCCCTTATTGCTGAGAGTTTCTATGTGCGAAATTTCACCGTATGGCAGCGCTTCTCGCAAATGGCCCTACTTCAACATGAAATCTAAAGGGGAAAGTATAAAAAACATAAAAATGTAAACATTTAGTAACTTTAAAGATGATTTAATTCCAAAATTGATTATTTTTGTTAGTACAAATATTTCTAGAGTGTTAGTTACATGTATACAAGAAATGGATAGAGTGAAATAAACTGCGAAATAATTAATTCTAAATTTAGGTAATTTTCAGAAATAAGTGCAATTGATTTGATTTTACAGACTAATAAATACCCTACCGAAAAGAATCTTTGAGTATACACTAAAAATTCTTTAGGTCAAAGAATCTCAAAGAAATTCTCCGCAGGCACTCAGGTAGGTATTTTTAAAGGTCCAGGAAGCTCGTTTAAATGGTCTGAAGGCTTTAAAATACCCTTTCCGAAATTGAAATAAGAATACGATCATAAATAACAAGCAGAGACCTCATAATTGTGTTAGTAAATTTAAATGTTACAAGTGCGGTAGGAGACATAATTACCTGTTGCATTCCGATGTTTATAATTCAAATCCCAACTTACAACCAACTAACTCTGCATCGGTTACTTCTCAATTGGCAGTTTCAAGTTCTCTCGCGTCACAATCAAATGATCCCGGCAATTCCACCGTGAAGGTGGGGGTGAATCATGTAGCGCTTAAAGAAGCAGACGATAAAGTTTCGTTTAATTTTCTGAATAATCATCCAAATTTGTCGCGCTCAACCTTAATCGCTACGGCTGTTATTTCCTTCCAAGCCGAAAATGGAAGAAGTCACAGATTTAGAGTTTTGCTGGACCAAGGATCTGAATGTTGTTTTATTACCGAGAGAGCAATGAAAATATTAAGTCCACGCTGCAAAAAGATTAAAGCAGTTGTATATGGGGTTGGACGAGTTAATATTGGTTCTTCAAGAAAGTTAGCAGAATTTAATTTAATTCGTACAGAAAAGAACTCTCCTAAAGTCCACATCCAAGCTTTAGTATTATTACACCTTACATCATATGCTCCTCCTGTAAGATCTAACAGGGGGAATGAAGATCAATTAAAAGAGCTAGGGTTACCAGATCCAAATCCCTTTAGCTTCCATCAAATTGATTTGATTTTAGGAGCAGATAAATATGGCTCATGTTTACTTCCTGGTCTGCAACAGGGTATATTGGGTTTTCTTACTGCGCAAAGTACCGTTTTTGGTCGATATTATATGGGCCGGTTTCAGTCACAAATAAAATAGAAATTAACATTCCAGTTACAGAATATCAGGCTATTTCAGCAAAAGTCTTGAATGAAGACTTAACCAGGTTCTGACAGTTGGAGGAAGTTCCCTTTAATAATATTTTGTGATGAGCTTTTCGCCACGAATTACCAACGAACAAAAGACGGACGTTACATGATACCCTGACCTTTCAAAAACGGTCATCCCATAAAAATAGGTGCATCCTTGGAGAGAGCTAAGATCGGTTTGAATAAAGTACTTATTCGTTTATCAGAGAAATCGGAATTATTGTTACAATACTCCAGTTTCTTATCAGAATATGAAAGCCTTGGACACATGGAACTTCTTCAAGGAAAGGAATTCGATAGTTTTCCACAAACTGTGTATTTGCCTCATCACCCTATCTTAAGAGAAATTAGTTCCACTACTAAGTTGAGGGTTGTTTTCAACGCTTCCAGTTTAACTTCCAATAATTCTTCCTTGAATTCTCATCTTCACATCGGTCCCAAGATTCTCAATGATTTGGTTTCAATCATTACGAATTGGAGATCACATCGCTTTTTTTGTATGATTGACATTGAAAACATATTTAGACAAATTCTAGTTGACCCTCGGGATATCGACTATCAAAGAATTGTCTGGATTTCTCCTGATAAAAGGCTCGGCGCTTATAGACTTATAACCTTTACCTACGGTACTGACTGTGCTCCTTATTTGGCTAACAAAGTGGTTAAGCAGTTAGCTTATGATGAAGGAAATAGATTTCCTTTAGCCTAAACTATATTAGAAAATAATATTTACGTCTATGATGTTTTGTTTGGTGCAGATAGTCAGACTGAGGCTAAACAGGCTCGAGCTCAAGTAACACTATTATTAGAAGCTGGCGGTTTCCATTTGCGAAAATGGGCCGCAAATGAACCCGAACTATTGGAAGATTGTACCTCGGGAGAACACGAACGTGCTATCGAATTTCCGTTAGCGGAAGATGCTCAGGTCAAGGTTCGAGGTTTATTTTGGGATCCTGAGCCTGATTCATTGCTTTTTAAAGTGACTTCTTTTTTAGTCGAAAATCCAACAAAACGGATTGTTCGTTCATTAATAGCCAAGTTGTATGATCCTATGGGTTGGATAACTCCAGTCATAATAGTGCAAAGAATTTTAATGCAGGATCTTTGGCTGCGTAAGCTCGACTGGGACGACAGAATACCTGATGATCTTGAAATTCAATCCCTGCTAGAAATTTCTGATAGAACTTTCTTTCCGAAGCTTTCCATTTCTTTCAGATCCTTTCCGAAATCTGCATCCGAATTTTTCAGTTTCTATCAGAAAATTTAGCACAGCAAAGTTCTATCAGATCTTATCAGAAGTGTCCCACTAATGTTAAATTCTATCAGATTTTATCAGAAGAGTCTCACTAGTTTTGTATCAGATTTTATCAGAAATGTACCATTAATATTTTGATCAGATCCTATCAGAAATTCTTCGAAATTTGTGTTACCGGGTATTAATAATAATAATCAGCGGAGTATTCGAGGGAAGGGGGGGGGCAACTAAATGTTTTTATAATTAAATTAAACTTTTAAAATTAAAATATATTGAATGAATGGAAAGTGAGAAATTATTCATTTAATAAATTTCGAAATTTAATAATATTATTAATGAAATAATTTTTTCAAAATTATAAGTTTTTAATAGTTTTGATTGTAAGTTTGTGAAAAACTTCTGGTGAAAAGGTATTATTTTTTAAACTTTGTTTAAACAATAATTTTGTTAATTTCAAATTATTATTATTAATTTTTTATTAGTAATAATTTGCAAAAAATAGTTTTTAAAAATAATTCCTCTTACCCAACATTTTGTCAATAATTTTTTATGGAAATTATTGTACAGTTCATTAAAACTAGGGAAATCTCGTGATAAACATTAAGAACATAACGTGCACTTAATATGTGTACATATATGTGGCAGATGATCTTTGCTCATGTAAATACATTCGAAATAAAATTAATAATGCTTGTTTGTTTTTTTATTAATTTACAATTTAAAGGCAATCAAACATTACAAATATTATTTGCATTTTTAAAATACAAACTGTATTTATTATTTTCAATGTTGCATTACCTTAACTTTAAATCAATATAAAGACACATTTATAGGATTAAAATAATTGTGTATTGAATAAACGGCACTAATGCCGTCGGCCTCGGGTCGTCGGAGGCCCACGCGCCACTCGCGCTCTCTCTCTTCCGAAATTTATTTTCCTACCCCCTGCACCATAAATCACGATTTTAGTTTAGTGTTAGGATTCATTTTAAAGCAGTGGTCGGCAAACTTTTTGCTTAATTTTCAGGTTTGGTCAGGCTCCACCCGACTTAATTTTTTCTACTACTTTTCGGTCTATCCATGTACCTAAGTGTGAGTGAGCTTACCCCAGCAAGGGTCTTTTGTCCACACGCATGTCAAAGTACGGAAATTTAAAAAGTTTTAATTTTTCAACTTGCGATTTGAAAATAGCATTATCAGCATCTACGAATTTTTCTGATTCCAATGATATATTACTTGCCTAGAAGAGTAAAAAATTTGAAAGAGTTTAATATCAAGAAACATCAGATTTACAGTCAATTTAATACTAAATACTTCTTAAATTGTCAACCTTTATAGACAAATTACATGTCTTTGGAATCGGAAAAATACGGAGATTCCAAATATGTTATTTTCAAGTCACTGATTGCAAAATTACGAATTTTCTAACCATTAAAAAGATATTTTCATGATAATACCTTATTCTACGTATCTGGAAGTATCACGTAAAATTCATATTATATTATTATTGATGAAAAATACTGAATTTCACATAGACATTGCTTACAATGTTTCCCAATATTAAATTATTGAATTATATGAAGATATAAGCTTTTAAACATTTTTATAATGTTCGACACACTTTCGCTTTACTTTTGTATGTTGAACTTATATTTTCGGAAATCCTAAAAATATCAAAAACTTTAAAAAAATTTCGAAAGCCAATTAAAAGTTTATTATAAATTCATACATTTATTCGTACGCATACAAGTACTATAATATAATTCATAAGTAATTGATTGCATTTATTATATTTTTTATCTTTGTGCAGACCAGTAAAGTGAAACAGAAATCAATAGAAATTGATGCACAGACACAAATATCATAAGAATAAATTATTGAAGCGAAACTTTCATTCTTATAAACAAATTTTAGAAACAAATATACATTTATAGAAATTTTATAGGATTTATTATTTTCTCTTCATGAAAAATCATCTTTAAATACACCACAATGTTATTTCGCATTAAAAGTTTTTTTAGGCACACGTGTTAGTTATTGTTATTAACAATTTACATAAAGAAATGCATTATATTCGTGTCTTTTTACAGAACAAAATCTTTTTTCACGAAGACTACCTGCATAAATAAAAATTTTTCTGTAAAAACCCACGAATATAACGCAATTGCTTATATAATTTGTTAACAACAATGACTAATACTATTGCTTAACAATATTTTTAATGTAAAGTAACATTATTTTTTATTTACAGTTTATTTTTCAAGAAAAGAAAATATTTGATCCTATGTAAGCTCTATGAATGTATTTTTGTTAATAAAATTTGTTTATAACAGTGTGATTTTTACTGCAATAAATAATTATAATGATATTTGTGTCATTGCATCAATTTCTATTGATTTCTGTTGTATTTTACTGGTTTACACGAAGAAGAAAAAAGAATACATTGGAAAATCCAATTTTTTCGAAGTCGTCTAGCTCGTTTTGAGAAGCTTCCAAAGTCGAGGCTTAAAAAAGAGCTTTCCAAACCTTCTTTTTCGCAACCCTTTACATCAACCCTACAAGCTTATGCTTGTAGGGCCAGACGGAAAACTCTCACCCAAACAAAAAAAATATGACGATTTTGACTTTATACCGTTATATGAAAAACGATAGAAAAATGATAGAAATGAATATTATTCAAATATTCAAATACTTGTTGCACAAAGGTATAAGATATGTAATCAGAATTCGTCAATAAATACATTTCAAACCGAAATTTGTATACCATCAGTGGCGGAACCAGGGAAGTCGTTTAGGGGGTTCAGGGCATATATATTTTA
>NC_046666.1:101651365-101656316 GCF_010883055.1 Belonocnema kinseyi | reverse complement strand
AAAATCTTGCAATGTACAATATCACGATTTTACGGTACTAAAATGTGATAATTACGATATGTAGCGCAGGAATTACGGTATATATTGCAATTCTTGCGATATCGGTTTCTCCTTGTAGCTATGTGACTTCGTGAGTTTACAATTTCGTTTAAAATTCCAACGTTATTTTCTATCTTTCGTTTCCACCTTTATAATTATTATAATTGTCACATAAACTGTTAAATCAATGATAAATTTAAGCACTCTTAGCAAAGTATTCTTAATTACTTAGCGCTATATTCAGACTCCCAAAACTTTTTCTTTAGCAAATAAATATATTTGTTTTATTGATTGATAAATTTCATTACTTACTTATAATAGCCAAATTAAATTCATCTGAACACGCCTCTTTTAAATATTTGATTGATTTTGTTGGTACGTTCGATTTTCGATCTTTGGGTTTTAACGGTTCTTTACGTCTCGGCGCTCACAGAGTCCGACAATCATAAATTTTTGTCAGTATGAAGGTTCAGAACTAAGAAAAATTTAGAAATTGTTTTCAAAGTTTCTTTTAGACGAGTAGAAGTCTTTGCAAATATCTAAATGAAATTTTCAATTTTGAGGAAAATTAGAAAATTTATATACTTTTGACATTTTTCAAAATGTTCAAAAATAGACAAAAAATTCTGATAGGTTAGGGGTTAGGCGGGCAGGGGTCTCCACAATCCACATGTGCAGCGTGACCCAGGGTCGCTCGACCTGTTTGAAGATCTACCCATTTTTTCGACGGGAAACTGAGATAAAATTTGTGACCCGGCACAAAAAAAATCTCAATTGGAAGGGCTCGGTTCTGAAAGATGAACCTGGAGGACCTTTTTTTCTGGTATAACTTAACGGAACTTGTAATAAAGGGATTTGGTTTAAAATTTTAAACTAACCAATTGCGGATAATTGTTTCTAAATGAATTTTTTCAACATTAATAATGCAAATCTTGTATTAATTTTTATCATTACAAATTCAAAGCTAATTAAACCGTTCAAAATGAAATTGATAAAAAAATTAACTTTTAAATATATATAATTTTCAATTCGAGGCGATTCAAGTTTTAAAAATTCCAATTGTAAACTTATCAATTTCTTTATCACAAATAAATAATCCCAAATAAACTGAAAGCATTCAAATTTTAATGTTTTGTTTTTTAATTGAAGAATCTCTAAATATAATTATTTCAGATTAAAATTTCGAAAATTAAAAAATTAAAAACGTTAAAATTAGAAATATTTGCAAATTATAATTATGAAATTTTAACTTATAAATAAAAATAATTTTCAGTTCAAAGTGATTCAAGTTTTAAATATGTTAACTGTAAACTAAATTAAATGTTTTAAAGTCAAAGCTGCTGAAATGATAGAATTTTAAATTTTTATTACGATTAAATTTATTTAGAAAAAATTGAATAAAAAATATCATGAAAAAATAATTAAGTAAAATTTGTACTAAAATCACATCAATTGTTCAAATTATTTAGTAGAAAATACAGGGTAAGTGACCCAGTGAATGAACACTTAAGGAAATCACTGGTTACAACTAGTCCACTTCACGTTATAATAATTGATTATTGTTACAAAACTTTTGAAAATAGATTCTTAAGGGTTCAAATTTCATAATCCGATAAACAAATGTTGTTTTTACCAAAAAGCTTTATAAAAAAGAATTAAATAGTGCAAAATTAACGAAAACACCAGTGAATGAACACTGTGAGCCAATGAATGAATAGGAGAGCACCAGTGAATGAACACTATAATCACTACAAATTAAAATTAGGATTTGGGTATAAAATTACATAGGTACATTATCAAATGAGCAATTAAATAATGTAAAATATTAGAAAGCGTTGCGAAATTCATTAAATATATTATTTCAATAAAAACCATAAGACATGTAGATATAAAGAAAGGAGGGAATAAAAAAGTTGAACACAGAACTAGGTTAACTTTTCCTAATTTTTTATATGTTGCTTTAGGTTAAATTAGCAAATACAATTACAAATCACAGTGTTGTAAAAATGGAAATTCTTTAAACATTTATAAATATATATTGACTAGTACGCAGTAGTACCTAGCACAAATTAATGTTTTTTATAGTTAAACAACGTTTTCTAAATGCAAAAAAGTATTAAATTTCTAACCTCAAAGTTGCCTTACCTTTAATTTAGTTCATGCTTACTTTTTTGATGTTCTAACCACAAAAATATACATTTAAACTATAACTATTTATAGTTTATATTTATATTTATAGCTTCGATATTTATAGTCACAATAATTGAAACAAACTTATTTATATGTAACAAAACATAAGCCAGGTCTCCGTCACCTGCTGTTCATTCGCTGGACCTGCAGGGTGACAGTTTTGCTCTAATAAATGAACACAGCGTTTGTTCACTGGAACACGGGCAATTTAAAGGTCCAGTACGTGAACAAACATTTATTAATAAAAAAACGTACTTTTGGTGAAAAAACCTTGAGGGAAATTGAATAATAATATCTTACATGTATAACAGCACAACTTTGATGCAGAAAAGGTAAAGAATTTTTTTGTAAAAGCAGTGTAAACAAGGAGTTGCTTAGGCACGTACCTTATAGTGGTCGACGACTTTCTCACCATTACACACCATAATCGATGATGCTTCACATTCAAGAAATTTTTAAAATTATTTACAAAAATTTACTGCAATTAATTGTATATTAAACTCTTCAAAATTGCTTCAAGATTTCAAATATATAGAAATTCATAAAGACTTTAACTTTGAAAGGTTATATTTTTCGCATTAGTGTTCATTCACTGGTGACTGTTCAGCCACTGGATCACTCACCCTATGTAATTTGTTAAAAATTCGCCTTTTTGATAGAAATTTATCTTAGTTGTAAATTCAACTATTTTCATAAAAGTTTATGCATTTTGTTGAAGATTATTTTTTTTAGTTGAAAATTGAACTTTTTTATATGAAAATAGTGTATTTCTTGTCATTTTTTCGAAATAGTAGAAAAATAGTGTAATTGTGTCAAAAAAGTGTAAAATTGTTTAATAGTGTGGTGAGTCCGAGGCCTGTAGTTAGGAATTTCACCACTGCTGGAAATTAGTACAAATTTCTAATCATTCAAATGAAGAGTATTTCAAATTTGTTAGTTTTAAACATTTTAAGTTATACATAACCTCTGTCAAGTATCTTTTCCGAGGAGTTTTAATAGTAATTTATTTATTTTTTGTTTATCTGCTAGGTTTGATAATGTTATAAATTATCTAGGCCCATTTAAAACTTTTTATAAACTCTTAATATTCAAAAATTGGTTATTATGGATTTATAAATGGATAGTTTTTAATGTCAGGATTATTATTTTAGATTACTTAATTTTATTGGGATATATTTTTTATGTAATTATAATAATTATAAAATTAAGACATATTTTTGATAAACTTAAATCTTAATTTAAAAACAAAATTATTTATTATTCATAAACAAATTGATTTTCAGTTAATTTGAATTGTGAGTATAAAGCATTAAAATTGCATTTATTATTTAATTTAATATTATTATAGTAACAAAAACTGAACATTGATTATTTTATTTCGTAATTAATTTTACCGTGAAGATTCCAATTTTAGCGTGAAGTTTCCGATGTAATTGAGGGTCTCGAGTTTAAGAGTTCTAAGGGCTCAAATCAGGTAAAGGATGTTGACAGTTCTGGGTCAGAGCCGAGTAGATCTGACCTACTGGCCTGGGATCGCTAGTAGACACCAGGATCGCCCTTTGGAGATCCCTGGGTTAGGGAATTTCATTTAAAGTTTTCACTGGGTATCAAATATATTTAAAAAGCATGTGAGTTCAATTTTTGATCAGACGAAAATTAAAACAGAGCTTCAAAAATTGAAACAAAAATTTTTTCAATAGTTTTAGAAATTGTTGTCAAAGTTTTTGGTACACAACAAAAAAAGTTGAAAATTAACAATATGACATTTTTAATTTCGATACAAATTAAAAAACATATATGCTGTTCAACATTTTGAAAATATTCAAAAATTACAAAAAAAATTTGGTTTATAGAATAAGAAACTTTAATCCTAATTTCTACTGGGTATAATATATATTTCAAAACTCTTCTCAATACATTTTTTAATCAGACAATAAATCAAAAAGCTAGATAATTTTCAAACATATCAATTTTTTGTTTTTAAGAGACCTTTGAATCGTTGTTTTTCGTATATTTTAACAAGATGTACAAATTCTCTTAATGAATTTTTTCAATTGGACACAAATTGAAAATGTTCTAGAGTAACTAATCAAAGTAGTTATCTTAAAACTTAAGTTTGAACAAATGAAATCAAAGCCTCCGGCTTAATGTCTGTTTAGTAAATTTAAAAGACAATTGTGTTTTTTATTAACATTATATTAAATACAGATTTCGAAGTAAGTTGCCATATTTATGATATTTAAAGAAATGTAGTTGAAGTGTACACATTAAACGTACGAAAATGAGCGCGAAGTGCGAGAGCGTACATGCGCGACGTGGGCGCGCTCAAACTTGGCAAATAAATTATTTCACTTAGTCACGTGAGGCTCTACAATTTTTGTAACCAGATTAATTAAAATAGCTTACCCCCTCCCCCCACCCAGGACAATGAAAAATGCGTGTTTATTACAGTGGTCCAAAAAGAAATTGGAAAATTTATTATTCGACTTTTTAATGCATCGTCCCAAAATTTGTTCTAAACTACAAAAAACATTCCCTTTTTTGGAACTAAATCATGTTCAGACGTTCCGTAGACCTCAAGGAACATGCTTTTTTGGAAAAAGAGCTATTTTACGATATTTTATTTATATATATACAGTCTGTCAAGTTAAAGCGTGGGTGGCTTTACTCGCAGTCGGTAAGGTGTATCGACATGATTTTGGTGTCAAAATATTAAGAAGAG
>NC_046666.1:101646993-101651265 GCF_010883055.1 Belonocnema kinseyi | reverse complement strand
CTCTTCTTAATATTTTGACACCAAAATCATGTCGATACACCTTACCGACTGCGAGTAAAGCCACCCACGCTTTAACTTGACAGACTGTATATATATAAAATATATTTAGGATGTTTAAATGATATAAAAATCAAACTCAAATCCCTCTTTTAACGTCTAATAAGCAAGTTGATGTGAAGAATTCTTGAAAATAAAATCAAGAAATGGAAGTGAAGTGAAGTGAAATGAAATGAAATGAATCTTGGTCAAGTCTCCCCAATATTAGTTCATGCGTTCAATGACATACAAATTTTTGTAATAACTGTTTCATTATTCCAACTTATTCAAAATAATTACACTACTTTGTAAGGAATAACGCGATATATGATTACTGAACGAACTTTGATTACAAGAGTAGGTACATTCTTACAAAGTTAGAAAAAAATTTAATTATTGAACGCAAATTTCTGCCAATTGTCGAATCTCGGGCTTAGTTAAGTTTCCCTCTTTTCCCTGGACTTTTCACATTAAAGCTTATGAAAAACAAAAATATTTACTTTAAAATTAAACTAATAATTATTATATTTCAAATTACATTAAAATTAATGAAATTTTTTATTAAAAATAACACTTTCAACAAATAAATACTTGAAAACTTATCATGTGGGGTGAAGGTGTTGTGAAACATGACATTTTTCGTCAAAAATTAATTTTTTTAATTAAAGTGTGATATTTTTTAGTTAAATATTTAAATAAATGTTGAAACATTTAGGGATTTTGTTCAAAATTCGTCTTTTCTAGTAGAAAATTAATCTTCTTGTTTGAACATTCATCTTACTGATTTAGGTTCAACAATTTTTCTGACAACTTTTTTTTTTAAATTAATTTATTGAAGTGAAAATTTAACTTTCCATTTTTGGTTAAAAATTTATTGATATTTTTAATTACAATCTGTTTTGGTAGAGAACTCATCTATTTTTTTTAAATTACGCTTTTTTAAGTTGAAAATTCTTTTTGAACTAAAAAATGAACTATCCCATTTTTCGTTGAATATTAAGTTAATAATTGAAGCTTTATCTGTTTGGTTTAAAACGAACCTTTTTGATTGAGAATTCAAGTATTTTCTTCAAATATCTTTTTTTTTTTAAATTAATTTATATAATGTGTAAAATCTACTTATATTACTTTTGGTTAAAAAATGATATTTTTCATATGAAAATCATATATTTGTTTAAAACTTTCTAGATTTTGTAGAAGATTCAAAATTTGTTGTAGAAAAGTAATATTCTTGATTGAAAATTTAATATTTTTCATTAAGGCTTCAGATATTTACAAAAAAATCCTTTTCAGTTTGTCAACAACATATTTCTTCAAAAGAAATTTCGATTCTACTATTTTTGGTTGAAAATTGATATTTTAAAATTAAAATTGACCTTTTTTACTTAATAATTTAATTTTTTTAATTTTTCTGTTTTGGTAGAAAATTAATACTTTTGGTTTAAAATTATTTTGTTAAAAATTCATTCTTTGGTTAAAAATTAATTTATTTAAGAAAAAGTCGATTATACCATTTTTGATAGAAAAATTATATTAAAAAATTTTTTTTTTAAATGTAATTTTTTTATAAACCGTCTTTTTAAGGTAGGAAATTAATCTTCGCCATTAAAAATTCATCTTCTTCGTTAAGGGTTCAATTATTTTTGTGAAAATTCCTTCGTAGATAGTCAAAAATTAATTTATGTAAAATAAAATTGGATTATATTATTTATGGTAGATAATTGATATTTGAAATTAAAAATTGATCTTTTTTAGTTGAAAATTCAACCATTTGTTTGATAATGCAAATATTTCGATAAAAATTCGTGCTTTTGGTAGGTCTTCTTGGGTGAAAATTGATCTTTGCGATTAAGAACAAAACTATTAACTTGCACATTCCTTTTTTTTTTGTTAAAAATTAAATCCTTTAACTAAAAATTTAACTATCCCACTTTCGGTGAAACAATGGAATTTTAAAATACAAATTGATATTTGTGTGTTGAAAATTCAGTTATTTGTTTCAAACATCATCTTTTTAGATTCTCATCATTTATGATTGAGAAAGTATTAGAATTGTCGGAAATTTGACATCACAGTTTTTGAACGGATCTCCACGTTTCGAGACCCTCTGAATCCGAAAACAAGGTTTTCAGGTACTTGCGACACAGTCGCAAGTACCTGCATTTGGGTAAATCTGCAAGGCCCATGTGTTGCCCCCCCCCCCCCCCTGGAGCCTGTACAACACTCGGGTCGTAATAAACAGCTTAACCAATAGAAAAACTGCAGAATGGAGGAAGAAAGTAATAAAGAAATAAAATTAAGGATTGTAATCCTTTATCTAGTTGAAAAATACAATTTCGCCTACAATTCTAACGAAGAAAGGTTCAATTTTCTGTAGTTGTCAATAAAAATTCCACTTGGAATAGTCGAGTTCATTATGTTGAAACATCTGCTTTTAAATCCTATATTTCAGTTTCAGATTAGGATTACACCGGTAAGCAAAAGGGGAAACTAATACGACCTAGAAGTTAGAAATGCATGTAGATTTAAAATTTCGACCATGAATAAAAAATGGAATAATAGTCGCAGCCAAAAAGTAAAAATATCACCGGAATCGTCTGGGCCATATCTCTAGGTCTTTTTTCACTTTTAAAAAGTCATTTTTTAAACAATTACGTTGTTCATTAACATTTAACCTTCATTATAAAAAAACAAACAAAAGTCGTGAAGAAAAAGTGAAGATAGTTCTGGATATGTCTCGGCAATATCCCCAGGTATTTGTTTAATTTCGTTTTTAATTAATTACTTAAACAATTATATTCTTTATCATTTTTTGGAATTTATTTAACAATTCTGGTAGACAATTCAAAGTAATTAAGTGAAACATAACATACCTTAAGTACCATAAGTGGAAAAATGGTAAACAATGCAAAGATGTTAGTTTAAACATTGTTTTTGCCCCCTTTACGCACACAACTTTACCATATCCCTTGGTGCATATAGATTTGATTATTCAACCTTTATTATCAAATAAACTAAAAATCCTATTGAAAATGTGGAGATAGTTCTGGATTCTTCTCGGCAATATCTCTAGGTTTTAATCGTTTTTTCACCTATAATTATTTTTTAAAATTTGTTATTTAAAGAACGATTCAATTAAATGAATGTAATTATTTATCGTTACAGAATTTAATTGTATTTGTTTTCATGCAGTGAAAGACAATTTGAGTTAGTATTTTTACGTAGGTAATTTTTCATTGAAATTTTTATTTCTTATTAAAGTTTTAATAATTATTGGTATCATTTTTAGTTTTGAATTTTTCCTCCATATCTGTACGATAAATCAGAACTATTATTTTGAAAAAATGTCTATCTATTATTTTAAATTAGATATTATATGTATATTTAATAAAATGGTTTATAATTACTAATATTGAATCCACTCATGCTTACAGTTAAAACATTCTGAAAGATTTGCCCGTGTAGGAATAGCCCTGTTTGACCCGACCAGAAGAAGGTTTCTGGCCAGAATCTGACCGGGTCAAACCGGGATACTATTTTGTTAATCGCCCGGCCGGGATCAGACCGAGTTCCCACCGGAACCCAGTCGGGCCAAAAATGGTGCATAATAGAAGTATCATAATCATAAAAACATCTAAAGAAATATCCACAAACGACTGCCGTAAGTGGGTCGTTTGTGAATATCTGACAGGTAAAAGACTAATTTTTTGTGCTTTAGGTGTCTTTTTATCAATTATGAAAGAAAAATTAAACTAATTTTAATTGTATGGTTTCCCACGTTTGGTTCTGCGGTTCCCAGACTTGCCGTGACTGCGAAATCGTAGACCAACTTCTTTTTTATTTTCAAACATATAGTTTCCCAGTGAAATTATACTTATTTTTTTGTGATACGATATTTGCTTATTTTTAATGTATCTATGTATTATCTTGAATAACCAAAAAACGTAATAAGAAGAGAAATAACTTTTTCCGAACGAGTTTTTGAATTACGTTATCATGCTTGCACGTAATAACGATTCGGCCACTTCCGGAGTCTTTGATGCTAAAAACGCAATTAAACGTCAGTTGACGCCAGGTCATCCGTTAAGAAATTTGTTAAATTTGACAAAATTGTAGCCAATTCTGGAGCAAGCAGATTATTTATAAAGGTAAGTGAGTTATTTTGTTAATAAGTAAGCATTATTAATATTCTTCAACGTTAATGTTGAATCAATTTTCTAAACCGGTTTCATAGGT
>NC_046666.1:101643644-101646893 GCF_010883055.1 Belonocnema kinseyi | reverse complement strand
GAATGCAGTTCTTAAATTGAAATTCCAACATCTTTTTACAGATGGAAATAAGTACTGACAAAAATTCTTATCTCTGCCAGTTGGTAAAATATGTTCGCTGTGTTAAAAAGGCTCCAGTAATATGGGATCGAGGACCCCAGTCAAAAACCGGTCGGATTCCGACCGGGTTACCCTATTTGTATCCGGGATCCGATCGGGTAACCCGGCCGGGAGCCGACTGGGTGCACCCGGCCCGGATCCGACCAGCGCAGCGTGACGAAACCAACCAGAATCCGACCGGGCAGCCTGACCAGATTCCGGATACAAGCAGGGCAACCCTGCCGGAATCCGACCCGAACCCGGGCATAATTTCTACACGGGTGAATGTGTAACATATTTAAAATGTATCTCAATTGTCATATATATTATTATTTTATGCTTTTAATTTATCTTTAAGAAGAATTTAATTTTGAAATTGTTTAATAAATTAAATATAATACACATCTTTTAGAAATTAAAATCTGTTAAAATGTTTTAATTTTAGCATGAGTGGAGTCTTTAATTAATTAGTTTATTGTATAATTTATTACTATTTATCATTATTTAATTAAAAATTATTCATTATTAACAATATAATAGAATATAAACATTATCACATTTAATATCGTAGGTAAAAGTCTTTTTCAAATGAATATTATTAATTTATCGCATCAATAGCAATATTACGGTTGTTTCGGCATATTGATAATTAAATATATTTAATAGAAACTTTTAATAAATAACAAATTTCTTCAAATAATAAATATTAATATAATTCCGTAGGAAACACTTTAAGAAATTGAACAAATACCTCCTAATGTAGAATATATTGAATTTGATGATCACGCTCTAATTAAAATTATATAAACTCCTAATGTTTAAAGACATAATAAATTTATTATAAATATGTATTTTTAATATTAATATTATTCTTAAAACTAGAGTTAACAAATTGAAATTTTTTAATTATTACAATAACATTTTCTAGTTGAGAAAATCATAAAAACCAATGCTAAATGAAATAATTACATTTAAAGTTTAATGCGGAATTAAAAATGTTAAGTAATACATCAAATTGTATAGTTTCAAAGAATTGGCAGCTGAAATTAATCAATTTAACAACCTAATAGTGAAAATACTGATTAAAAATTCATTCCTTTTCGTTAAAGATGTATCACTTTAGTTAAAAGCTCATCTCTTTGGTTGAACTCTCTAAATTTCTTGGAGCGAAAATTAAACTCCAACTCGGGAGCGACTACTATATCAACTACGATGGAGTCATAATGTCTATCCGTTGGAGTCAGAAGCTTGACTCCCACCATGGGAGTTACATGTTCGCTCCCAATTGCAGTCATAATCGGTTGACTCCAACTCCTGCAGTTCCTTTTTTGACGCCAAATAGGAGTGATCATGCGAATCACTCCAACGGGAGCGTAAGGTGACTCCAGCTAGCACGGTGCAGTGTGATAGAAGTGGAGTGAAGGTGGATGGGGGTAGCGGTAGCAGGTAGCAGACATCACAGCGTCATTTTGGCGTACTTTTCCATTTTCATTCTAGTTTTCGTGGTAGTTGGTGACGCGTCAAGCAATTAATTTGGAAAAGTGACAGTATTTTAGTGTTCTGTGAATCAACGGGTACATCAGATTTCATAATGGTAAGTGGCTTTTAATTCTTATTATTCAACTTATGGTCATATTAAAGTCCAAAATAACAGGATTCTCTTTTGAGATTTCATTTTAGAAATCATAAGAGCTGTTGCTTTTGAGAGTTTTCGAAGTCCCGAATCCGGACGCGTCCCGTATAAAATATGTTTTAAAGAACAGAAGATGTCTGCAAAGTGTAGGGCTATTTATTTATAAAATGTAGAATATGCATCAATAATTGATTAAAAACTTCTTTTTTCAGGATTCTTTGAAAACTCATGACGAATTCGCGGATTTCCTGCAGTCGAAGGGAGTCTACGTGGACGCCATCTATTTATTAAAAGGTTCGCTACTTATCTATATTACTTATGTATGTAAGATAATGTTCGCAGTTACCGAATCATTCGATTTAAAAATTTATAACTTAGTTGCATATTGTATACATATTGCATACTGCTAAGAAAGTCCGTATTGGTTAGAAAATTAATTTCTTAATCTGACAATCGAAGTACTGCATTTTTATAATGTTTGTAACTGTTTGGTTGAAAATTAGCCTTTTTAGGACTGAAGGCCAAATATTTAATTCCAATTTTGTGTATTCTATTTAAATTGAGTCTTTTTCGTGGTTAAAAATCCATCTTCTTGGTTAAAGATTCATATTTTTTCCAAAAATAAGCTATTGCAGTTACATTTTCACAAATTCAGTTGGAAATACATCATTTTGTTTACAAATTAGTAGCGAATTAGTAACAGGTATGATTATTCTTTGTATTTAATAGTAGAATTTCCTAGAAAAACTATGTATTTTCATCTGAAATTATGAAACTTTAGCTGGGATAGTTAATTTTCAAACTAAAAAGGTGAAGCTTTAATCAAGAAGATTGATTTTAAAGCACAGTAAACACTGAAATTCAATAAAATACACGAATTAAAAAAAAATAGTTGAAGTTTAAACTTGAATAGATCGAATTTCAACCAAACAGTTACATTTTTAAACAAAGAAGATAATTCCTCAAGGAAAAATTAAATACTCAAATTTTCAGATCAAGAAATTAGTTTTCAAGGACAAAAACTGTCTATTTTTTTAAAAATTCAAATGTTCCAGATGGAAAATAATAATATTGTTTAGCGAATAATAACTTTGCTGCAGAGTGTTATACCGCTGTCCTAAAAATCAATTTTTATTCTGGTTTTATTCCTATATTAAATAGATGCTTCTAAAAATTCTTTAAGCATAGTTATACATATGTAAGAACAATTTGTGACAGTAAGATCTGATTTTTAAATATTTTGAACACAAAAACTAATACATACTATTTTTTCAAGACGAACATCAGCGAACCTACTATGGATGTGTGAAGTGCCTTATTGTATCTCGCTACTATCGCTTCTACTCAACAGTCTTGGAAGAGAGACATTTAACCAACTTTTCTGTTTAATCGACCATTGTTTTATTTGATAGATTTCTTCTGAGAATTCCATTATTTTGTTTAAAATTAATTTTTTGGTTAAAAATCGATTTATTTAAGAAAAAAGTTTATTATACCATTTTTGATAGAAAAATTATATTAAAATTTTTTTAAATGTA
>NC_046666.1:101641595-101643544 GCF_010883055.1 Belonocnema kinseyi | reverse complement strand
TCCCTTTCATTTCTTTAAAAATAATTAAGTGAGCCCATTAGGAGCGAAACTTAAATCCTTAATGAACTCAAAATTCCGCTCCAATGACGTCAGCTTTATGACTCCAACGGCTGGAGTCACGCAACTCGCTCCCAGTTGAACTCACTCCCAGTTCCGTGAAATCGTAACTGTGTTATTTTTCGTTGAAAAATATATGTAGATTTTAAAGAATTTCTATATTTTGTCAAAAAAAATCATCTTGGTTGGAAATTAAGTTCTGGTCGAAAATTGATTTATTTTAATGAGAATTATTTTTTTCAGTTGAAAGTGTATCATTTTCTTGAAAATGTTATTATCTAATTGAAAATCAAACTGTTTTACAAAAAATTGAACTATTTGGTCCAGAATTTAGTGTTTTTTTTTTGTTCAAAATTAATATGCTCGGATTGGAAATTATTAGTTTTCAGTGGAATCGTAACTGTTTTATTTTTTGTTGAGAAATATATGTATTTTGTAAAGAAATTGTATATATTGTCAAAAAAATAAATCATCTTGGTCGGAAATTTAGCTCTGGTCGAAAATTGATATATTTTCATGAGATTTTTTTTTTTATTTGAAAGTGTATCGTTTCCTTGAAAATGTTATTATCTAATTGAAAATCAAACAGTTTTACAAAAAATTGATCTATTTGGTCCAGAATTTAGTGTTTTTTTTTTTTTTTTTGTTAAAAATTAAAATGCTCGGATTGAAAATTATTAGTTTTCAGTGGAGTCGTAACTGTTTTATTTTTTGTTAAGAAATATATGTATTTTGTAAAGAATTTGTGTATTTTGCCAAAAACAAATCATCTTGGTTGGAAATTAAACTCTGGCCAATAATTGATTTATGTTCATGAGGACTTTTTTTGAGTAGAAAGTGTATCGCTTTCTTGAAAATGATATTATTTAATTGAAAATTGAATTGTTTTACAAGAAATTGATCTATTTGTTCCAGAATTTAGTGTTTTTTTTTTGTTCAAAATTAATATGCTCGGATTAGAAATTATTAGTTTTCAGTGGAATCGTAACTGTTTTATTTTTTGTTGAGAAATATATGTATTTTGTAAAGAATTTGTATATTTTGCCGAAAAAGTCATCTTGGTTGGAAATTAAGTTCTGGTAAAAAATTGATTTATTTTGATGAGAATTATTTTTTTTAGTAGAAAGTGTGTCCTTTTCTTGAAAATGTTATTATCTAATAGAAAATCAAACAGTTTTACAAAAAATCGATCTATTTGATCCAAAATTTAGTGATTTTTTTTGTTCAAAATTCATATGCTCGGATTGGAAATGATTAGTTTTCAGTGGAATCATCACTGTTTTATTTTTTGTTGAGAAATATTTGTATTTTGTAAAGGATTTGTATATTTTGCCAAAAAAATAAATCATCTTGGTTGGAAATTAAATTCTGGTCAAAAATTGATTTATTTTGATGAGAATTATTTTTTTTTAGTTGAAAGTGTGTCGTGTTCTTGAAAATGTTATTATCTAGTAGAAAATCGAACTGTTTTACAAAAAATTGATGTATTTGGTCCAGAATTTAGTGTTTTTTTTTTGTTCAAAATAAATATGCTCGGATTGGAAATTATTAGTTTTCAGTGGAATCGTAACTGTTTTCTTTTTTGACGAGAAATATATGTATTTTGTAAAGAATTTGTATATTTTGCCAAAAAAAAAACCATCTTGGTTGGAAATTAAGTTCCGGTCGAAAATTGATTTATTTAAATGAGAATTATTACTTTGAGTTGAATGTGTATCGTATTCTTGAAAACATTATTATCTAATTGAAAATCGAACTGTTTGACAAAAAATTGATCTATTTGATCCACCATTTAGTCCTTTTTTTGTTCAAAATTAATATGCTCGGATTGGAAATTATTAGTTTTCAGTGAAATCGTGACTGTTTTATTTTTTGTTAAGAAACATATGTAT
>NC_046666.1:101639408-101641495 GCF_010883055.1 Belonocnema kinseyi | reverse complement strand
TTTGAAAGTGTATCGTTTTCTTGAAAATATTATCTTCTAATTGAAAGTCAAACTGTTTTACAAAAAATTGATCTATTTGGTCTAGAATTTAGTGTTTTTTTTGGTTCAAAATTAATATGCTCGGATTGGAAATTATTAGTTTTCAGTGAAATCGTAACTGTTTTCATTTTGTTAAGAAACATATGTATTTTGTTAAGAATTTGTATATTTTCCCAAAAAAAAATCATCTTGATTGGAAATTAAGCTCTGGTCGAAAATTGATTTATTTTTATGAGAATGAGTTTTTTTAGTCGAAAGTTTATCGTTTTCTTGAAAATGTTATTATCTAATTGAATATCAAACTGTTTTACAAAAAATTGATCTATTTGATCCAGAATTTAATTTTTTTTTTGTTTAAAATTAACATGCTCGGATTCGAAATTATTAGTTTTCAGTGAAGTCGTAACTGTTTTATTTTTTGCTTACAAACATATGTATTTTGATAAGAATTTGCATATTTTCCCCAAAAAAAAAAAAAATCATCTTGGTTGGAAATTAAGCTCTGGTCGAAAATTGATTTATTTTTATGAGAATTTTTTTTTTAGTTGAAGATGTATCATTTTCTTGAAATTTTTATTATCTAATTGAAAATCGAACTGTTTTACAAAAAAATGATCGATTTGGTCCAGAATTTAGTGTTTTTTTTGTTTCAAATTAATATGCTCGGATTGGAAATTATTAGTTTTCAGTGGAATCGCAACGGTTTAATTTTTTTTGAGAAATATTTGTATTTTGTAAAGAATTTGTATATTTTGACAAAAAAATAAATCACCTTGGTTGGAAATTAAGCTCTGGTCGAAAATTGATTTATTTTGATCGGAATTATTTTTTTTATTTGAAAGCGTATCGTTTTCTTGGAAATGTTGTTACCTAATTGAAAATCAAACTGCTTTACAAAAAATTGATCTATTTGATCCAGAATTTAGTCCTTTTTTTGTTCAAAATTAATATGCTCGGATATGGAAATTATTAGTCTTCAGTGAAATCGTGACTATTTTATTTTTTGTTAAGAAACATATGTATTTTGTAAAGAATTTGTATATTTGCCCAAAAAAAAAATCATCTTGGTTGGAAATTAAGCTCTCGTCGAAGATTGATTTATTTTTATGAGAATGATTTTTATTATTTAATTAAAAATCGAACTCTTTTCCAAAAAAAATTGATCTCTTTGGTCCAGAATTTAGTGTTTTTTTTTTGTTCAAAATTAATATGCTTGGATTGGAAATTATTAGTTGTCAGTGGAATCGTAACTGTTTTATTTTTTGTTAAGAAATATATGTATTTTGTAAAGAATTTGTATATTTTGCCAAAAAAAATATCATCTTGGTTTGAAATTAAGCTCTGGTCGAGAATTGATTTATTTTGATGAGAATTATTTTTTTAGTTGAAAGTGTATCGTTTTCTTAAAAATGTTATTATCTAATTGAAAATCTAACTGTTTTACAAAAAATTGATATATTTGGTCCAGAATTTAATGTTTTTTTTTCAAAATTAATATGCTCTGATTGGAAATTATTAGTTTTCAGTGGAATCGTAACTCTTTTATTTTTTGTTGAGAAATATATGTATTTTGTAAAGAATTTGTATATTTTGCCAAAAAAAAATCATCTTGGTTCGAAATTAAGCTCGGGTCGAAAATTGATTTATTTTGATGAGAATTATTTTTTAAAATTTAAAGCGTATCGTTTTCTTGAAAATGTGATTATCTAATTGAACATCGAACTGTTTTATAGAAAATTGATCTATTTGATCCAGAATTTAGTGTTTTTTTTGTTTGTTAAAAATTAATATGCTCAGATTAGAAATTATTAGTTTTCAGTGAAGTCGTAACTGTTTTATTTTTAGTTAAGAAATATATGTATTTTGTGAAGTATTTGAATATTTTGCCAAAAAAATAAATCATCTTGGCTCGAAATTAAGCTCTGGTCGAAAATTGTTTTATTTTGATTGTTGTATGCCAATGACAGATTGAGAACCTCAAGGATCCAGCAATCTGTCCACACGATCTCACTCGGAATTTTCCGAGAGGCAATTCCGAGTGAAGGTCT
>NC_046666.1:101629239-101639308 GCF_010883055.1 Belonocnema kinseyi | reverse complement strand
TGACTGCACTTATCCTTCCCTTCCCTCTCCTATGACCCTCCCCCCCAGCTACGCACTGTTGTCCACCCCGTATCTATATCCACACGTCGGGGTAGAAAACATGATGAGAATTTTTTTTTAGTTGAAGGTGTATCATTTTCTTGAAATTTTTATTATCTAAGTGAAAATCGAACTGTTTTACAAAAAATTGATCGATTTGGTCCAGAATCTAATGTTTTTTTTCAAATTAAAATGCTCGGATTCGAAGTTATTAGTTTTCAGTGGAATCGTAACTGTTTTATTTTTTGTTGAGAAATATATGTATTTTGTAAAGTATTGGTATATTTTGCCAAAAAAACAAATCATCTTGGTTGGAAATTAAGCTCTGGTCGAAAATTGATTTATTTTGATGCGAATTATTTTTTTTATTTGAAAGTGTATCGTTTTCTTGAAAATGTTATTATTTAATTGAAAATCAAACTGCTTTACAAAAAATTGATCTATTTGATCCAGAATTTAGTGCTTTTTTTTGTTCAAAATTAATATGCTCGGATTGGAAATTATTAGTTTTCAGTGAAGTCGTCACTGTTTTATTTTTTGTTAACAAACGTATGTATTTTGTTAAGAATTTGTATATTTTCCCAAAAAAAATCATCTTGGTTGGAAATTAAGCTCTGGTCGAAAATCCATTTATTTTTATGAGAATGATTTTTATTATTTAATTGAAAATCGAACTGTTTTACAAAAAATTGATCTATTTGGTCCAGTATTTAGTGTTTTTTTTTTGTTCAAAATAAATATGCTCGGATTGGAAATTACTAGTTTTCAGTGAAATCGTAACTGTTTTATTTTTCCTTAAGAAATATATGTATTTTGTAAAGAATTTGTATATTTTGCCAAAAAAATATCATCTTGCTTGGAAATTAAGCTCCGGTCGAAAATTGATTTATTTTGATGAGAATTATTTTTTTTAGTTGAACGTGTATCGTTTTCTTGAAAATGTTATTATGTAATTGAAAATCGAACTGTTTTACAAAAGATTGATCTATTTGGTCCAGAATTTAGTGTTTTTTTCTGTTTGTTCAAAATTAATATGCTCGGATTCGAAATTATTAGTTTTCAGTGGAATCGTAACTTTTTTGTTTGTTCAAAATTAATATGCTCGGATTGGAAATTATTAGTTTTTAGTGGAATCGTAACTGTTTTATTTTTCGTTAAGAAATATATGTATTTTGTTGAGAATTTGTATATTTTGCCAAAAAAATCATCTTGGTTGAAAATTAAGCTCTGGCCGAAAATTGATTTATTTTGATGAGAATTATTTTTTTAGTTGAAAGTGTATCGTTTTCTTGAAAATGTTATTATCTAATTGAAAATCTAACTGTTTTAAAAAAAATTGATATATTTGGTCCAGAATTTAGTGTTTTTTTTTCAAAATTAATATGCTCAGATTGGAAATTATTAGTTTTCAGTGGAATCGTAACTCTTTTATTTTTTGTTGAGAAATATATGTATTTTGTAAAGAATTTGTATATTTTGCCAAAAAAAAAATCATCTTGGTTGGAAATTAAGCTCGGGTCGAAAATTGATTTATTTGATGAGAATTATTTTTTAAAATTTAAAGCGTATTGTTTTCTTGAAAATGTCATTATCTAATTGAACATCGAACTGTTTTATAGAAAATTGATCTATTTGATCCAGAATTTAGTTTTTTTTTGTTTGTTAAAAATTAATATGCTCGGATTAGAAATTATTACTTTTCAGTGGAATCGTAACTGTTTTATTTTTTGTTGAGAAATATATGTATTTTGTTGAGAATTTGTACATTTTGCCAAAAAAATCATCTTGGTTGGAAATTAAGCTCTGGTCGAAAATTGATTTATTTTGATGAGAATTATTTTTTTAGTTGAAAGTGTATCGTTTTCTTGAAAATGTTATTATCTAATTGAAAATCGACCTTTTTTACAGAAAATTGATGTATTTGTTCCAGAATTTAGTCGTTTTTTTTTTCAAAATAAATATGATCAGATTGGAAATTACAAGTTTTCAGGGCAATCATAACTGTTTTATTTTTTGTTGAGAAATACATGTATTTTGTAGAGAATTTGTATATTTTGCAAAAAAAATAAATCATCTTGGTTGGAAATTAAGCTCTGGTCGAAAATTGATTTATTTCGATGAAAATTATTTTTTTAAATTGAATGTGTATCGTTTTCTTGAAAATGTTATTATCTAATTGAACATCGTTCTGTTTTACAAAAAATTTATCTATTTGGTCCAGAATTTAGTTTTTTTTTTGTTTGTTAAAAATTAATATTCTCGGATTAGAAATTATTACTTTTCAGTGGAATCGTAACTGTTTTATTTTTTGTTGAGAAATATATGTATTTTGTTGAGAATTTGTACATTTTGCCAAAAAAATGATCTTGGTTGGAAATTAAGCTCTGGTCGAAAATTGATTTATTTTGATGAGAATTATTTTTTTAGTTGAAAGTGTATCGTTTTCTTGAAAATGTTATTATCTAATTGAAAATCGAACTTTTTTACAGAAAATTGATGTATTTGTTCCAGAATTTAGTCGTTTTTTTTTTCAAAATAAATATGATCAGATTGGAAATTACTAGTTTCCAGTGGAATCGTACTGTTTTATTTTTTGTTGAGAAATATATGTATTTTGTAGAGAGTTTGTATATTTAGCCAAAAAATATCATCTTGGTTGGAAATTAAGCTCTGGTCGAAAATTGATTTATTTTGATGAGAATTATTTTTTTTAGTTCTACGTGTATCGTTTTCTTGAAAATGTTATTATCTAATTGAAAATCGAACTGTTTTACAAAAAATTGATCTATTTGGTCCAGAATTTAGTTGTTTTTTTTTGTTCAAAATGAATATGCTCGGATTGGAAATTACTAGTTTTCAGTGAAATCGTAACTGTTTTATTTTTTGATTAGAAATATATGTATTTTGTTAAGAATTTGTATATTTTCCCAAAAAAAAAATCATTTTGGTTGGAAATTAAGTTGTGATCAAAAATTGATTTATTTTGATGAGAATTATTCTTTTTAGTTGAAAGTTTATCGTTTTCTTGTAAATGTTATTATCTAATTGAAAATCAAACTGTTTTACAAAAAATTGATCTCTTTGATACAGAATTTAGTTTTTTTTTGTTCAAAATTAATATGCTCGGATTGGAAATTATTAGTTTTCAGTGAAGTCGTAACTGTTTTATTTTTTGCTTACAAACATATGTATTTGGTTAAGAATTTGTATATTTTCCGAAAAAAAGAAAATCATCTTGTTTGGAAATTAAGCTCTGGCCGAAAATTGATTTATTTTTATGAGAATGATTTTTATTATTCAATTGAAAATCGAAATGTCTTACAAAAAATGGATCTATTTGGTCCAAAATTTAGTGTTTTTTTTTTGTTCAAAATTAATATGCTCGGATTGGAAATTATTAGTTTTCAGTGGCATCGTAACTGTTTTATTTTTTGTTGAGAAATATTTGTATTTTGTAAAGAATTTGTATATTTTGACAAAAAAATAAATCATTTTGGTTGGAAATTAAGCTCTGGTCGAAAATTGATTTATTTTGATCAGAATTATTTTTTAAAATTTAAAGTGTATCGTTTTCTTGAAAATGTTATTATCTAATTGAACATCGAACTGGTTTACCGAAAATTGATCTATTTGGTCCAGAATTTAGTTTTTTTTTGTTTGTTAAAAATTAATATGCCTGGATTAGAAATTATTAGTTTTCAGTGGCATCGTAACTGTTTTATTTTTTGTTGAGAAATATTTGTATTTTGTAAAGAATTTGTATATTTTGACAAAAAAATAAATCATTTTGGTTGGAAATTAAACTCTGGTCGAAAACTGATTTACTTTGATGAGAATTATTTTTTTTAGTTGAAAGTGTATCGTTTTCTTGAAAATGTTATTATCTAATTGAAAATCGAACTGTTTTACAAAAAATTGATCGATTTGGTCCAGAATTTAGGGTTTTTTTGTTGTTGAAATTTAATATGCTCGGATTAGAAATTATTAGTTTTCAGTGGAATCCTAACTGTTTTGTTTTTCGATGATAAATATATGTATTTTGTAAAGAATTTGTACATTTTGCCAAAAAAGTAAATCATCTTGGTTGGAAATTATGTTCTGGTCAAAAATTGATTTATTTTGATGAGAATTATTCTTTTTAGTTGAAAGTTTATCGTTTTCTTGAAAATGTTATTATCTATTAGAAAATCGAACAGTTTTACAAAAAATTGATCTATTTGGTCCAGAATTTAGTGTTTTTTTTTGCTCAAAATTAATATGCTCGGATCGGAAATTATTAGTTTTCAGAGAAATCGTAACTATTTTATTTTTTGTTAAGAAACATATGTATTTTGTTAAGAATTTGTACATTTTCCCAAAAAAAATCATCTTGGTTGGAAATTAAGCTCTGGTCGAAAATTGATTTATTTTTCTGAGAATGATTTTTTTTAGTTGAAAGTTTATCGTTTTCTTGGAAATGTTATTATCTAATTGAAAATCAAACTTTTTTACAAAAAATTGATCTATTTGATCCAGAATTTAGTTTTTTTTGTTCAAAATTAATATGCTCGGATTACAAACATAATATTTTGATAAGAATTTGTATTTTTTCAAAAAAAAAAAAAAAATCATCTTGGTTGGAAGTTAAGCTCTTGTCGAAAATTGATTTATTTTTATGAGAATGATTTTTTTTATTTGAAAGTGTATCGCTTTCTTGCAACTTTATTATTTAATTAAAAATCGAACAGTTTTAAAAAAAATGGATCTATTTGGTCCAGAATTTAGTGTTTTTTTTGTTCAAAATTAATATGCTCGGATTGGAAATCATTAATTTTCAGTGGAATCGTAACTGTTTTACTTTTTGTTGAGAAATATGTGTATTTTGTAAAGTATTTGTATATTTTGCCAAAATAACAAATCATCTTGGTTGGAAATTAAGCTCTGGTCGAACACTGATTTATTTTGATGAGAATGATTTTTATTATTTAATTAAAAATCGAACTGTTTTACAAAAATTTTATCTATTTGTTCCAGTATTTAGTGTTTTTTTTGTTCAAAATAAATATGCTCGGATTGGAAATTACTAGTTTTCAGTGAAATCGTAACTGTTTTATTTTTTGTTAAGAAATATATGTATTTTGTTAAGAATTTGTATATCTTGCTAGAAAAAAATACCATCTTGGTTGGAAATTAAACTCTGGTCGAAAATAGATTTATTTTGATCAGAAATATTTTTTTTATTCGAGAGTGTATCGTTTTCTTGAAATCGTTATTATCTAATTGAAAATCGAACTGTTTTACAAAAAAATGATCTATTTGGTCTAGAATTTAATGTTTTTTTTTTCCAAATTAAAATGCGCGGATTGGAAATTTTTAGTTTTCAGTGGAATCGTAACCGTTTTATTCTTTGTTGAGAAATATATGTATTTTGTAGAGAATTTGTATATTTTGCCAAAAAAATATCATCTTGGTTGGAAATTAAGCTCTGGTAGAAAATTGATTTATTTTGATGAGAATTATTTTTTTTAGTTGAACGTTTATCGTTTTCTTGAAAATGTTATTATTTAATTGAAAATCGAACTGTTTTACAAAAAATTGACCTATTTGGTCCAGAATTTAATGTTCTTTTTTTTCTTTTTCAAAATGAATATGCTCGGATTGGACATTACAAGTTTTCAGTGGAATGGTAACTGTTTTATTTTTTGTTGAGAAATATATGTATTTTGTAAAGAATTTGTATATTTTGCCAAAAAAAAACCATCTGGGTTGGAAATAAAGCTCTGTTCGAAAAGTGATTTCTTTTGATGTGAATTATTTCTTTTATTCGAGAGTGTATCGTTTTCTTGAATTTGTTATTATCTGATTGAAAATCGAACTGTTTTACAAAAAAATCATCTATTTTGTCTAGAATTTAGTGGTCTTTTTTCAAATTAAAATGCTCGGATTGGAAATTATTAGTTTTCAGTGGAATCGTAACTGTTTTATTTTTTGTTGATAAATATGTGTATTTTGTAAAGAATTTGTATATTTTGCCAAAAAAATAAATCATCTTGGTGGGAAATTAAGCTCTGTTCGAAAATTGATTTATTTTGATGAGAATTATTTTTTTTAATTGAAAGTGTATCGTTTTCTTGAAAATGTTATTATATAATTGAAAATCAAATTTTTTTACAAAAAATTGATTTATTTGATCCACAATTTAGTGCCTTTTTTGTTCAAAATTGATATGCTCGGATTAGTCACTGTTTTACAAAAAATTGATCTGTTTGATCCAGAATTTAGTGCTTTTTTTGTTCAAAATTAATATGCTCGGATTGGAAATTATTAGTTGTCAGTGAAATCGTAACTGTTTCATTTTTTCTTAAGAAACATATGTATTTTGTTAAGAATTTGTATATTTTCCCAAAAAAAATTCATCTTGGTTGGAAATTATGCTCTGGTCGAAAATTGATTTCTTTTTATGAGAATGATTTTTTTTAGTTGAATGTTTATCGTTTTCTTGAAAATGTTATTATCTAATTGAAAATCAAATTGTTTTACAAAAAATTGATCTATTTGATCCAGAATTTAGTTTTTTTTTTGTTCAAAATTAATATGCTCGGATTGGAAATTATTAGTTTGCAGTGAAGTCGCAACTGTTTTATTTTTTGCTTACAAACATATGTATTTTGTTAAGAATTTGTATATTTTCCCAAAAAAAAAAATCATCTTGGTTGGAAATTAAGCTCTGGTCGAAAATTGATTTATTTTTATAAGAATGATTTTTATTATTTAATTGAAAATCGAACTGTTTTACAAAGAATTGATCTATTTCGTCCAGAATTTAGTGTTTTTTTGTACAAACTTAATATGCTCGGATTGGAAGTTATTAGCTTTCAGTGGAATCGTAACTGTTTTATTTTTTGTTGAGAAATATTTGTATTTTCTAAAGAATTTGTATATTTTGCCAAAAAAATAAATCATCTTGGTTGGAAATTAAGTTCTGGTCATAAATTGATTTATTTTTATGAGAATGATTTTTTTAGTTGAAAGTTTATCGTTTTCTTGAAAATGTTATTATCTAATAGAAAATCGAACAGTTTTACAAAAAATGGATCTATTTGGTCCAGAATGTAGTGTTTTTTTTGCTCAAAATTAATATGCTCGGATCGGAAATTATTAGTGTTCACTGGAATCGTAAATGTTTTATTTTTTGTTGAGAAATATATGTATTTTGTAAAGAATTTGTATATTTTGCCAAAAAAATCATCTTGGTTGGAAATTAAGTTCTGGTCAAAAATTGATTTATTTTGATGAGAATTATTTTTTTTTTAGTTAAAAGTTTATCGTTTTCTTGAAAATGTTATTATCTAATTGAAAATCAAACTGATTTACAAAGAATTCATCTATTTGATCCAGAATTTAGTTTTTTTTTTGTTCAAAATTAATATGCTCGGAATGGAAATTATTAGTTTGCAGTGAAGTCGTAACTGTTTTATTTTTTGCTTACACACATATGTATTTTGTTAAGAATTTGTATATTTTCCCAAAAAAAAATCATCTTGGTCGGAAATTAATCTCTGGTCGAAAATTGATTTATTTTTATGAGAATGATTTTTATTATTTAATTGAAAATCGAACTGATTTACAAAGAATTCATCTATTTGGTCCAGAATTTAGGGTTTTTTTTTGTTCAAAATTAACATGCTCGGATTGGAAATTATTAGTTTTCAGTGGAATCGTAATTGTTTTATTTTTTGTTGCGAAATATATGTATTTTGTAAAGAATTTGTATATTTTGCAAAAAAAAATAAATCATCTTGGTTGGAAATTAAGCTCTGGTCGAGAATTGATTTATTTTGATGAGAATTATTTTTTTAGTTGAAAGTCTATCGTTTTCTTGAAAATGTTATTATCTAATTGAAAATCGAAATGTTTTACAAAAAATTTATGTATTTGTTTAGGAATTTAGTGGTTTTTTTTTCAAAATTAATATGCTGAGATTGGAAATTATTAGTTTTCAGTGGAATCGTAACTGTTTTATTTTTTGTTGAGAAATATATGTATTTTGTAAAGAATTTGTATATTTTGCCAAAAAAAAATCATCTTGGTTGGAAATTAAGCTCTGGTCGAAAATTGATTAATTTTGATGAGAATTATTTTTTTTAGTTGAACCTGTATCGTTTTCTTGAAAATGTTATTATGTAATTGAAAATCGCACTGTTTTACAAAAGATTGATTTATTTGGTCCAGAATTTATTGTTTTTTTTGGTTTGTTCAAAATTAATATGCTCGGATTGGAAATTATTAGTTTTCAGTGGAATCGTAACTGTTTTATTTTTTCTTAAGAATTATATGTATTTTGTTGAGAATTTGTACATTTTGCCAAAAAATCATTTGGTTGGAAATTAAGCTCTGGTCGAAAATTGATTTATTTTGATGAGAATTATTTTTTTAGTTGAAAGTGTTTCGTTTTCTTGAAAATGTTATGATCTAATTGAAAATCGAACTGTTTTACAAAAATTGATCTACTGGGCCCAGAATTTAGTGTTTTTTTTCTTAAAAATTAATATACTCAGATTGGAAATTATTAGTTTTCAGTGGAATCGTAACGGTTTTATTGTTGGTTAAGAAATATATGTGTTTTGTTGAGAATTTGTATATTTTGCCAAAAAAATCATCTTGGTTGGAAATTAAGCTCTGGTCGATAATTGATTTATTTTGATGAGAATTATTTTTTTAGTTGAAAGTGTATCGTTTTAAGTGTTATGATCTAATTGAAAATCGAACTGTTTTACAAAAATTGATCTACTGGGCCCAGAATTTAGTGTTTTTTTTCTTAAAAATTAATATACTCAGATTGGAAATTATTAGTTTTCAGTGGAATCGTAACGGTTTTATTGTTGGTTAAGAAATATATGTATTTTGTAAAGAATTTGTATATTTTGCCAAAAAAATATCATCTTGGTTGGAAATAAAGATCTGGTCGAAAATTGATTTATTTTGATGAGAATTATTTTTTTAGTTGAAAGTGTATCGTTTCCTTGAAAATGTTATTATCTAATTGAACATCAAACTGTTTTACAAAAAATTGATCTATTTGGTCCAGAATTTAGTGCTCTTTTTGTTTGTTAAAAATTAATATGCCCGGATTAGAAATTATTAGTTTACAGTGAAGTCGCAACTCCTTTATTTTTTGTTAAAAAATATATGTATTTTGTTGAGAATTTGTATATTTTGCCAAAAAAAAGAACAATCTGTGTGGGAAATTAAGCTCTGGTCGAAAATTTATTTATTTTGATGAGAATTATTTTTTTAAATTGAAAGTGTATCGTTTTCTTGCAAATGTTATTATCTAATTGAACATCAAACTGTTTTACAAAAAATTGATCTATTTGGTCCAGAATTTAGTGCTCTTTTTGTTTGTTAAAAATTAATATGCCCGGATTAGAAATTATTAGTTTACAGTGAAGTCGCAACTCCTTTATTTTTTGTTAAAAAATATATGTATTTTGTTGAGAATTTGTATATTTTGCCAAAAAAAAGAACAATCTGTGTGGGAAATTAAGCTCTGGTCGAAAATTTATTTATTTTGATGAGAATTATTTTTTTAGTTGAAAGTGTTTTGTTTTCTTGAAAATGTAATGATCTAATTGAAAATCACACTGTTTTACAAAAATTGATCTATTTGGCCCAGAATTTAGTGTATTTTTCAAAATTAATATGTTCAGATTGGAAATTATTAGTTTTCAGTGGAGTCGTAACTGTTTTATTTTTTGTTAGGAAATATATCTATTTTTTTAAGAATTTGTATATTTTGCCAAAAAAATATCGTCTTGGTTGGAAATTAAACTCTGGTCAAAAAATTGATTTATTTTGATGACAATTATTTTTTTAGTTGAAAGTGTATCGTTTTCTTGACATTGTTATTATCTAATTGAAAATCTAACTGTTTTACAAAAAATTTATCTATTTGTTCCAGAATTTAGTGGTTTTTTTTCAAAATTAATATGCTCAGATAGGAAATTATTAGTTTTCAGTGGAATCGTAACTGTTTTATTTTTCGAAGATA
>NC_046666.1:101624501-101629139 GCF_010883055.1 Belonocnema kinseyi | reverse complement strand
CAAAATTAATATGCTCAGATAGGAAATTATTAGTTTTCAGTGGAATCGTAACTGTTTTATTTTTCGAAGATAAATATATGTATTTTGTAAAGAATTTGTATAATTTGCCGAAAAAAAATCATCTTGGTTGGAAATGAAGCTCGGGTCGAAAATTGATTTATTTTGAAGAGAATTATTTTTTTAGTTGAAAGTGTATCGTTTTCTTGAAAATGTTATTATCTAATTGCACACCGAACTGTTTTACAAAAAATTGATCTATTTGGTCCAAAACTTAGTGTTTTTTTTTGTTTGTGTAAGATAAATATGCTCGGATTGGAAATTATTAGTTTTCAGCGGCGTTGTAACTGTTTTATTTTTTGCTAAGAAATATATGTATTTTGTTAAAAATTTGTATATTTTGCCAAAAAAATATCGTCTTGGTTGGAAATTAAACTCTGATCGCAAATTGATTTATTTTGATGAGAATGACTTTTTTTAGTTGAAAGTGTTTCGTTTTCTTGAAAATGTAATGATCTAATTGAAAATCAAACTGTTTTACAAAAATTGATCTATTTGGCCCAGAATTTAGTGCTTTTTTGTTCAAAATTAATATGCTCGGATTGGAAATTATTAGTTTTCAGTGGAATCGTAATTGTTTTATTTTTTGTTAAGAAATATATGTATTTTGTTAAGAATTTGTATATTTTACCAAAAAAAATATCGTCTTGGTTGGAAATTAAGTTCGGGTCGAAAATTGATTTATTTTGATGACAATTATTTTTTTAGTTGAAAGTGTATCGTTTTCTTGAAAATGTTATTATCTAATTGAAAATCTAACTGTTTTACAAAAAATTTATAAATTTGGTCCAGAATTTAGTGTTCTTTTTGTTCAAAATTAATATGCTCGGATTGGAAATTATTACTTTTCAGTGGAATCGTAACTGTTTTATTTTTCGATGAGAAAAATATGTATTTTGTAAAGAATTTGTATATTTTGCCAAAAAAAATCATCTGGGTTGGAAATTAAGCTGGGGTCGAAAATAGATTTATTTTGAAGAGAATTATTTTTTTAGTTGAAAGTGTATCGTTTTCTTGAAAATGTTATTATCTACTTGCACATCGAACTGTTTTATAAAAAATTGATCTATTTGTTCCAAAATTTAGTGTTTTTTTTTGTTTGTGTAAAATTAATATGCTCGGATTGGAAATTATTAGTTTTCAGTGGAGTCGTAACTGTTTTATTTTTCTTTGAGAAATATATGTATTTTGTAAAGAATTTGTATATTTTGCCAAAAAATATCATCTTGGTAGGAAGTTAAGCTCTGGTCGAAAATTGATTTATTTTGATGACAATTATTTTTTTAGTTGAAAGTGTATCGTTTTCTTGAAAATGTTATTATCTAATTGAAAATTGAACTGTTTTTCAAAAAATTCATCTATTTGGTCCAGAATTTACTGTTTTTTTTTTTTTGTTCAAAATTAATATGCTCTGATTGGAAATTATTATTTTTCAGTGAAATCCTAACTGTTTTAGTTTTTGATTAGAAATATTAGTATTATGTAAAGAATTTTTATATTTTGCCAAAAAAAATCATCTCGGTTGGAAATTAAGCTTTGGCTGACAATTGATTTATTTTGATGAGAGTTTTTTTTTTTAGTTGAAAGTGTATCGTTTTCTTGAAAAAGTTATTATCTAATTGAAAATCTAACTGTTTTACAAAAAATTGAACTATTTGGTCCAGAATTAAGTGTTCTTTTTGTTCAAAATTAATATGCTCGGATTGGAAATTATTACTTTCCAGTGGAATCGTAACTGTTTTATTTTTTGTTGAGAAATATATGTAGTTTTTAAAGAATTTGTATATTTTGCCAAAAAAAATCATCTTGGTGGGAAATTAAGCTCTGGTCGAAAATTGATTTATTTTGATGACAATTATTTTTTTAGTTGACAGTGAATCGTTTTCTTGAAATTGTTATTATCTAATTGAAAATCTAACTGTTTTACAAAAAATTTATCTATTTGGTCCAGAATTTAGTGTTCTTTTTGTTCAAAATTAATATGCTCGGATTGGAAATTATTAGTTTTCAGCGGAATCGTAACTGTTTTATTTTTTGTTGAGAAATATATATGTATTTTGTAAAGAATTTGTATATTTTGCCAAAAAAAATATCATCTTGGTTGGAAATTAAGCTCTGGTCGAAAATTGATTTATTTTGACGAGAATTATTTTTTTAGTTGAAAGTGTATCGTTTTCTTGAAAATGTTATTATCTAATTGAAAATCGAACTGTTTTACAAAAAATTGATGTATTTGTTCCAGAATTTAGTGGTTTTTTTTCAAAATTAATATGCTCAGATAGGAAATTATTAGTTTTCAGTGGAATCGTAACTGTTTTATTTTTCGAAGATAAATATATGTATTTTGTAAAGAATTTGTATATTTTGCCGAAAAAAAATCATCTTGGTTGGAAATTAAGCTCGGGTCGAAAATTGATTTATTTTGAAGAGAATTATTTTTTTAGTTGAAAGTGTATCGTTTTCTTGAAAATGTTATTATCTAATTGCACATCGAACTGTTTTACAAAAAATTGATCTATTTGGTCCAAAACTTAGTGTTTTTTTCGTTTGTGTAAGATAAATATGCTCGGATTGGAAATTACTAGTTTTCAGTGGAGTCGTAACTGTTTTATTTTTTGTTAGGAAATATATGTATTTCGTTAAGAATTTGTATATTTTGCCAAAAAAATATCATCTTGGTTGGAAATTAAGCTCCAGTCAAAAATCGATTTATTTTGATGAGAATTACTTTTTTAAATTGAAAGTGTATCGTTTTCTTGAACATGTTATTATCTAATGGAAAATCGAACTGTTTTACAAGAAATTGATCTATTTGGTCCAGAATTTAGTGTTTTTTTGTTGTTAAAAATTAATATGCTCGGATTAGAAATTATTAGTTTTCAGTAGAACCTTAACTGTTTTATTTTTTTGATTAGAAATATATGTATTTTGTGAAGTATTTGTATATTTTGCCAAAAAATATCATCTTGGTTGAAAATTAAGCTCCGGTCGAAAAACGATTTATTTTGATGAGAATTATTTTTTTAAATTGAAAGTGTATCGTTTTCTTGAAAATGTTATTATCTAATCGAAAATCAAACAGTTTTACAGGAAATTGATCTATTTGGTCCAGAATTTAGTGTCTTTTTTTTTGTTCAAAATTAATATGCTCGGATTGGAAATTATTAGTTTTCAGTGAAATCGTGACTGTTTTATTCTTTGTTGAAAAATATATGTATTTTGTAAAGAATTTGTATATTTTGCCAAAAAAAACCATCTTGGTTGGAAATTAAGCTCTGGTCGAAAATTGACTTCTTCTGATAAGAATTTTTTTTTAGTTGAATGTGTGTCGTTTCCTTGAAATTGTTTTTATCTAATGGAAAATCGAACTGTTTTACAAGAAATTGATCTATTTGGTCCAGAATTTAGTGTTTTTTTTTGTTCAAAATTAATATGCTCAGATTGGAAATTACCAGTTTTCAGCGGAATCGTAACTGTTTTATTTTTTTTGAGAAATATATGTATTTTGTAAAGAATTTGTATATTTTGCCAAAAAAATATCATCTTGGTCGGAAATTAAGCTCTGGTCGAAAATTGATTTATTTTTATGAGAATGATTTTTCATAGTTGAGAGTGTATCCTTTCCTTGAAAATGTCATTATGTAATTGAAAATCGAACTGTTTTACAAAAACTTGATGCATTTGGTCCAGAATTTAGTGTTTTTTTTTGTTCAAAATTAATATGCTCAGATTGGAAATTATCATTTTTCAGCGGAATCGTAACTGTTTTATTTTTTGATGAGAAATATATGTATATGGTAAAGAATTTGTATATTTTGCCAACAAAATATCATCTGTGGTTGGTAATTAAGCTCTGGTCGAAAATTGATTTATTTTGATGGGTATTATTTTTTTAGTTGAAAGTGTATCGTTTTCTTGAAAATGTTATTATATAATTGAAAATCGAACTATTTTACAAAAAATTGATGTGTTTGGTCCAGAATTTAGTGCTTTTTTTTTGTTCAAATTCAATATGCACGGATTGGAAATTATTAGTTTTCAGTGAAGTCGTAACTGTTTTATTTTTTGTTAAGAAATATATGTATTTCGTTAAGAATTTGTATATTTTGCCAAAAAAATATCATCTTGGTTGGAAATTAAGCTCCAGTCAAAAATCGATTTATTTTGATGAGAATTATTTTTTTAAATTGAAAGTGTATCGTTTTCATGAAATTGTTATTATCAAATTGAAAATCGAACAGTTTTACAAAAAATTGATTTATTTGATCCAGAATTTAGTGTTTTTTTTGTTGTTAAAAATTAATATGCACGGATTGGAAATTAGTAGTTTTCAGTGAAGTCGTAACTGTTTTAGTTTTTGTTAAGAAATATATGTATTTCGTTAAGAATTTGTATATTTTGCCAAAAAAATATCATCTTGGTTGGAAATTAAGCTCCAGTCGAAAATCGATTTATTTTGATGAGAAGTATTTTTTTAAATTGAAAGTGTATCGTTTTCATGAAATTGTTATTATCAAATTGAAAATCGAACAGTTTTACAAAAAATTGATCTATTTGATCCAGAATTTAGTTTTTTTTCAG
>NC_046666.1:101621941-101624401 GCF_010883055.1 Belonocnema kinseyi | reverse complement strand
AAATTGATTTATTTTGATGGGAATTATTTTTTTAGTTGAAAGTGTATCGTTTCCTTGAAAATGTTATTATATAATTGAAAATCGAACTGTTTTACAAAAAATGGATGCATTCGGTCCAGAATTTAGTGTTTTTTTTTGTTCAAAATTAATATGCTCAGATTGGAAATTATCAGTTTTCAGCGGAATCGTAACTGTTTTATTTTTTGATGAGAAATATATGTATTTTGTAAAGAATTTGTATATTTTGCCAAACAAATCATCTTGGTTGGAAATTAAGCTCGGGTCGAAAATTGATTTATTTTGATGAGAATTATTTTTTTAAATTGAAAGTGTATCGTTTTCTTGAAAATGTTATTATCTAATCGAAAATCAAACAGTTTTACAGGAAATTGATCTATTTGGTCCAGAATTTAGTGTTTTTTTTTTTGTTCAAAATTAATATGCTCGGATTGGAAATTATTAGTTTTCAGTGAAATCGTGGCTGTTTTATTCTTTGTTGAGAAATATATGTATTTTGTAATGAATTTGTATATTTTGCCAAAAAAACCATCTTGGTTGGAAATTAAGCTCTGGTCGAAAATTGATTTCTTTTTATTAGAATGATTTTTTTTAGTTGAAAGTGTATCTTTTGCTTGAAATTGTTATTATCTAATTGAAAATCGAACTGTTTTACAAAAAATCAGTTTTCAGCGGAATCGTAACTGTATTATTTTTTTTGAGAAATATATGTATTTTGTAAAGAATTTGTATATTTTGCCAAAAAAATATCATCTTGGTTGGAAATTAAGCTCTGGTCGAAAATTGATTTATTTTTATGAGAATGATTTTTCATAGTTGAGAGTGTATCGTTTCCTTGAAAATGTCATTATGTAATTGAAAATCGAACTGTTTTACAAAAACTTGATGCATTTGGTCCAGAATTTAGTGTTTTTTTTTTGTTCAAAATTAATATGCTCAGATTGGAAATTATCAGTTTTCAGCGGAATCGTAACTGTTTTATTTTTTGATGAGAAATATATGTATATTGTAAAGAATTTGTATATTTTGCCAACAAAATGTCATCTGTGGTTGGAAATTAAGCTCTGGTCGAAAATTGATTTATTTTGATGGGTATTATTTTTGTAGTTGAAAGTGTATCGTTTTCTTGAAAATGTTCTTATATAATTGAAAATCGAACTATTTTACAAAAAATTGATGTATTTTGTAAAGAATTTGTATATTTTACCAAAAAAAACCATCTTTGTTCGAAACTAAGCTCTGGTCGAAAATTGATTTCTTTTGATGAGACTTTTTTTTTAGTTGAAAGTGTATCGTTTTCTTGAAATTGTTATTATCGAATGGAAAATCAAACAGTTGTACAAAAAATTGATCTATTTGATCCAGAATTTAGTTTTTTTTTCAGAATTAATTTGCTCGGATTGGAAATTATTAGTTTTCAGCGGAATCGTAACTGTTTTATTTTTTGATGAGAAATATATGTATTTTGTAAAGAATTTACATATTTTGCCAAAAAAAACCATCTTGGTTGGCAATTAAGCTCTGGTCGAAAATTGATTTCTTTTGATGAGAATTTTTTTTGAGTTGAAAGTGAATCGTTTTCTTGAAATTGTTATTATCAAATTGAAAATCGAACTGTTTTACAAAAAATTGATTTATTTGGTCCAGAATTAAGTGTTTTTTTTGCTCAAAATTAATATGCTCGGATTGGAAATTAATAGTTTTTAGTGGAATCGTGGCTGTTTTATTCTTTGTTGAGAAATATATGTATTTTGTAAAGAGTTTGTATATATTGCCAAAAGAAAATCATCTTGGTTGGAAATTGAGCTATGGTCGAAAATTGATTTATTTTCATGAGAATTATTTTTTTTAGTTGCAGTTGTATCGTTTTCTTGAAAATGATATTATTTAATTAAAAAGCAAACTGTTTTACAAAAAATTGCTCTATTTTGTCCAGAATTTAGTGCTTTTTTTGTTCAAAATTAGTATGCTCGGATTGGAAATTCTTAGTTGTCAGTGGAGTCGTAACTGTTTTATTTTTTGTTGAGAAATATATGTATTTTTCTAAAGAATTTGTATATTTTGCCAAAAAAAAACCATCTTGGTTGGAAATTAAGCTCTGGACGAAAATTGATTTCTGTTGATGAGACTTTTTTTTTTAGTTGAAAGTGTTTCGTTTTCTTGAAATTGTTATTATCGAATTGAAAATCAAACAGTTTTACAAAAAATTGATCTATTTGATCCAGAATTTAGTTTTTTTTTTCAGAATTAATTTGCTCGGATTGGAAATTATTAGTTTTCAGCGGAATCGCAACTGTTTTATTTTTTGATGAGAAATATATGTATTTTGTAAAGAATTTGTATATTTTGCCAAAAAAAAACCATCTTGGTTGGAAACTAAGCTCTGGTCGAAAATTGATTTCTTTTGATGAGAATTTTTTTTAGTTGAAAGTGTATCGTTTT
>NC_046666.1:101619363-101621841 GCF_010883055.1 Belonocnema kinseyi | reverse complement strand
AAATTGAGCTATGGTCGAAAATCGATTTATTTTCATGAGAATTATTTTTTTTAGTTGCAATTGTATCGTTTTCTTGAAAATGATATTATTTAATTAAAAATCAAACAGTTTTACAAAAAATTGCTCTATTTGGTCCAGAATTTAGTTTTTTTTTTTGTTCAAAATTAGTATGCTCGGATTGGAAATTATTATTTTTCAGTGGAATCGTAACTGTTTTATTTTTTGTTGAGAAATATATGTATTTTGTAAAGAATTTGTATATTTTGCCAAAAAAAAACCATCTGTGTCGGAAATTGAGCTCTGGTCGAAAATTGATTTCTGTTGATGAGACTTTTTTTTTAGCTGAAAGTGTATCGTTTCCTTGAAATTGTTATTATCGAATTGAAAATAAAACAGTTTTACAAAAAATTGATCTATTTGATCCAGAATTTAGTTTTTTTTCAGAATTAATTCGCTCGGATTGGAAATTATTAGTTTTCAGCGGAATCGTAACTGTTTTATTTTTTGATGAGAAATATATGTATTTTGTAAAGAATTTGTATATTTTGCCAAAAAAAACCATCTTGGTTGGAAATTAAGCTCTGGTCGAAAATTGATTTCTTTTGATGAGAATTTTTTTTTTAGTTGAAAGTGTATCGTTTTCTTGAAATTGTTATTATCAAATTGAAAATCGAACTGTTTAAAAAAAAATTGAATTATTTGGTCCAGAATTAAGTGTTTTTTTTTGCCCAAAATTAATATGCACGGATCGGAAATTATTAGTTTTTAGTGGAATCGTGGCTGTTTTATTCTTTGTTGAGAAATATATGTATTTTGTAAAGAGTTTGTATATTTTGCCAAAAGAAAATCATCTTGGTTGGAAATTGAGCTATGGTCGAAAATCGATTTATTTTCATGAGAATTATTTTTTTTAGTTGCAATTGTATCGTTTTCTTGAAAATGATATTATTTAATTAAAAATCGAAAAGTTTTACAAAAAATTGCTCTATTTGGTCCAGAATTTAGTGTTTTTTTTTGTTCAAAATTAGTATGCTCGGATTGGAAATTATTATTTGTCAGTGGAATCGTAACTGTTTTATTTTTTGTTGAGAAATATATGTATTTTGTAAAGAATTTGTATATTTTGCCAAAAAAAAAACCATCTTGGTTGGAAATTAAGGTCTGGTCGAAAATTGATTTCTATTGATGAGACTTTTTTTTTAGTTGAAAGTGTATCGTTTTCTTGAAATTGTTATTATCGAATTGAAAATCAAACAGTTTTACAAAAAATTGATCTATTTCATCCAGAATTTAGTTTTTTTTTCAGAATTAATTTGCTCGGATTGGAAATTATTAGTTTTCAGCGGAATCGTAACTGTTTTATTTTTTGATGAGAAATATATGTATTTTGTAAAGAATTTGTATATTTTGCCAAAAAAAACCATCTTGGTTGGAAATTAAGCTCTGGTCGAAAATTGATTTCTTTTGATGATAATTATTTTTTTAAGTTGCAATTGTATCGTTTTTTGAAAATGATATTATTTAATTAAAAATCGAACAGTTTTACAAAAAATTGCTCTATTTGTTCCAGAATTTAGTGTCTTTTTTTTTTGTTCAAAATTAGTATGCTCGGATTGGAAATTATTAGTTTTAAGCGGAATCGCAACTGTTTTATTTTTTGATGAGAAATATATGTATTTCGTAAAGAGTTTGTATATTTTGCCAAAAGAATATCATCTTGGTTGGAAATTAAACTCTGGTCGAAAATTGATTTATTTTCATGAGAATTATTTTTTTTAGTTAAAAGTGTATCGTTTTCTTGAAATTGTTATTATCAAATTGAAAATCGAACTGTTTTACCAGAAATTGATCTATTTTGTCCAGAATTTAGTGTTATTTTTTTTGTTCAAAATTAATATGCTCGGATTAGAAATTATTATTTTCCAGTGAAGTCGTAACTGTTTTATTTTTTGATGAGAAATATATGTATTTTTTAAAGAATTTGTATATTTTGCCAAAAAAATCTTCTTGGTTGGAAATTAAGCTCTGGTCGAAAATTGATTTCTTTTGATGAGAATTATTTTTTTAAATTGAAAGTGTATAGTTTTCTTGAAAATGTTGTTATCTAATGGAAAATCGAACTGTTTTACAAGAAATTGATCTATTTGGTCCAGAATTTAGTGTTTTTTTTATTGTTAAAAATTAATATGCTCAGATTAGAAATTATTGGTTTTCAGTGGAATCGTAACTGTTTTATTTTGTGATGAGAAATATATGTATTTTGTAAAGAATTTGTATATTTTGCCAAAAAAAAAACCATCTTGGTTGGAAATTAAGCTCTGTTCGAAAATTGATTTCTTTTTATGAGAATGATTTTTTTTAGTTGAAAGTGTATCTTTTTCTTGAAATTGTTATTATCTAATTGAAAATCGAACTGTTTTACAAAAAATTGATTTATTTGATCCAGAATTTAGTGTTTTTTTTTGTTCAAAATTAATA
>NC_046666.1:101618202-101619263 GCF_010883055.1 Belonocnema kinseyi | reverse complement strand
TTCTTGTAAAACAGTTCGATTTTCCATTAGATAACTACATTTTCAAGAAAACTATACACTTTCAATTTAAAAAAATAATTCTCATCAAAATAAATCGATTTTCGACCATAGCTTAATTTCCAACCAAGATGATTTTCTTTTTGCAAAATATACAAACTCTTTACAAAATACATATATTTCTCAACAAAGAATCAAAAAGCCACGATTCCCCTAAAAACTAATAATTTCTAATCCGAGCATATTAATTTGGAGCAAAAAAAAAACACTTAATTCTGTACCAAATAAATCAATTTTTTGTAAAACAGTTCGATTTTCAATTTGATAATAACAATTTCAAGAAAACGATACACTTTCAACTAAAAAAAAATTCTCATCAAAAGAAATCAATTTTCGACCAGAGCTTAATTTCCAACCAAGATGGTTTTTTTTGGCAAAATATACAAATTCTTTACAAAATACATATATTTCTCATGAAAAAATAAAACAGTTACGATTCCGCTGAAAACTAATAGTTTACAATCCGAGCAAATTAATTCTGAAAAAAAACTAAATTCTGGATCAAATAGATCAATTTTTTGTAAAACTGTTTGATTTTCAATTCGATAATAACAATTTCAAGGAAACGATACACTCTCATTTAAAAAAAAAAGTCTCATCAACAGAAATCAATTTTCGACCAGAGCTTAATTTCGAACGAAGATGGTTTTTTTTTGGCAAAATATACAAATTCTTTACAAAATACATATATTTCTCAACAAAAAATAAAACAGTTACGATTCCACTGACAACTAATAATTTCCAATCCGAGCATACTAATTTAGAACAAAAAAAAACACTAAATTCTGGACCAAATAGAGCAATTTTTTGTAAAACTGTTCGATTTTTAATTAAATAATATCATTTTCAAGAAAAGGATACAATTGCAACTAAAAAAATAATTCCCATCAAAATAAATGAATTTTCGACCAGAGCTTAATTTCCAACCAAGATGATATTTTTTTGGCAAAATATACAAACTCTTTACAAAATACATATATTTCTCAACCGAGAATAAAACGGCC
>NC_046666.1:101614129-101618102 GCF_010883055.1 Belonocnema kinseyi | reverse complement strand
TGAAAGTGTATCGTTTTCTTGAAATTGTTATTATCAAATTGAAAATCGAACTGTTTTACAAAAAATTGATTTATTTGGTCCAGAATTAAGTGTTTTTTTTTTATCCAAATTAATATGCTCGGATTGGAAATTATTAGTTTTTAGTGGAATCGTGGCTGTTTTATTCTTTGTTGATAAATATATGTATTTTGTAAAGTGTTTGTATATTTTGCCAAAAGAAAATCATCTTGGTTGGAAATTAAGCTCTGGTCGAAAATTGATTTATTTTCTTGAGAATTATTTTTTTTAATTGCAATTGTATCGTTTTCTTGAAAATGATATTATTTAATTAAAAATCGAAAAGTTTTACAAAAAATTGCTCTATTTGGTCCAGAATTTAGTGTTTTTTTTGTTCAAAATTAGTATGCTCGGATTGGAAATTATTATTTGTCAGTGGAATCGTAACTGTTTTATTTTTTGTTGAGAAATATATGTATTTTGTAAAGAATTTGTATATTTTGCCAAAAAAAAACCATCTTGGTTGGAAATTAAGGTCTGGTCGAAAATTGATTTCTATTGATGAGACTTTTTTTTTAGTTGAAAGTGTATCGTTTTCTTGCAATTGTTATTATCGAATTGAAAATCAAACAGTTTTACAAAAAATTGATCTATTTCATCCAGAATTTAGTTTTTTTTTCAGAATTAATTTGCTCGGATTGGAAATTATTAGTTTTAAGTGAAATCGTAATTGTTTTATTCTTTGTTGAGAAATATATGTATTTTGTAAAGAGTTTGTATATTTTGCCAAAAAAAATCATCTTGGTTGGAAATTAAGCTCTGGTCGAAAATTGATTTATTTTCATGAGAATTATTTTTTTTATTTGAAAGTGTATCGTATTCTTAAAAATGTTATTATCTAATTGAAAATCGAAATGTTTTACAAAAAATTGACCTATTTGGTCCATAATTTAGTGTTTTTTTTTTGTTCAAAATTAATATGCTCAGATTGGAAATTATTAGTTTTCAGTGGAATCGTAACTGATTTATTTTTTGATGAGAAATATATGTATTTTGTAAAGAATTTGTATATTTTGCCAAACAAATCATCTTGGTTGGAAATTAAGCTCGGGTCGAAAATTGATTTATTTTGAAGAGAATTATTTTTTTAGATGAAAGTGTGTCGTTTTCTTGAAAATGTTATTATCTAATTGAAAATCAAACTGTTTTACAAAAAATTGATGTATTTGGTCCAGAATTTAGTGTTTTTTTTTTGTTCAAAATTAATATGCTCAGATTGGAAATTATTAGTTTTTAGTGGAATCGTAACTGTTTTATTTTTTTTTAAGAATTTGTATATTTTACCAAAAAAAAAATCATCTTGGTTGGAAATTAAACTCTGGTGGAAAATTGATTTGTTTTGATGAGAATTATTTTTTTTAGTTGAAAGTGTATCATTTTCTTGAAAATGTTATTATCTAATTGAAATTCGAACTGTTTCACAAAAAATTGATCCATTTGGTCCAGAATTTAGTGTTTTTTTTTGTTTGATAAAAATTAATATGCTCGGATTAGAAATTATTAGCTTTCAGTGCAGTCGTAACTGTTTTATTTTCTGTTAAAAAATATATGTATTTTGTTAAGAATTTGTATATTTTGCCTAAAAAAAATCATCTTGGTTGGAAATTAAGCTCGGGTCGAAAATTGATTTATTTTGAAGAGAATTGTTTTTTTTAGTTGAAAGTGTATCGTATTCTTAAAAATGTTATTATCTAATTGAAAATGGAACTGTTTTACAAAAAATTGATCTGTTTCGTCCAGAATTTAGTGTTTTTTTTTTGTTCAAAATTAATATGCTCGGATTGGAAATTATTAGTTTTCAGTGGAATCGTAACTATTTTATTTTTGGTTAAGAAATATATGTATTTTGTTAAGAATTTGTATATTTTGCCAAAAAAAATCATCATTGTTGGAAATTAAGCTCTGGTCGAAAATTGATTTATTTTGATTACAATTTTTTTTTTTAATTGAAAGTGTATCGTTTTCTTGAAAATGTTATTATCTAATTGAACATCCAACTGTTTCACAAAAAATTGATCTATTTGGTCCAGAATATAGTGTTTTTTTTTGTTTGTTAAAAATTAATATGCTCGTATTAGAAATTATTAGTTTTCAGTGCAGTCATAATTGTTTTATTTTTTGTTAAAAAATATATTTATTTTGTTAAAAATTTGTATATTTTGCCAAGAAAAAAATCATCTTGGTTGGAAATTAAGCTCGGGTCGAAAATTGATTTATTTTGAAGAGAATTATTTTTTTTAGTTGAAATTGTATCGTTTTCTTGAAAATGTTATTATCTAATGGAACCTCGAACTGTTTTACGAAAAATTGATCTATTTTGTCCAGAATTTAGTTTTTTTTTTTTGTTAAAAATTAAAATGTTCGTTTTGGAAATTATTAGTTTTAAGTGGAATCGTAACTGTTTTATTTTTTGTTAAGAAACATATGTATTTTGTAAAGAATTTGTATATTTTGCAAAAAAAAAAATAAATCATCTTGGTTGGAAATTAAGCTCTGGTCGAAAATTGATTTATTTTTTTGAGAATTATTTTTTTAGTTGAAAGTGTATCGTTTTCTTGAAAATGTTATTATCTAATTGAAAATCGAACTGTTTTACAAAAAATCCATGTATTTGGTCCAGAATTTAGTGCTTTTTTTTTGTTCAAAATTAATATGCTCGGATTGGAAATTATTAGTTTTCAGTGGAATCGTAATTGTTTTATTTTTTGAATAGAAATATATGTATTTTGTAAAGAATTTGTATATTTTGCAAAAAAAAAAAATAAATCATCTTGGTTGGAAGTTAAGCTCTGGTCGAAAATTGATTTATTTTGATGAGAATTATTTTTGTAGTTGAAAGTGTATCGTTTTCTTGAAAATGTTATTATCTAATAGAAAATCGAACTGTTTTACAAAAAATCGATGTATTTGGTCCAGAATTTAGTACTTTTTTTTGTTCAAAATTAATATGCTCAGATTGGAAATTATTAGTTTTCAGTGAAATCTTAACTGTTTTATTTTTTGATTAGAAATATATGTATTTTGTAAAGAATTTGTATATTTTGAAAAAAAAATCATTTTGGTTGGAAATTAAGCTCTGGTCGAAAATCGATTTAATTTGATGAGAATTATTTTTTTAAATTGAAAGTGTATCGTTTTCTTGAAAATGTTATTGTCTAATTGAACATAGAACTGTTTTACAAAAAATTGATCTATTTGGTCCAGAATTTAGTGTTTTTTTTTTGTTCAAAATTAATATGCTCGGATTGGAAATTATTAGTTTTCAGTGAAATCGTAACTTTTTTATTTTTTGATTAGAAATATATGTATTTTGTAAAGAATTTGTATATTTTGCCAAACAAATCATCTTGGTTGGAAATTAAGCTCGGGTCGAAAATTGATTTATTTTGAAGAGAACTATTTTTTATTAGTTGAAAGTGTATCATTTTTTGAAAATGTTATTGTGTAATGGAAAATCGAACTGTTTTACAAAAAATTAATCTATCGAAAATTGACTTCTTCTGATGAGAATTTTTTTTTAGTTTAAAGTGTGTCGTTTTCTTGAAATTGTTATTATCTAATTGAAAATCGAACTCTTTCACAAAAAATTGATTTATCTCGTCCAGAATTTAGTGCTTTTTTCAGAATTAATTTCCTCGGATTGGAAATTATTAGTTTTCAGTGAAGTCGTGGCTGTTTTATTCTTTGTTGAGAAATAAATGTATTTTGTAAAGAGTTTGTATATTTTGCCAAAGGAAAATCATCTTGGTTGGAAATTGAGCTATGGTCGAAAATTGATTTATTTTCATGAGAATTATTTGTTTTAGTTGCAATGGTATCGTTTTCTTGAAAATGATATTATTTAATTAAAAATCGAACAGTTTTACAAAAAATTGCTCTATTTGGTCCAGAATTTAGTGTTTTTTTTGTTCAAAAT
>NC_046666.1:101612512-101614029 GCF_010883055.1 Belonocnema kinseyi | reverse complement strand
TTAGTTTTCAGTGAAGTCGTAACTGTTTTATTTTTTGTTAAGAAATATATGTATTTTGTTAAGAATTTGTATATTTTGCTAAAAAAAATATCATCTTGGTTGGAAATTAAACTCTGGTCGAAAATTGATTTATTTTGATGAGAATTATTTTTTTAGTTGAAAGTGTATCGTTTTTTTGAAAATGTTATTATCTAATTGAAAATCGAACTGTTTTACAAAAAATTGATCTATTTGGTCCATAGTTTAGTGTGTTTTTTTGTTCAAATTTAATATGCTGGGATTGGAAATTATTAGTTTTCAATGGAATCGTAACTGTTCTATTTTTTGTTGAGAAATATATGTATTTTGTAAAGAATTTGTATATTTTTCCAAAAAAATCATCTTGGTTGGAAATTAAGCTCGGTTGGAAAATTGATTTATTTTGAAGAGAATTATTTTTTTTAGTTGGAAGTGTATCGTTTTCTTGAAAATGTTATTATGTAATTGAAAATCGAACTGTTTTACAAAAAATTGATCTATTTGATCCAGAATTTAGTGTTTTTTTGTTTGTTGAAAATTAATATGCTCGGATTGGAAATTACTAGTTTTCAGTGGAATCGTAACTGTTTTATTTTTTTTAAGACATATATGTATTTTGTTAATAATTTGTATATTTTGCCAAAAAAAAATATCATCTTGGTTGGAAATTAAACTCTGGTCGAAAATTGATTTATTTTGATGAGGAGTATTTTTTTTAGTTGAAAGTGTATCGTTTTCTTGAAAATGTTATGATCTAATTGAAAATCGAACTGTTTTACAAAAAATTGATCTATTTTGTCCGTAATTTAGTGTTTTTTTTTGTTCGAATTTAATATGCTGGGATTGGAAATTATTAGTTTTCAGTGGAATCGTAACTGTTCTATTTTTTGTTGAGAAATATATGTATTTTGTAAAGAATTTGTATATTTTGCCAAAGAAATATCATTTTGGTTGGAAATTAAGCTCTGGTCGAAAATTGATTTATTTTGATGAGAATTATTTTTTTAGTGGAAAGTATATCGTTTGCTTGAAAATGTTATTATCTAATTGAACATCGAACTGTTTTACAGAATATTTATCTATTTGGTCCAGAATTTAGTGTTTTTTTTTTGGTTCTTCAAAATTAATATGCTCGGATTAGAAATTATTAGTTTTCAGTGGAATCGTGGCTGTTTTATTCATTGTTGAGAAATATATGTATTTTGTAAAGAATTTCTATATTTTGCCAAAAGAAATCATCTTGGTTGAAAATTAAGCTCTGGTCGAAAATTTATTTATTTTGATGAGAATTATTTTTTTAAATTGAAAGTGTATTGTTTTCTTGAAATTGTTATTATCAAATTGAAAATCGAACTGTTTTACAAATAATTGATTTATTTGGTCCAGAATTTAGTGTTTTTTTTTTGCTTAAACTTAATATGCTCGGATTGGAAATTATTAGTTTTCAGTGAAATCGTAACTGTTTTATTTTTTGATTAGAAATATATGTATTTTGTAGA
>NC_046666.1:101610924-101612412 GCF_010883055.1 Belonocnema kinseyi | reverse complement strand
TTCCGCTGAAAACTAATAATTTCCAATCCCAGCAAATTAATTCTGAAAAAAAACTAAATTCTGGATCAAATAGATCAATTTTTTGTAAAACTGTTTGATTTTCAATTCGGTAATAACAATTTCAAGAAAACGATACAATTGCAACTAAAAAAAATAATTCTCATGAAAATAAATCAATTTTCGACCATAGCTCAATATCCAACCAAGATGATTTTCTTTTGGCAAAATATACAAACTCTTTACAAAATACATTTATTTCTCAACAAAGAATAAAACAGCCACGATTTCACTGAAAACTAATAATTTCCAATCCGAGCATATTAATTTTGAACAAAAAAAAACACTAAATTCTGGATCAAATAAATCAATTTCTTGTAAAACAGTTCGATTTTCAATTAGATAATAACATTTTCAAGAAAACGATACACTTTCAATTTAAAAAAATAATTCTCACCAAAATAAATCGATTTTCGACCAGAGCTTAATTTTCAACCAAGATGATATTTTTTGGCAAAATATACAAATTCTTTACAAAATAGATATATTTCTAATGAACAAATAAAACAGTTAAGATTCCACTGAAAACTAATAATTTCTAATCCGAGAATATTAATTTTAAACAACACAAAAACACTAAATTCTGGACCAAATAGAGCAATTTTTTGTAAAACTGTTCGATTTTCAATTAGATAATAACAATTTCAAGAAAACGACACACTTTCAACTAAAAAAAAAATTCTCATCAGAAGAAGTCAATTTTCGACCAGAGCTTAATTTCCAACCAAGATGATTTTCTTTACCCAAAATATACAAACCCTTTACAAAATACATTTATTTCTCAACAAAGAATAAAACAGCCAAGACTTCACTGAAAACTAATAATTTCCAATCCGAGCAAATTAATTCTGAAAAAAGCACTAAATTTTGGACGAGATAAATCAGTTTTTTGTGAAACAGTTCCATTTTCAATTAGATAATAACAATTTCAAGAAAACGACACAATTTCAACTAAAAAAAAATTCTCATCAAAATAAATCGATTTTCCACCAGAGCTTAATTTCGAACCAAGATGGTTTTTTTTGGCAAAATATACAAATTCTTTACAAAATACATATATTTCTCAACAAAAAATAAAGCAGTTTCGATTCCACTGACAACTAATAATTTGCAATCCGAGCATACTAATTTTGAACAAAAAAAACTCTAAATTCTGGACCAAATAGAGCAATTTTTTGTAAAACTGTTCGATTTTTAATTAAATGATATCATTTTCAAGAAAACGATACAATTGCAACTAAAAAAAATAATTCTCATGAAAATAAATCAATTTTCGACCATAGCTCAATTTCCAACCAAGATGATTTTCTTTTGGCATAATATACAAATTCTTTACAAAATACATATATTTCTCAACAAAGAATAAAACAGCCACGATTCCACTAAAAACTAATAATTTCCAATCCGAGCATATTAATTTTGAGCAAAAAA
>NC_046666.1:101607257-101610824 GCF_010883055.1 Belonocnema kinseyi | reverse complement strand
TTCTAACTAAAAAGACGAATATTATACAAATAAAGTTGAAACAATTTCAATTTTATCAAAGCGTTTTTGTAATCTTCGAAATTTAGAGTTACAAACACCATGGAAAATTTCTAAAGTGGAACCAGAGGGGGCGACAGCTTAATTTTATTGTGGGGAATTTGGGAAATGAAATTTACGATTTCAGTTTACAATGTCCAGTGTAAATCTCTCAGGTACAACAGCCTTCCAAGATATAATCCCAGGCGAGAAAAAGCAAGCGAGAGGTAACCCGCTGAATGCAATGGTGGGGGTAACCGAAACAGGAGTTACATTAAGCTAGCACCTCCACAATCGAATTTTTCGATTTCAGAATTTTGGGCTTTTTTTGGGCTTTTTTGGGCAGCAATTAAAATTTTTGGGCTCCTTTACTTTTTTCAAAAAATTATTTTTCTTGTGTATGTGCCAGCTTCCATTAACCCAGCACCTATATAATAAAAATCCAATTACACCAGAATTTTGGGCTTTTTTTGGGCTCTTGAAATCCGAAAAAAAAATTTCCCCAAACCAACCCTTAACTTCCAAAATGACCCCCTTCAAAAAATTGAAAAATTTCAGTGATTTATTAACGGGATATTTTTGGGCTTTTTTGGGCTCCCAGAAAATACCCACTTCGATTTTTGGGCTCCAACCCTTACAGTAAAAAATTAACCCCTTTGTAACACGCAGATATGAAATTGTCAAAAAATAACTTTTATTAAATTTTAGAGCTTGAATAAAGTCTCTGATTTTTGGGCTCCTTGAAAATACCCACTACGAGGGGTTGGTTTCTGACATTAAGGGTTGAAGCCCAAAAATCGTAGTAGGTGTTTTTGAGGAGCCCAAAAATCAGACTTTATTTCCATTGAAAAATTCTACAAAAATGTATTTTTTGACAAAGTTAGATCTACGTGGTAGAGAGGGGTTGATTTCTGACGTTAAGGGTTGAAGCCCAAAAATTGTGGCGGGTATTTTCGAGGAGCTCAAAAATCAGAGACTTTATTTCCATAGAAAAATTCTACAAAAATGTATGTTTGACAAAGTTGTATCTACGCGGTAGAGAGGGGTTGATTTTTGTACACGTACTACGTAAAAACTACAACCGAACCTAAGGCTGCAAAGGCTGGTTCGGAAAAGGCAAAGGCGGCTTCTCCCAAAAAGAAGGCAGCGGCAAAGACAGAAAAATTTTATGGTTGTAATATTTCTATGGGCTATGAATATACAATCGGCCCTTTTTAGGGCCACCAAATAGTTTTCACGCAGGTATCTTTTTTGTAATTTCAAAAATTCTTTGTTTATACCAGGGGTCTCCAAAGGCAGATCCTGTATCTACTGGCGGTCCAAAGCCAATAAGTCGGAGCTACTCCGTTTTGACCCAGAACTGTCAAAACCCTTTACCTTAGTTTTTGCCGCTGGGAGCCCTTAAACTCGAGAACTTTATTTCTATTCGAAATTTCACGCTAAAATTGTATATTATGAAATAAAGTAATGAATGTTGAGTTTTCTTTGCTTTAATATTGTTAAATAAAATCTTCAATGCAATTTTAATTTTTTGTACTCACAATTTCAATTCCCTAAAAATTGTTTTGTTTATAAATAATTCAAAATTTAATTTTCAAATTAAATTAAAAAGTAGCAAGTAAGTCACGCGTCCTTGAGTTTCTATTACCTAATATTAAAAACATAATCAGTTTTAAAATCCATAATAACAAAATTTTTAAATATTAAAAGCTTTAAAAAATTGTTAATAATAGCGTTTTTCAAAACTTTTCTATTAAAAATAAAAAATTACTTTTTATTTTTAAAGTGTTTTCGAAAATTTGCAATTCTACAATTTAAGTAGCTTTGACTGAAACATTTATTATACCTTACAGTAGTATCAAATTAAAAATTATTATTATTATTTAAAAGCGCTAATGCACTTTCAATTCCTTTGAATTTTAAGTCATAAATTTTTGAAGTTTTTTCTGTTTTCGAACTGTTATTCTGAAATAATTTTATTTACAGATTCTCGATTTGAAAAAAAAAACTCTTTAAATTTTGAACACCTTGAATTTATTTTTGACCACTCATTTTTATTATTATTAGTATTTTTTAAATTATTTATTATTATTAATGTCGAAAACATTTATTTGTAAACAATTATCGGCAATTGCTTAGTTCAAATACTTTAAATGAAATACTTTGTTTTTCAAGCTCTGTCCAGTTATGACCCAGGATCGCTCGGCCTTTTTCAAGATCGACCAATTTTGTTCTTTTTATCAAAAACAAAACAAAAAAAGTATTATATTTTTATTTCAGGATTAATCTGAATTCAAATATTTTGTTAAAAAGTCATATTTTTATGTCGAAAATCTATTCTTTTTGGATTGAAAAATCTATTTTAATTAAAATTAAAATATATATTTTTATTTTAGAATTAATCTAAATTTAACTATTTCCTTAAAAAGTAATATTTTGTTATCAAAATTTTAACTGATTAATTGAACACTTGTATTTTTAGATAGAAAGTCAATCCCAATTTCAGTACGAAATTTTTATGAAATTCAAGACAAAATCTCAACTCCTAACTTTTCCTTCTGATTAATTAAAATTGAATATAATAGCTTTTCTTATTGGGCGAATATTTCTAGAGATATGTTTTACCATTATAGACATTTTATTATTTGCTACTTTTGAAATTAAAACTAATTTTTTTTGCAGTCATTTGATCGGAAACAAAAAGTGCTTCAAGTGCTTCCAGGATGAATAAATAACCTATTATTTTGCGAAACATCCCCTACGAATTCAAATATCCAGAATTTTGTATTACATTTTGTAATCTAATTTAGGCTTATATAACTTTCAAAACAGGAAATTTTAAAAGATTTTTATTTATTCTGACACTTCTACGTATAACTAAATTTCATACAAAATGACGTTAGCCTAATTCTTAACGGCAACGAAAAGGTATCCTATTCTTCGTAGAACCCACCGTTATATAGGCTGAAATGATGACTGTATTTCGAGAAATGTCAAAAATCAGTCATTTATTATAAAAAATATCGTATGCGCCAAGGGAGATTAGGGCTTTTTCGATGAGCCATTTTAAATTCTAATTCTTGATTGCCGATGTTTATGCTGTAAAATTTTCAGCAAAGTACCTTGTTGCCCACTTTTTGAAGGACAATTGCAAAAAGCACGCAAAAAAGGACATTGTGTGCGCCAGTTTGGTTCGAAACTTTCAAATTCCGCACGATACAAAGCAAACCTATAATATATACTGCGGAATGCTCAGAGAAATGTGTCAGGCACTTGTCACTTCTGTGCATTGTAAGTTATTATTTATTATTATTATTACACCATTAAGCCATTTCCCTTTCGGGGTAGGCGTGACTCACTCGGCAGGGGAAAGAAGTAGTGTGTGGATGGGATAGAGATTTTTCAGATTGATCCAGAATACTCGTGCTCTTTATGTAAATAACACGTTCGTTCCGCAACACTGCTCCGACCCAGGTTGCTGATCAATCTCTCTAGCAATCACCTCAAGCGAAGAATCTCACGAAGTCGTTA
>NC_046666.1:101599465-101607157 GCF_010883055.1 Belonocnema kinseyi | reverse complement strand
TATAGTATATTTTAGTATATTTCTTGGTTAAAAACTAATAATAAAAATTGAACAACTATCACTTTAGAAAAAAATCGATTAGGTTAAAAGATGTTTAGAAGTTTAAGATATTCAAAACTAATTTAAATAGTTTAACAAAATATATATTTTTGAACATCTTGAAATAAGATTTTGACGTTTTTAAATGATTTTTAAACTTTTCAGATGATAAAAAATATACTTAAGATTCCTATAAAATTTTTCAATTTTTTTCATTTTTTAAAAATAAATTTTAATTAATATTTAACAGGATTTCAAAACAAATTTTGATACATAAATAACAATTAAACAATTATTGATATGTGGTAACTCAAAATAAAAAGGATTCAACTTCTAATTTAATCTTTTATGTTTTAATGCTTTTCACTGAAAATTGCTTAAAATGATATGATTTTTTTAATTCCAGATTGATTGTTTCATTGTTCAATTTAGAGCATTGAAAATTATAGCGTGCATTTTTTTTTGAACATTCGATCTGTTGTTAAGAAGTTTTGAAAGAATTAAAAAATCATAACAAATTAAAAAACATGCATAACATTTTCTACAAAATGCGGGTTTTTCAATATTTTGAAATTAAATTTTCTAACTGTTTAAGCATATTATTGAACGGCTGAAAAAGAAGAAATAAATTTGACTAAAGTTCCTAGAAATATTAAAAATTAGTTTATATTTTTAGTATAGCTTCTACTTAATTATATATTTACCTGTTTTAAACGGAATCTTTCAATACACTATTTTTAAATTCAAAGCAATAAGTTTCATGAATTTTAAACTGAAAACGTTACAACAAAGAATAATAGGTAAATTTGATAAATTTCAAATTCTGTGTGTGTTAAACTCAATCTCTTTAGAATTTATATATGGTTAAATTATTTTATTTCAAATTAAAAGCATTACTAGTTCCATGAATTTAAATTCATAGAAAATGTTTCCACGAAAATTATTGCAGATTGATACATAATTGATACTTAAATTCTAAGCTTTCAAATTAGAGTAATATGTAGACATTCTACGAATGAGCATTGCGAATACAAAGGAATTACAAGTACTTGGAACCAAATAAGTATTTGTAACCAAATGTTGAAATCTTCATTATAAACGGATGAGATATCCACAAAACAGTTTCATTTTTCACCAAAGAATTACATTTTGAACGAAATGATTTAAATTTCGGACAAAATAGTTGAACTTTCTACAAAACAGTTCGATTTTCTATCAGAAAACTACATTTATAACAAGAAGATAAACTTTCTACTAAAAAAAATGAATTCTCAACTATTTTTATCCCAGTCTCTGAGCGACCCATCATGAAGTATAGGGTTTACTACAACCGTTGAATTGTCAGCCCAGAAGATAATTTTTTTGCCAAAAAATACAAATCCTTAACAAAATACATATATTTCTCATAAAAAAATAAAACACTTACGATTCCACTGAAAACTAATAATTTTCAATCCGAGCATTTTAATTTGAAATAAAACACTAAATTCTGGACCAAATAGATCAATTTTTTGTAAAACAGTTCGATTTTCAATTAGATAATAACATTTTCAAGAAAACGATATACTTTCAACTAAAAAAAATAATTCTCATCAAAATAAATCGATTTTCGACCAGAGCTTAAATTTCAACAATAATGATTTTTTTTTTGGCAACATATACAAATTCTTAACAAAATACATATATTTCTTAACCAAAAATAAAATAGTTACGATTCCACTGAAAACTAATAATTTTAATCCGAGCATATTAATTTTGAACAAACAAAAAAAAAAACACTAAATTCTGGACCAAACAGATCAATTTTTTGTAAAACAGTTCCATTTTCAATTACATAATAACATTTTCGAAAAACGGATACAATTTCAACTAAAAAAAATAATTCTCTTCAAAATAAATCGATTTTCGACCAGAGCTTAAATTCCAACAATGATGATTTTTTCTGGCAAAATATAGAAATTCTTAACAACATACATATATTTCTTAACCAAAAATAAAATAATTACGATTCCACTGAAAACTAATAATTTTAATCCGAGCATATTAATTTTGAACAAACCAAAAAAAACACTAAATTCTGGACCAAACAGATCAATTTTTTGTAAAACAGTTCCATAATCAATTACATAATAACATTTTCAAGAAAACGATACAATTTCAACTAAAAAAAATAATCCTCTTCAAAATAAATCAATTTTCGACCCGAGCTTAATTTCCAACCAAGATGATTTTTTTTTGGCAAAATATACAAATTCTTAAGAAAATACATATATTTTTTAACAAAAAATAAAACAGTTACGACTGCACTGAAAACTAATAATTTCTAATCCGAGCATATTAATTTTTAACAAAGAAAAAAAACACGAAATTCTGGACCAAATAGATCAATTTTTTGTGAAACAGTTCGATGTTTAATTAGATAATAACATTTTCAAGAAAACGATACACTTTCAATTAAAAAAAATAATTCTAATCAAAATAAATCAATTTTCGACCAGAGCTTAATTTCCAACAATGATGATTTTTTTTGGCAAAATATACAAATTCTTAACAAAATACATATATTTCTTAACCAAAAATAAAATAGTTACGATTCCACTGAAAACTAATAATTTCCAATCCGAGCATATTAATTTTGAACAAACAAAAAAAACACTAAATTCTGAACCAAACAGATCAATTTTTTGTAAAACAGTTCCATTTTCAATCACATTATAACATTTTCAAGAAAACGATACAATTTCAACTAAAAAAAATAATTCTCTTCAAAATAAATCAATTTTCGACCCGAGCTTAATTTCCAACCAACATGATTTTTTTCTGGCAAAATATACAAATTCTTAACAAAATACATATATTTTTTAACAAAAAATAAAACAGTTAAGACTGCACTGAAAACTAATAATTTCTAATCCGAGCATATTAATTTTTAACAAACAAAAAAAAACACTAAGTTCTGGACCAAATAGATCAATTTTTTGTGAAACAGTTCGATGTTCAATTAGATAGTAACATTTTCAAGAAAACGATACACTTTCAATTAAAAAAATAATTCTAATCAAAATAAATCAATTTTCGACCAGAGTTTAATTTCCAACCCAGATGATTTTTTTGTTTTTTGGCAAAATATACAAATTCTTAACAAAACATAAAACAGTTACGATCCCACTGAAAACTAATAATTTCCAATCTGAGCATACTAATTTTGAACAAAAAAAAACACTAAATTCTGGACCAAATACATCAATTTTTTGTAAAACAGTTCGATTTTCAATTAGATAATAACATTTTCAAGAAAACGACACACTTTTATCTAAAAAAATAATTCTCATCAAAATAAATCAATTTTTGACCAGAGCTTAATTTCCAACCAAGATGATATTTTTTGGCAAAATATACAAATTCTTTACAAAATACATATATTTCTCAACAAAAAATAAAACAGTTACGATTCCACTGAAAACTAATAATTTCTATTCCGAGCATATTAAATTTGAACAAAAAAAAAACACTAAATTCTGGACCAAATAGATCAATTTTTTGTAAAACAGTTCGATTTTCAATTAGATAATAACATTTTCAATAAAACGATACACTTTCAACTAAAAAAAAAAATAATTCTCATCAAAATAAATCAATTTTCCACCAGACCTTAATTTCCAACTAAGATGATTTTTTTTGACAAAATATACAAATTCTTAACAAAATACATATGTTTCTTAACAAAAAATAAAACAGTTAAGACTTCACTTTAAACTAATAATTTCCAATCTGAGCATATTAATTTATAACAAAAAAAACACTAAATTCTGGACCTGATAGATCGATTTTTTGTAAAACAATTTGATTTTCAATTAGATAATAACATTTTCAAGAAAGCGATAAACTTTGAAATAAAAAAAATAATTCTCATCAAAATAAATCAATTTTCGACCCGAGCATAATTTCCAACCAAAATTATTTTTTTGGCAAAATATACAAATTCTTTACAAAATACATATATTTCTCAACAAAAAATAAAACAGTTACGATTCCACTGAAAACTAATAATTTCTAATCCGTGCATATTAAATTTGAACAAAAAAAAAACACTAAATTCTGGACCAATTAGATCAATTTTTTGTAAAACAGTTCGATTTTCAATTAGATAATAAGATTTTCAAGAAAACGATACACTTTCATCTAAAAAAAAATAATTCTCATCAAAATAAATCAATTTTCGACCAGAGGTTAATTTCCAACCAAGATGATTTTTTTTTGCAAAACATACAAATTCTTTAAAAAATACATATATTTCTAATCAAAACATAAAACAGTTACGACTTCACTGAAAACTAATATTTTCTAATCCGAGCATATTAATTTTGAACAAATAAAAAAAACACTAAATTCTGGACCAAATAGATCAATTTTTGTAAAACAGTTCGATGTTCAATTAGATAATAACATTTTCAAGAAAACGATAACCTTTCAATTTAAAAAAATAATTCTCATTAAATTAAATCTATTTTCGACCAGAGCTTAATTTCCAACCAAGATGATTTTTTTTGCAAAATATACAAATTCTTTACAAAATACATATATTTCTAATCAAAAAATAAAACAGTTACGATTTCACTGAAAACTAATAATTTCCAATCCGAGCATATTAATTTTGAATAAAAAAAAACACTAAATTCTGGACCAAATAGATCAATTTTTTGTAAAACAGTTCGATGTTCAATTAGATAATAACATTTTTAAGAAAACGATACACTTTCAATTTAAAAAAATAATTCTCATCAAATTAAATCGATTTTCGACCAGAGCTTAATTTCCAACCAAAATGAATTTTTTTTCAAAATATACAAATTCTTTACAAAATACACATATTTCTATTAAAAAAATAAAACAGTTACGATTTCACTGAAAACTAATAATTTCCAATCTGAGCATATAAATTTTGAACAAAAAAAGCACTAAATTCTGGACCAAATTCATCGATTTTTTGTAAAACAGTTCGATTTTCAATTAGATAATAACATTTTCAAGAAAACGATACACTTTCAACTAAAAAAATAATTCTCATCAAAATAAATCAATTTTCGACCAGAGCTTAATTTCCAACCAAGATGATTTATTTTTTTTTTGCAGAATATACAAATTCTTTACAAAATACATATGTTTCTTAACAAAAAATAAAACAGTTACGATTCCACTTAGAACTAATAATTTCCAATCCGAACATTTTAATTTTGAACAAAAAAAAAACACTAAATTCTGGACCAAATAGATCAATTTTTCGTAAAACAGTTCGATGTTCCATTAGATAATAACATTTTCAAGAAAATGATACAATTTCAACTAAAAAAAAATAATTCTCTTCAAAATAAATCAATTTTCGACCCGAGCTTAATTTCCAACCAAGATGATTTTTTTTGGCAAAATATACAAATTCTTAACCAAATACATATATATTTTTTAACAAAAAATAAAACAGTTACGACTGCACAGAAAACTAATAATTTCTAATCCGAGCATATTAATTTTAAACAAAAAAAAAAAACACTAAATTCTGGACCAAATAAATCAATTTTTTGTAAAACAGTTCGAATTTCAATTAGATAATAACATTTTCAAGAAAATGATACACTTTCAAGTAAAAAAAATAATTCTCATCAAAATAAATCAATTTTCGACCAGAGTTTAATTTCCAACCAAGATGATTTTTTTTTTGGCAAAATATACAAATTCTTAACAAAAAATAAAACAGTTACGATTCAACTGAAAACTAATAATTTCCAATCTGAGCATATTAATTTCGAACAAAAAAAAACACTAAATTCTGGACCAAATACATCGATTTTTTGTAAAACAGTACGATTTTCAATTAGATAATAACATTTTCAAGAAAACGATACACTTTCAACTAAAAAAATAATTCTCATCAAAATAAATCATTTTTCGACCAGAGCTTAATTTCCAACCAAGATGATTAATTTTTTTTTTGCAAAATATACAAATTCTTTGCAAAATACATATGTTTCTTAACAAAAAATAAAACAGTTACGACTTCACTTTAAACTAATAATTTCCAATCTGAGCATATTAATTTTGAACAAAAAAAAAACACTAAATTCTGGACCAAATAAATCAATTTTTTGTAAAACAGTTCGATTTTCAATTAGATCATAACATTTTCCAGAAAACGATACACTTTCTACTAAAGAAAATAATTCTCATGAACATAAATCAATTATTGGCCAGAGTTTAATTTCCAACCAAGATGATATTTTTTTGGCAAAATATACAAACTCTTTACAAAATACATATATTTCTCAACAAACAATAAAACAATTACGATTCCACTGAAAACTAATAATTTCTAATCCGAGCATATTAAATTTGAACAAAAAAAAAACACTAAATTCCGGACCAAATACATCAATTTTTTGTAAAACAGTTCGATTTTCAATTAGATAATAACATTTTCAAGAAAACGATACACTTTCAACTAAAAAAAAAATAATTCTCATCAAAATAAATCAATTTTCCACCAGAGTTTAATTTCCAACCGAGATGATATTTTTTTTGGCAAAATATACAAATTCTTAACAAAATACATGTATTTCTTAACAAAAAATAAAACAGTTACGACTTCACTGAAAAGTAATATTTTCTAATCCGAGCATCTTAATTTTGAACAAACAAAAAAAACACTAAATTCTGGACCAAATAGATCAATTTTTGTAAAGCAGTTCGATGTTCAATTAGGTAATAACATTTTCAAGAAAACGATACCCTTTCAATTTAAAAAAATAATTCTAATCAAATTAAATCGATTCTCGACCAGAGCTTAATTTTCAACCAAGAAGATTTTTTTTGCAAAATATACAAATTCTTTACAAAACACATATATTTCTAATCAAAAAATAAAACAGTTACGATTTCACTGAAAACTAATAATTTCCAATCCGAGTATATTAATTTTGAACAAAAAAAAACACTAAATTCTGGACCAAATAGATCAATTTTTTGTAAAACAGTTCGATGTTCAATTAGATAATAACATTTTCAAGAAAACGATACACTTTCAATTTAAAAAAATAATTCTCATCAAATTAAATCGATTTTCGACCGGAGCTTAATTTCCAACCAAAATGATTTTTTCTTTCAAAATATACAAATTCTTTACAAAATACATATATTTCTAATCAAAAAATAAAACAGTTACGATTTCTTTGAAAACTAATAATTTCCAATCTGAGCATATTGATTTTGAACAAAAAAAAGCACTAAATTCTGGACCAAATAGATCGATTTTTTGTAAAACAGTTCGATTTTCAATTAGATAATAACATTTTCAAGAAAATGATACACTTTCAACTAAAAAAATAATTCTCATCAAAATAAATCAATTTTCGACCAGAGCTTAATTTCCAACCAAGATGATTTTTTTTGGCAAAATATACAAACTCTTTACAAAATACATATATTTCTCAACAAAGAATAAAACAATTACGATTTCACTGAAAACTAATAATTTCCAATCCGAGCATATTAATTTTGAACAAAAAAAAACACTAAATTCTGGACCAAATAAATCAATTTTTTGTAAAACAGTTCGATTTTCAATTAGATCATAACATTTTCCAGAAAACGATACACTTTCTA
>NC_046666.1:101588822-101599365 GCF_010883055.1 Belonocnema kinseyi | reverse complement strand
CTTCTGCTCTAATTGCATCTTTACTTTCTTTAACTAATCGTTTAAGTATCCTGTTTTCGCGTCTATAATCATTTCTACGTCTACTTATTTCCTCATTGCTAAAGCCTGCGATGTTCAAAGTTCTCTTGTAGGCTTCTCTTTTTGCTTTTTTTTTCTTTCTTAATTCCTTCGTTCGTTTTCGGCTAAATGTTTAGCTATAATAAGGAATAATATCCCTGGCACAGCTCAACTTTTTTTACCGTGTATACTATTTTTTTCATTTATTTACAAAATGTAGGACCTCTCAATTTAAATCAAAATTACAATTTCCACAATTAAAAACAAAATCTCGTCAATTTTTTACAAGAGGCAGATTTATATCTCAGAAAGCACGTGATGACAATTAAAATTCAAAATGTTGAACAAATTTAAGATGGACGCTCAAAGTTTCTTTGGTTCAAATTCAGTTTTGCTTTATTTGTCGCTGACAAATTTGAAGGTGTCAATTAAAAGGCTACTTTATAGTAAAGAAACATATTTCGTGATGCTTTTAAATAAAACTTTTAAAAAATTTTAAATGGCGCCTTTGTGAAATACTCGAAAACTAGTATTTTCTATTCTTTCCTGCCAGAGATCTTACATCTTAAAGAAAAATTAATTGTATTGCTATAAAGTGTTTGGTTTGAAGTAGATCTCGTACTTTTCGTTAAAATTAAAATTGCGCCTCATTGATATTTTAAAAATTTACATCATTTTTATAGATTTAAACAAAATATGAGATACATTTTCCAAAAGTATTTAGTGATTCTCAAAACTTAAAATTTTTTTAATGTCTGAAAGGTTGGCTAATAAAATAACATAAAAACCAAAATTTCTGACTATTCGGAGAAGTTTTCAAATTTCATCAGGATACACCATTCTCAGTATACTGCATCTTTACGAACAATAGTAATGAGGTACCATTTCGACATTAGTGAAAATTTCGAGATCCGCTTCCAACCATACACTTTGTAACAATAAAATTGATTTTTCTTAAAAATTTAAAGATCTGGGGCAGGAAAGTATAGAAAATACGAGTTTTTGAGTATTTCATAAGGCGTCATTTTGGTTTTTTCAAAAGTTAGACTTTCAAATATCTTGAAATATGCTTCTTTACGATATAATTTAGCCTTTTAAGTGACACCTAAAACATTGTCGCCTAGAAACAAAGAAATATTAATTTTGAAAAAATTGGGCGGCCATTTTGTATCACTTGAATCAATGTGCTTTCTAATAAATAATTCTGCCTTTTGTAATAATTTGATGACATTTTGTTATTAATTTGTTGAAATCGTAACTTTGGTTTAAATTGAGGAATCCGCGATTTTGTAAATTTTGAAAAAAAATTTCGTGCACATCCATTTTTTCAGCATAGCCTTAAGATCATAATTTTACAGAGTGAAAGGATTTCGGTTAAAAATAAAAAAAATGAAGTGCATTCGAAATTTTACGGTATTTTTCTCCATTTTTAATGCATGAGTGTTTTGGACTACAATCAAAAAAAAGATTTAAAAAAGTCAGTCAATATTTTCAACGTTAGTTGATCGTTAAACCTTTATTTTCCTAACTCGTTTACCAATCCAGGCATTCCACATAAGTTATAATTATTATCAATGGCTTTACATACCTATTGCTACATGCCTATTGTTTTGCAAATTTGTGAAATAATCATTACCTTTTTTGTTGTTACTATAATACCGTTTTCTATGAAAAAAGTTACTCCTAAATGTATATAACATTCGATTCAGAATTTCAAGAAATGTGCAAATTCGTTAAGCGTCAGAGTTTGAAATTTTGAAAATGCCCCATTTGAATTTTCATCTAATCGAAACATTTCATTGGGATAATTTCGAAATATACTTGACATCCAATGAAAATTTGGACTGAAACTTCTCAATATACTAGAAAAAAGTATTTTTATTGAAATCTTACTCTCTAATTGTGAAATAATAATGACAGGGCCAGAAAATCGTCTTATAAAAATCAGGATTACTGAGATCAAGCATGCTTTTAATATTTTAAATTATCATTGCAATTTTACACACATCTTTTCTACCTTGTTTTTTACGGATCCAGGCATACAACACACTTTATAATTATTTACAATGTTTTTACAAAAAAAAGGTCGCAATAAGTCGAAATAAAGTTTGAAATGTTGAAAATGCTCTATTTGAATTTTCATCTGATCGAAAGATTTCATCAAGACATTTTTGAAATATACTTGATATCCAATGCAATTTGGACTGGAATTGCTTAATATGCTAAAAGAAAGTGTTTCAAATCAAGTTTGAAATCTATTCTCTCCTTTCTTGTGAATGTCCATTACTCACGTCTCAGGTTCTGTACTACTCTTCACTCACCGAAGACTTCTTGCATCCTCGTCCGCGCGGATTCTTTATGTCTAATTTTTGAAGACGTTGTGGAAAAAACGGATTTATAATTTCCGAAAGAAGGCAGTCGTAGTAAAACCTGTAAAGTATTGAAGGTATGAAATACTGGCTATATTTTTCACAGTATTTGCGATAGATGTGCATTAGAAATACATACCTGATAAGACCATTTTTCATTTTCTTATCCCAAAAGGCATCATCTTTTTCTGTTATTTCTATGGTCAGAAATTTTTTTGCGCAAATCACGAAATAGTACTACTTTTCCCAGTAAAATTCAGTTGACCTTGCACTTGGTAGAAATAGTCACTGGTTGGATTCAGAATCGGCTTACCATCAACGACATCATAGTACTTCAACTGAAAAAATTTAATGAAATATTTAGAAAATATTGTGTAAGGTTATTTAAAAATTGTAACATTTGATACATACTTTCTTGTCAAATGTCGCTTCTTCTGGCGATTCATAATCATCTGCAGATGACGGGCATTTTATTTCTACGATAGAATCGTCGCCAACGAAGCCATCTGTGAGTAGTACAATTGCAGTCGTTAGTGAAAAAGTAAAGTATTGTAAATAAATTATTAAAAAAGGTGAACCTATTTCGTGTAATACCTGGACTTGCTGCGAGGAATTGATGTTCGATGTCTAAGGCGAACACAGAGTCCCTGACTACGATTCCATGATTTTCGCCTAACAGCTTCTTTGCTACTTCCTCCATCTCGATGCCGTGCTTCATTGCTTTAGTTTGTACATTGGAATATAGTATCCCGTATACCGAATTCACGCATGATGTTGAAGGTCTGAGCTTGCAAATGCTACCGAACTTTGACGCTGTTAGCCGCTTCTTTCTTTTCTGCCTTCCACATTTGGGTGTCAGATTGCGTCCAATTGTGTCCTCCTGCATTTGTTCAAGTTCACTTTTGGATTTCTTGCACCCCTTGGTCAGAAATTCCGGCTTCCTTCTCTCATATTCTACAGGATCCATATCATCCAGTTCACTTAAACCACAATGCTGGTCTGGGCCTGCACTCTTTGCGCTGTTCTTAGACTTCTTACTCGTGTCTTCATTTTTCCTTTTTTCTCTGTGCTTCTCTGTTGCGTGTTTCTTCCATTCTTCAAAGATGCGTGTGATGTAGCCTGGAGTATGATTCTGGAGCAAAATCGCAATTTTTAGCACTGTTTAAAGACCATGTAATTAAAAATAATTATACATTGTTTAAACAATCGATTTTGTTATCATTAATTATTACGTGATTTTATTTGAAAATTGTACCAAAGGTGACTTTTGTTCAACCGCGACTTTCTTCCCCCATAAATTAATTAAATGGTGATCTTTTTCAATTATATATGCATTTTCATTTTAGAATGCGCATTTCCAAAATCTTCCACTTTAACCAATTTTGAAATTTTAGATTTTAATTGTTACGTGTACATTTTATTTTAAAGAATTATAGAATGCAGTTTCAAAAACTGAAGCCATAAAAATTGGAAGCGTTTGAAATCGCAGATTTTATATAATAAATATTTTTAGTCGATCACCTGTCAACATAAATTAATGATGATTTTTAAAATTGAACTGTTCTTTAAGATAACAGAATGATAATTAATTTTACAAGACGATTTGAAATTCTAGCGTTAAAAATTATGTAAACTATTCCAATTGGAAAGTATGATTATTTAAGCAAATGTAAACGGCTGATTGAAACTTTATAAACTATTTTCTATTTTAAAATAAATTCGAAATAATATATTTATGATTCAAACCTTTTATTAAATTTCACGTATTATTTTAATCTCAAATATTAAATTTTTAAACCATTCAATTTGGAATTGTTTAATTAAGAAAAATAAGAATTAATTAGTATTTAGAAACATCTGACTGTTTATTGAAAATCATAAAGCATAGTTAAATATTAAAAACTAAATTTTGAACGTTACAATGTTTAGAAGTTCTTAAATAATTTCAAAAATAATGAAAAATTTGAAGAAAACAAATGTAAACAACGTGCAGATGATTGATATTTTTTAAGCTGAATCTGAATCTTTGAACTCTACAATTGATAAAAGTTAAGAAAACATATTTTGCAGTTTAAGTGCATTTAACAAAAAACTGTCCAGTTTAAATGTGTTAGTAGCTTCCATTTTACACGTGTACATTATTGAGCATTTGGATCAGATTTGAAGACAAAATTATTTAATTAAAAAACTTTTAAACCCAAAATCGTCTATTATTCGTATTCAATCATTGTTTTATACTTCACAAAAGTATAGTGCGCAATAGAAGCTACACTATTTGTTCTCCAGTTTGCTAGGCAATGCAATTGCTATTTTTTTCATTATGGCGACTGATTACTACATTTATTTTTTGTGTTTTGAAGAAAATAAGGATATTTAGATAGCGCATAAACAAAACCTCATTCGTGAAAACAGAACGTTTTGTGACTTTCTGGCGCTCTTTATTTGTTTTTTCAGTTTCGTAATGCAAATCGCTTGTAATATATAAAATACTAATTTATACTGATAATGTAATCTTTACACGAATTGTTTACGTAATGTATTAGTTTTTTATCGATTCTTTTAGAATGGAGGAAGAAAGTCGTGGTTGCAAAAAAATCACTTTTGGTACAATTTTCAAATAGAATCACGTAATAATTGATGATAAGAAAATGGATTTTTTTAAACAATGTATAATTATTTTTAATTATATGATCTTTAAATAGTGCTACAAATTGCGATGTTGCAGACAATTTTCAACTTTTTATCCACTTTATGAAATTAATTTGTAAAATTCCCGGTTTAAAAATAAATTCACTGCCATTTCCCTGTATCATTAGATTCCCAATTTCCCGGTCCAGTAGCCACCCTGCCATTGGAATTTAAAAAAGAATTCTATCCTAACTTGTAGATCATTTTTTAAATAGTAAATACTCCATGGGTAAATTGATGAAAATTCACTTCAAGTTCATTTTTGCTTTAAAATACGTCCAAAATATCGGTACGATTACACTTATTCCATTGTAAAATTATTTTGAAATTTTTGTATAACTTCTGAATGCCTTTTGACATGAATCAAATGTTTCCTACAAATTTTAGAAAATCCAATATATTTTTTTAATTTGTCTGAAAATCTTCCAGATTCTTTTTTAAAAAGTTTGGAAATATTTCAAAATCTTTTTGAATATTCTCTAAAAATACTTTTTGAAAATAAAAAATTATTTTCATTTTTCCAAGGAATCATAAGAAAATGTTTTTATTCATTTGCAGTCTTTCACAAATCTTAAAAAGTATATACATTTTTTTTAACTCTGAAATAATGTACATTTTGTTTGAAATTAGGCTGTGTCTATTTGCACCGAAATATCGGTACGAATACCCGAATTTTATCGATACACAATAGGGCGGAATGAAAATGATCAAATTAGTCGAATCGTTTGAGCTGAGAAAAACAAATTGGTGGGTTCACATACGAAAAAAAATTTGAAATTGGTTATTATCTTCTGTTCCCTTTCTTGATTTAAATATTCCAAATTTTGAAAATTTCAAAAAATTTCCCTATTGCTTCGAAAATTATGGAAATGCTTTTTTTTTTAAATAACAAAATAACAGCTTTTTTCTTTGGTTCAAGCTGAAAAAATTTCAGGTTCGACATATTGAACTTTTTTCAAAATGTGTGCACAGGACTCAATAAAAAAAATATATGTTTTTTAACCATTTTCAATAAATTGTAAATTGAACAAAAAATTGTTTTTTAATTTATATATTTATTATCATTATTTAGTAGCAACAAATGTACATAGACAAAATTCGCCATAATTTTCGAAGCGATAGGGAAATAGGCAATAGGGTAAATTATTATAATTCCAAGTTTTCAAGAAATTTTGAATGTTTTCAAGACTTGTAAATACCTCTTAAAATCACTCAAATAATTTCTACAAATAATAAGTGTTCCAATGTTACCTAAACACAAAAAATAAACAATTTCAGTCACAAAAGAACCTTTTTAAAAATAAAAATTGTATTGTTCAAAGTTTAAAAGCTCTTTAGATAATTCTTATAAAAAGTTTTCACTAGAATCGAAGCGATTCTAGTGTAAATTATTATAACTTACCTGCGTTTTGCATTCCAGTTTGCAATGTTATTTCCTCCTTTCCTTTTTCAATGAGGTGTAGATAAATGTAATCTCGTATTATTTCCAAACCGAGGAGACATTACAAGAAAGACAGTAAGTCAGCACACAACACAATTTCAAAGTATTTTCACTGAACCAAACACGTTAATAGTGCATGAATGAATGAAGTACTAAACGAAAAATGTACTTCAGTCTTCCGAAAGATATGAAATGGCTATTCTCCACGGACGACAGTGGACAAACTGACTGCTGAAATACTGATGTCAACTGATCAGGTCTGCAACAGTACATGGTATACTGTAAATGTAAATGTAGGTAAATCAGCGCCGACATACCTAAATATTTCATTATAATGACAAAGTGCAATCTGACATTTCCGAGTATATCGTATTCAGTATTTACTGCAGGAAGTGCAGGCTCTGTACATATACAGGCTTGCAGGGTAATTTGCTCCTCATAAACGCAGGTATTAGTCTATCTTCTCCAAGGTGTTCTTACTTATCTTCGTCCAGTAAATTGCAAGGTCTCTGACTGAGACTATTGTCTGCCAGAGTCCTAAGTCTAGCCGAAAGTATAAATTTATTGGCGCTGCCATAATTCATTAAATTCACAATTCATTCTGATCTTTAAGTCACAGAATTCCGGTAAAATATGTTATTTCACCAGGAATTGTAGACTGTAGAACAAGGAGTTATCACAGAAATTGAAATAAAATTCTCTATTTATCATAATGCGGGCAGTGCATACATTTCTTTGGTGTTCATGTGCCGTATAAATCTTTCTCGGACAAAACAAGTATAGAAAGTTCACAACTTTAAATAATGAATTTGAAAACAAGCCATTCCTTATTTCCTCATTTTTGATCATTTTTAGGAATAGTTACAGATTATTTAACGATTGTTTAACAATTATAAAATAAGATTCTTATAACAAATCCAAGTTCGTGTAAAATAAGAAACTCCAATCCAAATTTTCACTTGATTTCAAGAATATTTTGAAATTATCCCAATGAAATGTTACGATTAAATGACAATTTAAATAGAGCATTTTCAACATTTCAAACTGTATTTCGACTTTTTGCATTAATTTTATGCAGCAAAACTTTTAATAATTATAACTTATGTGTATGCCTGAATTCGTGTCAAGAAAGAATGTAGAAGGGATATGCGTACTTTTGGATATGCGTACACTTTTTTCACACAAAAATTTCATTATATTAACAATGAACTTTGTCAAATTTAGTCTACTTTCGAAGAATTATATCTCGGCTCGTAATCATTATTTCACAAACTTACACAGTCATAATCATCTATTGACTTTTCATGTACAAGTATATGTACCAATCTAAACATTTTTTCTTAAATAAATATGAAAAACCAGAGGCCAACAAAGTGTCTGCATGTAGTAAATTGAAGGCAAGTAACTGCCAATCCTGACGGTAGTTAAAAAAGTTTGCTAAAAATACTTCTCTGACGTTCAACGGATTTGCACGTTTCGTGAGATTCTGAATCGATTGATACATAATTTTAGGAGTTACTTTTTTCAAAAAACATTGTATTAGATTAAAAATAAACGTAGTCAAATTTAGCCTACTTTTGAAGAATTATATCTCGGCTTGTAATGAAGAATTATTTTAAAGAATTATTGTATTTAATTTTTATAAAAAAGTGACTACTAAATGTATACATAATTCGATTCAGAATTTCAAGAAACGTGCCCGATGTGAAACATAGTTAGCACATGCATTGTGACCTTTGGGGCTTAGGACTCTGCAGCTGTCCGGGGTAAGGTAAGGGACATGCAGTGCAGTGAGTTCAACAGCGTGGGTGTGTCTAAAGATCTTCGTAATATTTGGTTGTTAGGATTGGTAGTTATTTGCTTTCAATTTACTCCATGCAAACACTTCGTTGTTCCCTGTTTTTCATATTCATTTAATAAAACTTGTTTAGATAGGTACATACACGTGTATATGAAAAGTCAATAGATGATTATGACTGTGTGTATGTCGCCGGATTCAAACACTTAATGCGGGAAAAAATTACTTTTTACGGGTGCGGGAATTTGCGCGATTTTTCAGGTTTTTTGCGATTCTTGTGCGGGTTCTCTTAGACGATAGTATTGTTGTGTGCAAGCAGTTTGCATTTTGACAATAAAATATCTTAGGATCACAAAAAACCCCAATTGACATATGTATCGCTGCCTTTCTTGTGGCATTGTCTCTGTCGATTTTTGCCTGTGAGATGAGCGTTCTTTAGAACACTTTTCAGTGTCATTATGTATATCTACGTATAGTAAGTTCTATGGTGATTCGCATAACGGCTAATGTGATTTGTTGATAAATGTTGAGGAAGTCTTGATAAATAATCAAGCTGAAAATTCGTTGCAAGTACTTACATAGCGGTATTTAAAGAAGATATGTGTGAAAATACAATATGAAAGAAAAATTGTAAAGCTTAAAACACAATAAAAAGTGGAGAGTCATTATATGTATGTACAGCATTTTATGTATAATACCCCGTGCAGAAATTTCGATCTGGACCCGATCGGGGCCAGACCAGTCCAGATCGAGTGCCGGTCGGGAATCCTGGTCGGGGCCAGATCGCGGATGAAACACACCCCCAGATCAGGACCAGGTCGGGACACCCGATCAGGAAACCCGATCGGTGCCCTATCAGTGCCCGATCGGTACACGATCAGTCTCATTATATTCCATTCGTGAATTTCACTAATGGAGATTTAATATAAGTAAACTCGAAGCTATTGAATGGTCCTCTCCTTTCGAAGGCCACCTTAATATTTTGAATTTCCAATTAAGTTATTTTAAGTTAAAATTAAAGTACTGCAGGCATGAAAAGAAAAGATTTCAGACTACAAAATTTAATTATACTTTTGAGAAACGTAAGATTATTGAACATGGTATCAGTTTCGAGGAAAAGGTTTGTTTTTTATGAAAAAAATGGATGATAACCAGAAATATTTTAATCGACAGTTTTAATTTCTTGAAAAAAAATGTTGTCTATAAAACTTCTTAACAAAATAGAACAAGTTTTTCCGCAAAAAGATTCCCTACAACTTCACATTTTCGAATGCTTCCAAAGAAAATAGTTGGGAAATAACGTATGATTTACGATTTATTAACATTAGATGTAACTAGCTCTTGTTGGAATCCCTATCACAATTGACATTTTGCATTTTGATTGCACTACTTGATTCTGAAATTCATGTTATGAAAATTTGTCTTAATGTATTTCTGTAATTAATTTATTATTAATACAGAATCAAAGTTTCAATAACAGAATCGATTGTATCACATATTTTAATCTCATAATCTAAAAAACTTACAATTTTGAGCATACACCAATCCATTCCTTAACAATACATTTGATAATTCTAATAATTCGGTAAGGTACAATCTCTGATGATATAGCAGATAAATAAAAAAATTTGAAAATAATTACTTGTACCATTAACACCTAGCTAAAAATTAGCGTTATGTTCTTGAATTAAGAGTTCTTATTCTGGTCCCTCTAATAGCTTAATTGGAAAAGCACCTAACCGGAAATCAGAAGTTTTGTGGTTCGATTCCCAATGGAGTGAAGATGGAGTAGGATCTTTTTTTCAAGAAATAATTTTAATTTTAATTTAAAAATATTATTTTCCATCTAGACTTATTAAGACGTTAAGCATTTTCTGTTATTGAAGATTCTTAACTTGATCGATATTGTCAGATTCTTCTGCCTTCATGGTTTCGAGGGTTGATCTACTGTCGGTAAGGTACAATCTCTGATGATATCGCAGATAGATTTTTAAAAAAATTTTCTATATAAAAAAAGATTTTTCCTATTATTTTTACAATAAGAAACTATGCTTCAAAGTGCACTGTTTTTAAAACTTTTTTAACGTCAAAGCCAGAGGACTCGCAGATTCTGTATCTATCTCCATACGAGGAGAAGATGAATTATTCTGACCACTCTTTTCATCAGGTATAGATGTGAAGTATAACAAA
>NC_046666.1:101571890-101588722 GCF_010883055.1 Belonocnema kinseyi | reverse complement strand
TCTGGCCATGATCGATTCCAGAAGTCTCGACCGATGACCCAACACAATCCGTTTGCAACAGGTGTAAGAAATACATCTTCCTCGAGGAATCTAAGTTCCAAAGCAATATTACCTGCACATAACCCACTTTTCTCATAGCCCGTTATAGTACAACAATTGCCAATAACGGGCCATGAGAAAAGTGGGTTATGTGCAGTTAATATTAAATCTGAACTTAAATTCCTCGAGGAAGACGTATTTGTTACAAGTAGTGAATTTGAAAATTGTTGTATCATAACGGGCCATGAGGAAAGTGGGTTAGGTGTGGTTAATCTTGATTTGGAACTCAAATTTTTCGACAAATGTATACTTTTTTTATAACAGGTTCACACGGATTCTTTTGGGACTAAGGTTGTGACTTCCGAAATTATATATTTCGATAACGGAACGTTAGTGGAATTTTCATTCAAACTCAACGCCATTCGCAAATGGAATTTCCGTGGAGTATTTTTCGGTAGATCTTGTCACGTGGGTCTAAATTCCGAGTTGAATTTTAAGCTCTCTGGCTTAAAAATCCTTTTAATTAATTCAAAAATCATAATTATATTTGAACATTCATTTCCTTTGTCAAAAATACACGTATTTTATTTGAAAATTATATTTTTTTTGTGAAAATTTAATATCTAATTGTACATATAACTTTTTCACTTTGGGCTCGAAGTGTATCTCTTTTTCATTCAAAATTCGTATATTTTGTTGAAAAAGATGTCTTTTTTGGTAGAAAATTAATCTTCTTGGCCAGGAAAAATGAAAAATTTGTTAGCATCCCTGCTTAAAATGACTGATAGAACCCAGATAAGAACGGGATGGAAGTTGATTCTTATCTGGTGCTATTGGAATTAGACCCGGGTTTTGTCCCCGGTTTATACCCGGTCCTTGATCGGATTCTATCTAGATTGATATTTTTATCTCCAGCTTTTATATGGATTTCATCCGGGACCTTCAAGAGTTATATCCGGGTTGTAGTCGGGATTGGACCTGGTTTATACTCGGCACTTGACTGGGTTCTGTCTGGGATCAGGTAACATCTACCAGATTTCTACATGGGTCTTGTACGGTTCCTTACAACTTCTACCCGGTATTTAGGTGATGTCTACCCGAAACGTACGCAGATATTGTCCCCGGTTTATACCCGACCCTTGATCGGATTCTATCTGGATTGATATTTTAATCTCCGGCTGCTATATGGCTCTCATCCGGGACCTTCAAGATTCGTATCCGGTTTGTAGTCGGGATTGCAAATGGTTTATACCCGTCGCTTGACTGGGTTCTACCTGGGATCTGATAACATCTACCGGATTTTTACATGGTTATTATACACGGAAAAAAATATCGATTGAATTTTATAGAACTAATCCTATAGTAGAGGATACGATGACGTATTCTCTATTAAACGGCAGGTTACGAAAAACGTAAAATAGTTCTATAAATACTAAAATTCTAGCTTAATCTTTTGTATTATTATATTATTACTATTATGCTCTTATATTTGTTCATATGTTTAAGTACACTATTATTTACTATATACAATCACTATACTATTTATAATCGCACGCTGTGAAAATTTTTATTCGGCGAGGGTTCGAACCCTGTAAGTTTAGCATTCCTAACGCCTAAAGCCTCTCGGCTAACCTAGCTTGAAGTATAAACAAAAACTATTAAATATAACTTACAGCTGCGCAGGGCGTGTGCAAATTTTTGTAGCCCATTCTATAAAAAATATCGTTACGCTTATAATAATATATGTACTAAGATTTTAGATTTTAGAAATATTACAAATTATTATTGAATATTTTATGTGGTTAAACAAGGTTTAAACTAAATTTAAAAATATTTTAAGATATTTTGAAAGATTTAATAAAAAAAATCAATATATATTTTGAAAAATTTAATAGATGTCAAAGGATTTTTACAAATTTCCGATGGTTTCAACACATTTAACAGGCTTTGAAAAATTCAAGAACATTATTTATATTTTATATAAATTATATTTGTGTAAAATTTGCCCCCCCCCCCCCGAGTTTTTGTCAAATGTCCATGTTTTGAGACCTCCTGGATCCGAAAAACAGGTTTTTAGGAATGTGTCTGTCTGTATGCCTGCCTGTGACCGCGATAACTTTTGAAAAAATTAATCTATTAGATTGCCCTTTGGCACACTTGTTTAGTGTCCTAAACTGAAGGTCAAGTTCGTTAACCAGCCATTTTGGATAAAAATTCAAAAAGTTGGCACATTTTGAATATTTTTGAGACCACTTTTTTCAAAGTTCCAAAATTCTCTGTACAGTTATTCATATTATTCAAAAAGTCGAACAATTTACCCTAATGATTTTTTCCAAAAAATCAAAATTTTCCAAAGTTATAGCATTTACAAAATTCCAAAAAACACACGAAAAAGAACATTTTATGCCAAATAACGCACGATATGAAAAAAAGTCAAGAAAAGAAAAATGTTGCTTTTTGAATTCCCTACAAGATTATCATAAGAACTTTTTGAAATTCCTTGAAAAAACCAAAATTCAAATTTTGACAGCATACAAAATAATGAAATATCCAAAAATTACATTTTTCGACCAAACTGTTCAAAATGCGGTAAAAGAGGAATACACAAAAATTGTGCATTTAAGAAAGATCTACAAATTTGTTACCAACCACTTTTTGATACAATGCGTAGTTTTTGCTTTGTTCATGAAAAACGTCATTAACAGTAAAAAAATGTGCCCGCTGCGTGGGCACATTCTTACCACAACTTTTGCCTTCATTTCTTATTCGTCTCGTGTGGGGTTTTAAAAAACTTAACTTTTCATGTTTTTGATGCTATTTTTTATGATTAAAACTGAAAACAGAACTATCAAAAAATTATTCATGACAAATAAATCTTTCTTACATTCGCATCGGAGAAGGTATTAGATTTTTATAAAATTTGACCCACCTAATATCCCCACAAAAAATCAAGACCCCCCGCTTTGGAAGGCAATAACTCCGCAGAAACAAACGTGAGGAGGTTCGAATAGAATCACACGAATCCGTTAAGTTTTCTAAATAAAATGGTGTTTCTGTAATTTTCGTAAAAAAATTTTGTTCCGAGCTAATTAGCAAAATACAAGTAAAAATGCTGTCGCGAGGCCCATTGTTGAGACACATTAATTTTTACATGGTCTAAGAGCTAAGAATATGTTGGAAAAAATTTGAAAAAATTCTGGAGTGCCCTACAACATGTATAGAATCCAGTAGAGACCTTAAAATTTAAAAATATTTTTAAATGTCAGTTTTGAAAGGATTTTTGTTGAATGTTTTTATTTAGGAATTGAATGGAGCTACGGCGCTGTTTAATGGCTTAAAATGTTATGATACAGTATCAAGTTTTGCACACGAATTATCTTGTATTTTGTTTATTTAATATAGTACACCTATTTCGGTATTATAATTTTGTAATTACTAAGTTGTTAATTCGCTACTGAAATGAGAGAAACATTTGTTTATATGAGCAATTCCATGTGGATATTTTTTTTGAAATTATTCGTAATAAGATAATGTTGCACCATATGTAGTGTAATACAAATATTTTCCATTTAGCCGAACAGAAAGTGTGCACTTTCTTGGAAACTGAAAATAGAGGACTTCACACTTTTAACACTATCCCCTTGTTTGACCATTTTTTTAAATATTTCCTCTTTGTCTCGCCATTTTTAAGAAATTTGTACTCTTTTCCTTATTGTTTCGCCTAAATGCGAATTGAATTAATACAGAAGCTAGTTCGAAAATAGAATTATTTTTATTTTGTTTGTTTGAAAAGTCTACTATTGTACTTTTTCTTAACATTTATATCCTTTGGCTAAAAACGTTACTATGTGATAAAAAATTTAATAATATTTTTAAAAACTTCAACGCTTTTTAAATTTCTTTTTTCGTCGAAAACGAACGGTTGTGGATAGAAAATTGGTACTTTTGGAATCGTGTGAAGAACTTAAGCTATTGTTAGTCATTTTTATGAAAATTGTAGTACTATAACACAAAACACAAAATTGAAACATTTGGTCTATTTTCTTTAAACTCTCATAACTTTTGTGATTGTCGGTCTGTCTGTATTTATGCCTGTTTGTCTGTCAGCACGATAACTTTTGAAAAAATAATTCTATGAGATTGGCCTCTGGTACACTCTTTTAGTGTCCTAAACTAAAGGCCAAGTTCGTTGGTCAGCCATTATAGATAAAAATTCAAAAAGTGAGCACCTTTTGAATATTTTTTAGACCATTCTTTCAAAATTCAAGAATTCTCTGTACGGTTATTCATAGTATTTAAAAAGTCGAAAAATATATCTGATGACTTTTTTCATCAAATTAAAAACTATTAGAGTTATAGCATTTACAAAATTCGAAAAAATACACGAAAATGAACCTTTTAAGACAATTAACTGGTGATTTGAAAAAATGGCAAGAGAAGAAAAAGTTTGATTTCTAAATGCCCTAGAAGATTATAATAACAACTTTTTAAATTGTATTGATAAATCAAAAATTAAATTTTGAAAGCATACATTTTTTCAAAACAATGCGCATTTTTTTTAACGGGACAATGAAACTTTATCTGTTTTAATACCAATGCAAGTTACGAATTATAATAATATACATTTATGGGAATAATATAAAATGTCAGGGATAAACTCGAGTGCGAAGCACGAGATACGTGATGAGAATGTGTTCGTTAAAGCCGAAGGAGCTTTAACCAAAGATAATTCACAATCACCAGATTACTATTGTCGATACTTTCACCTTTAGTTTTAAAAAGTCTATGCAGAAAGATCGAGCGCGTAGCGCGAGGTAAATAGAATATCGAACGCGAAGCGCGAGATAAATGCATAATCGAGCGCGCATCTGCATAGGGTCTAATACAGGAACCTGTATAGGATCATATGTCCTCTTTCGTCTTTTCTGCCCTTTTTCCAAAAATTTAATTTTTTTATTTTTAATGTTGTTTTTACGACTAAAAACAAAAACTACCCGTCGCATTCTTCTAAAACCTTTTTAATAACAACTTTAATCTTTCTTAATTTAAAAGAATGTTTAAATCCCATTAAATTATTTTGAAATTCATTAAAATCCTTTGAAACACTTGAAAATATTCAAATGGCCTTGGACTTATTTCGGGAGGACAGAAACGTAAACAGTGAGGGCCGGCTGACTCTTTTCCAATTGTAATATATATCTATATATATGAGGTCGCAACCGCTCTCGCCCTACTGGCCTAAGAAACTGCGAGAGCCACCAGTTCTAGGAAGGCTGAGAACGGGGTGACAGAAAACGAGAGTTTGGTGTAATTTGAAATCTTTAGAAACTTTTAGCGCAAAAGGAAAGCGAGAAATATTTCAGAATATTTGTGAATATTTAGGGATACTTCGAAATCTTTTGGAATATCAAAAATATTTCAGATTATAAAGAATTTCAAGAATACCAGAAATATCTAGGAATACCCGTGTGGAAATAACCTCATTGGGCCCTATTACAAGTCGGGCACTAATCGGGGGCTAGTCGGGTTATTAATTTTGACAAAGTCTCAGTCGGGGACATGTCGGGGACTAGTTGAGCTTTTTGTTGTCAAAATTTCAGTCGGGGCCTGGTCGGTGGTTGGTCAGGGGCTGGTTTGTCTTTTTCGTTCACTAATTTCCGTGCGGGTAATCTTCAGGCTCTGGTGGGGAGCTAGTGGGGCTCTGGTCGGATTATTCTTATATTTGAGTTTTCGGCAACGTCTTATCAAATGATGTAAGATATAGAAAAGCGTGATGATTTTCTTATTCTAAAACACTAAGAATATATTTAACAATAATTTTTTTAATTTTTCAGTTTTCAGAAGGGCCTGATCTCTATCTGGTCCCGAACGGGGCCAGACCAGTCCGGATCGGGTGGTAATCGGGAATCCTGATCGGGGCCAGATTTCAGATGAAACACACGCCCAGATCGGGGCAAGGTCGGGACACCCGATCGGTACACGATCAGTCTCATTATAATCCATTCGTGAATTTCACTAATGGAGATTTAATATAGGTAAACTCGAAACTATCGAATGGTCCTCTCCTTTCGAAGGCCACCTGAATATTTTGAATTTCCAATTAAGTTATTTTAAGTTAAAATTAAAGTACTACAGGCACGAAAAGAAGAGGTTTCAGGCTACACAATTTAATTATACTTTTGAGAAACGTAAGATTATTTTAGATGGTATCAGTCTCGTGGAAAAGGTTTGTTTTAAAAAAATGGAAGATAACCAGAAATATTTTAAATAACAATTTTAATTTCTTAAAAAAATGTTGTCTATAAAACTTCTTAACAAATTAGAAAAAGTTTTTCGCAAATAGATTCCCTACAATTTGACATTTTCAAATACTTTCAAAGAAAAGCATCGGGAAATAATCTATGATTTACGATTAAATGACATCTTACTGTAAATAACTTCAATTTTCTGTCAATTGCATTCTTTCTTGAAAAATTCGAGAAGGTGGTTGAAGATAATATTTTCGGAAAAAATTGAGCTATTTATTTATTAGATCGTTTTATTTTTTTAAGTCGTTTAAGAAAAAATATATAGTCCAAACAACTTTTAAACAAAAATGAAAAATTTTGAATTAAATATTTCTGGTTGTTTTAAATATTATTAACAGAACATGCATTTAATTAATTTTTATTATTATTAATTAGTTTCGACCTAATGGACGTTTTTATAAGTTGAAATGTGATTATTTGTAACAAAAAAGAAAAAAACTTTTTTTAGCATTTGAACTTCGCGCGAAACCAATTAGATGTCGAATGCGACGCATGCGTAGTTAAGTAATTAGCTCTTGTTGGAATCCCTACACAATTGGCATTTTGCATTTTGATTCAACTACTTGATTCTGAAATTCATGTTATGAAAATTTGTCCTTAATGTATTTCTGTAATGAATTTATTATTTATACAGAATCAAAGTTTCAATAACATAATCGATTGTATCACATATTTTATTCTCATAACCTAAAAACATTACAATTTTGTGCATGCTGCAAGTCATTTCTTGTCAATAGATTTTATAATGCTAACTCTACATCAAGTCGAAAAACCTTGAGTTCTTAAATAATTATTGAAAACAAAAGAACTTGATCAATTTCATCATATAATAATATTTGACTCGTCTAATGGTAAACATACTAATTTTACCTAAAAAAATTTAATTATTTATTAATTTATTTGAGGTTAGGTTTCAATGAGCCCGCAGAGTGTAATTACTTACTCTCATCTTCCTCGCACAGCTTTCGAGGTCTACTGACTGGTGTTTGGTGCCTCCGAACACGTGGCTTACTCGCCTTATGCATTTTTAATCATTACTAGAATATTATAAACGAGTAGTATGTATAAATATTTCAATGCACTATCAGAAAAACATCTAGCAGCACTGGTTTTGCAAGCGAATAGAGATGGCGTTTCAGTGGGAAATCAATCTGACCCGGTCGGGCCCAGGAATGGGCCACAGAATTCTACAGATAAGGGCCAGATCGGGAAACACGATCGGGGCTAGATCGGTATCACGTTTGAAATCGGGCGATTTCTGCACGGGTATAAGGCACTGTAGCAAAGTAAAACACAGTTGATATGAGCACTCTGTTTTGGAAATATTCGTTAAAACTACATAGTAAAAAATTCCGAGAATTTCCCCCACTATTTAGTGGGGGAAAATCCACACTTTCGATGGGGAAAATCATTTTCCTCAAGATTTGGGAAAATTTTTCCTAAAATTTGTTATAACTCACTAAAAAATGTGGGAAAATTCCCTAAAATTTAGGAAATTAGATAATATCTACAATTTTTTGGAAAACTTCCCTAAACTTAGGGTAACTTATACGAAAGTTTTGGAATATTCCCTACAATTCGGGGGATTTACTGATTCCCACTTAATTTAGGCAATCGTTCCAAAAATAATGTGTAATTTGCTGCGTATATCAGGTAAATTTTCTAAAAATGCTTGAGTGTTTCTGTATGGTCAGGAAGATATTTTCCCCTAAAATATTCGATAAACTAGCACAATATTTTGAATAATTTTACACAGTTTTTTGGAGAAAAGATTTATTAATGTCAAAGTCATCTCAAACATTTTTAATAAATAATTATTAAGTTAATAATTTTATATAAAAATCAACATTTTATAAAAACAACGATCAAAATCTACAAAAAGACGTAATCTTATTTTTTTGAAGTATTTTTTAGAAAATTGCGAACTTCTAGGAACCTTTATAAATACCTTTGTATGGAATTTTAAGAAAATCCATATTGGAAAAGATAAATATAGATGTAGGTGAAAAGTGCCCGCCGGAAGTCATAAGACTCTAAATTTGCATAGATGCTTATTTTTTAATTGATCTGCAAGGTTTGCCAAATGTAAATAAAGTATAATCCTTCAGGTAGTTGAAGTTTGAAAGATAAAAAGTTTTCGATTAATCAGTGAAGAGTAGTATACTATAGTAGTAAAATATTCAGCACGGCACAGTTCAGATTTCGCTACCAACTTCATTTTAGACTTGCGGTTCTGAACTGGTAGCTTCAAAGAAAATCCGCAAGGGCGCGACGTGCCGCCTTTCGCGCAACAACACAACGCGTCAAGTGTTTCAAACAGCACGTAACAAAGCATAATTACCTGGAGCAGAGACTACCGTGACCAACATGGCGGTTCCTTCAGAGCGAAGCTCTTCCATTGCTGCGTTCCAGCTGAAGTTGTTTTTTTCAAATTAATATTCCACAAATTTTGGAGATTTTTAGTTACATAAATTTAAGCATTTTTAAGCTTAGGATATGTTCCCCATTAAAGCTTGGAAATTTTTTACAGTGTAATTACTTCGTAACAATTGCATTATCATATGACCCCTACTAAAAACCCGATCAGGCCCCGAATAGGATAAGTCGGGTCACTTGACTAGCCACCGACTAATCTACCGTGACGCTACGGGTCGGGAACAAGTCAGATGACCCGACTAGCCCCCGACTTTAAGTGGGGTCAACTGGTCGGGAACCAGACTAGTTCCCCATTTGAATTTCCACACGGGTATTGAAAGAATACATGTATGGGAATATTTAGTGAATGTATCAACAAATATTGGAGTGTTCGACGATTATATCAGGAACGCAAAAATATGTACTCCTTCGTTATCGGTTCATATTGGAAACCTATCCGGATTATATGTGGGTCAGCCAAGAATGAAAAAAATTGAATTGTCTTTAGTTGTATTTCACTATCTGTTTTAATACACTGTTTTCAACTTTTTACTAAATTTTTAGTCACATATGACTAATAACAAGCAGAATCTTTTGACTAAATTCAATTATTTCCTTGTCTGTGTGACCATCCAGATTATTGGATTCAGAGATTGTAGTAAAGAGCTGAAAAATTTAAAGTGGCCATCTGCCTTGAAGAGACCGGATAGGAACTGGGTAAAAAGTATATCCTTTTAATTTCTGGTTCCATTTTCCCGATAAGAATCGGTTAGAGCCAGGTAGCCGGTACACTTTCACTTAATAATTTACAAGTTGCTATGTGCCTTAAAGAGCCCGGATAGGAACCGGGTAAAAAAGTATATACTTATTTTAATTTCTGGTTCCTTTTGCCAGATACGAACCGAGTAGAACTAGGTAGCCCGTACACTTTCACTTAATAATTTACAAGTTGCCATGTGCCTTAAAGAGCCTGGATAGGAACCGGGTAAGAAGTATATCCTTATTTTATTTTCTGGTTCCATTTGCCAGATACGAACCGGGTAGAACAAGGTAGCCGGTATACTTTCACTTAATAATTTACAAGTGGTTATGTGCCTTGAAGAGCCCGGATAGAAACCGATTAAAAAAGTATATCCTTATTTTAATTTCTGGTACAATTTGCCAGATAGGAACCGGATAGCACCAGGTAGCCGGTTCACAAGCGTCGATTGCCATATAGAGACCGGATAGGATCCGGGTAGAATTCTAATTTTATATGATTATTATTTTCATTTTGTTTTCATTGACCAGATAAAAACCGGGTAGGCGCGGGTAGAATATTTAAACAACTTATTTTTTAATACCATTTCCCAGATAAGGACCGGGTAGACCCAGATAGATCTCACAAATTTAAATTAAAGGCCAAATAAAAACAGTATAGAACCGGGTAAGGACCGAAAGGGTGTGTAACCGGTTTCTTTCCGGTTTCAATAGGATTTAAACCTGTCATTTTAAGCAGGGATAAGGTAGAGATTTTTTAAATTGGTATTTTTTGCTTTTTGAATCAAGAAAAATCTTGAATTTTCGTACAGTTTTTTGAGACGTAAATTTTCGTTACTTATCATAGGGGAATATAAATTTTGCTTAAAAATTGTTTAAATTAATGCAAGATTTATAATTTGGTTTAAAAATTCATTTCTTTGTTCAAAAATACAAGTATTTAATTTTAAAAATTCTTTGTTTTTTGTGAAAATTTAATATCTAACTATACATATAACTTTTTTACTTTGGCTTTTTTATATCAAGAAAAATCTTGAATTTTCTTACAGTTTTTTGAGATGTACATTTTCGGTATTTCTCATGAAAACAATATTTTTTTATAGATTTTTGTTAAAATACCACTCATTTGCATTAAACTGGGAAAGAGGAATACAATGTTAAAACTTTTTAATGATATCACTTTAGTTTTTTAATCTTGCAAGCAGATCGCTCTTGGAATAGGCTCCTCTGAACCTCAAAATCTCAATAATCTGACATCGCCTTTTACGCCAGCAATGGAATTTGACAACTTAAAGGCATGTGACACTCAAATCAACCGATCAAACCAGTCCCAAGATCGAAATTTTTTCCTATATGTAAAAATAAAAGTTAAAAAGAAGCGAAAAAATTTTGGGGAGTGAATTAATTAACGCAAAAGGAAGGTGTATATCCTTGCGTGGAGTTGTGAAAATTTTTTTTTTATAAAAATATTAATTGATGGTAAATATGTTCTACTTTATCGGTAACACCTGCTGTGTCGGTAACTGTATTTTTTTTAATTCAGGCGACAGGTGGCGCTAGAGTTCGACTTTTGGATTTAGAACTTTTCTCATGCACAATTCCATTCAAAGTAAACATAACCTACAATCTCAACTCCATTTTAGATAATTTGGCAGTATATTCAAATTTCATTACATCAGAATACAAAATTTTAATGTTTTGCTACCTCGTCAATGCGTTTTTTTAATTATAAATATATTTATGTAAGTAAATAACTGATATTCAACTGTGTGAATATTGTAAAGAATTAAAATATTGTTTTATTATTTAATATATGCAAGAAATAATAGGAGGGCATACAGTACTCATGCGTTTAGGACGGAAAATTGTGGCTTCCCTACAAGCCAAAGTTTTCGATTTATTCACGATAACCTTTTTTCATAAATAGATTGAGAAATCCGAAATTTTTGGCAAACTGTTTTATTTTCTGAATTTCAAATTTCATGGATAATCAGGAATAAGGAATTTATCAAATGAAGGGTGTCACGTAGGGTGGTACCATCATGCACTGGTGAATTTTTTTCTTTGAACGTTCATGCATATCACTACCAAATTTGTTGGAATTTACAAAAAAATTCATGGTTTTTTTTTAACAAAGAAAGTATTATTTACATGTTTCGGAAGCCCCAAAAAGTTAAATAGTATATCCCACAAAAACGACGCTTTTGTAAATTTTGGACAGAATAGTCAATGTTAAGTATATCGAGTAGTCTCGTCATTTCTCATTCCAATTAGCCATGAAATAAAAATCAAAAATTATTTTTTTAATTTCGTCCCCGTAGGCCTATTTTGTAGCGTCTCGCAAAGTCACTATAAGTGAAAAATGGTGTTTCTCGAGTTTTTGTTAGTAATTCTTATTTTTTGTGTTTTTTTCAATATATCTATATATTGTTTCTAATATATAAGATACTAATTTCTACTAATAAGCAAATGTTAAAATAAATTGTTCAAACCATTTGTTATTGTTATTAGCAATTTTCTCTTATAATAGAGTTACAAAGTCTCGTCTTTTCCGAATTTTGTAACTTTTCAGTTAGAGATAGGAAATAATCAATTAAACTTGACAGAAATAATTTTTCAAACCGTTTATTATTTTTCATAATAATATCATCTTATAATAATGCTAGAAAGTCGCAGTTTTTTATGACATTTTTTCAATAAGAGTGAGGTAATAATTACCATAATGTCAAATTTTCACTTAGAGTTAGTTAATAATAATTGAAATTTAGCACACATAATTATCAATACAAATTATTATTGTTTATGACTATCTTCTCCTATAGTAATGCTACACAGTTGTCGTTTTTTAAATAATTTTAAAACTTTTTAGCCACTTTTTACTTAGTGACCTAATAATTAATGCAAGCTAACAAACCTAGCTGTTTAAACAATTTATTGTAGTTTATAATTATTTAAACTCATACAAAAACAGCGAAAAAAAATACAAATTTCAGAAAAAGCTTCATTTATCTATTTTTTCCTGAAATTTGTAACTTTGATTTGGGGTCTTTGTTATAAACAAATTATAAATAAACGTGAGACAGAAACATTTTTTAAAGCATTTTTTTCTTTTTTGTAAATATATTTTTATGAAGTAAAAAAGACATTTGAAACATTCTTCGCATTTAATATATGGTGCTTATCAGCATTATACTAAGAGAAAATAGCTATAACACATAATAAATTGTTAAAACAATTATGTCCGTGCACTTGCATCAATTATTACCTGACTTTAATTTAAAAGTTTTACAACAAAATTGCAATGGTTTGAACCATTATTTATGTCAAATTAACATTATTATTGCCTCACTCTAACTGAAAAGTTGAAAAATTCGGAATAAGCCGCGAAACTCTAACACTATTCTGAGACCTTTCAAAAAACAATAATAAATTGTCAAAAGAGTTACTTAAACATCTAATTATAAACAAAAAGTTAAGCTTTATGTATTAGAAACAATTTGGTTTTTAAAAACCGACAAAAAAATTATAATTAGAGATAAAAACTCGCAAAACCCCATTCTTTAATTATGGTTTTTTTGGCACCCTATAAAACAGGATTATGGGTTAATATTTAAAACGTAATTATTTAATCATATTTTATGAGCGGTTGTATTTCATAGGGGAAAAACGCTCACAGTTAATTTAAAATTGAGCATCTATACAAGTTGTAACTTTTTAGATTCCGTATGCATATCTTTCCCCTAGACTTATTTCTTCCAATGAGTCACACGCATGCAAAGTATGATTGAAATATTTTTTTTTATAAGCATGCTGCAGATTTCATACTGGCTAAGAAAGTCTTCAGTTTTCAAAATACTTTTCTAGCCCGAAAACTATTTAGGTGTCAAATAGTTCTTTACTTAGGCGTAGTAAGGGGGGCTAGGTGGCACTAGTCAAAAGGCGTACATATTTGAAACACAATATATCTATTCAAAATTGTCAAAAAAGCACGAGAAGTATGCCAGGACAGAAAAGTATGGCGGTAAATAGTTATTAATAAGAGTGTCAGTAGAATGAATGACGCCTTAAACAAAAGACCTTGGATACTAATGGACTCAAGTGGGGAACCTTACATAACGACTTTGTGAGGATCTTCACTTGGGGTGATTGCAGAAGAGATTGATCAGCAACCTGGGTCGGAGCAGTATTGCGGAACGAACGTGTTATTTAAATAAACAACATGTGAATTCTGGATCACTCTACAAATTTTATAACCCTTTCTCACATTATTCCTTTCCCCTCCGAATGAGTTAAGCCTTCCCCGAAATGGAAATGGCGCAGGTAGGCTCTCGTATTCGCACGTTTAAATCGAAAACTGTTGTTTAAACTTCTGAGGAATTACAACCATAAATAGTACCTTAATTTTTTTTCCTTTTTGTTTTTAAAGAAAGTTGTCAAAGCACCTACGGCTTTGACGATTACATTCTCATTCTGAAACTCGCGCTTCGCACTCGATAACTTGTATCCCATTGAAAACTTCATCAAGATAGTTTGTAAATCTTATTAAAATATACTAAAAATAAGGTTTTAAACTTTTGGATCTCTTAAAAAACCAAAATTGCATATTTTTGAAAATGATCTAACTTTTGGAACTTTTGTCTAATTAAGAAATTTCATGATAATAGTTTCGAAAAACATATATTTTATATATAGTAGAAATTTGCATTGAAATTTCTTAATCCATTAAAAAACCTTTTTTTACTTTCTTTGAATTTAAAAATTTAAAAATATCATCAGGATGATTTGCACGTCCTTTTGACGCGTAACAGAAAATTTGACAAAAATTTGTAAAACTCATAAAAAAAATGTATTCAAATTTTAAAAGAGCTCAAAACTTGCAAATCTTTTACCCATCTATAAGAAACTTTGAAAAAATTTATAAAATTTGTAGAAAAAAAATTGTGAAATTAAAAAATGCTCTCAACTATTTAATTTTGGTTGGAAATATCTGATTAACGAACTAAACCTTCATTTTGGGGACTTTCAAAAGTGTATGAAATGCGGACTCGATTGGGAAAATCCTTCAAAAGTTAGCGGGGCTACAACATTCAACAGACCATACATACATACACACATACAGACCTACAGACAGACTCACAGGCAGACAGACACCGGCAAAATCTTATGATTTTCGGATTCTGTGCGTGCCGAAACGTAAAGATCCCTCTGAATGATCCTGCTCCTCGTATCGGTGATCCCATTTGAGTGCTTTAGTCCTTGGAATAAAATAAATTCCGGGACGCAAATGAGCCATAAGTTTGCCTGGAATATATTGAAATTAAGTTAGTTCGCTTTTGTTAACAATGGATGTTTTCAAACAAAAAAGAAGAACTGTAAAAATTTTCAAAGATTTTGAAGGATGTGTATAATTGTATGAAAGTTAAAAAATTCAAAGGGCTTTTTACTGAATTTCAATATTTGAAAATGATACCAAAGGATTTTAAAAGTTATTTTTAAAATTCCGAGTTTTTTTAAAGAGCTTTAATAAATTGAAAGGAATTTCAAAAGCATTTAAGGGTTTCGAAATATTTCAAAGTATTTAAAAATATTCCGAGGTATTTTCAATTGATTGTAGTAACTTAATGGGGATTCAAAGGTTTTGAAATATTTTAGGCTGTTTTTAAAAATTCCAAGGCATTTTTAAGAATTTTCAAGGGATTTCACAGAATGTGTACAGTTCTACGAAAGTTAAAAAACTTCCAAGCAATTTTGAATTGGTTTAAATAATTTTAAAGCATTAAGCTCTCAAAATGTTTAAATAAATTTTCTACGATTGCAGGAAATATCAGATATCATTAAAATTGAAGGGATTTTAAATTGTCAAAAATTCTTATTAATTTAACCTGAATTTGTTTAATTCATCTGAATTTTTATAAATTCACACAATTCTGTTCAATGACATTTTTGCTTTTCATTCTATTCTTTCAAATATCTTTAGATTTTTCTAAATTTTTGAAAATATTTTTTAATTGTTTTCAGTTCACAATAACTGAGTTCTTCTCGTGTTTCTTAAACTCCCTTTAAAATTAATTTTATTGAAATGAATGGAATTTTAAACCTTCTTTCCAATTTTTTTAAATTCATTACAATTCAACTTGAATTTTTGTAAGTCTTATAAATCGAATGAAGGTAGCGACTTGATTGGAATTTACTTCTAACCGCAGTAAAATTCTAATTTTCTTTATTTTAATCAATTGGGTCAGTTTAGAAAAGTGATCTCTACTTTATCTATAATCGCAGACTGTCCAGACTATCTCAGTTTACTCTAATTAAATCATAATTTTTATTGCATTTTAAAATATTTTTTATTTTTTAAGAAATTAAACTAGTTGTTTGAAATTAATTAGTTGTTTATATTAATATTTCTTTTTAAATTTTGAATGTAAATTTTTGGTTGAAATGGATCTTTTCTTGTCAGGAATTTAATAATTTGGATAAAATTTTTTTTCTTTAAAATTCTTCTTTTCGGTTAAAAATTCCAGTATTACGCTTTAATATGAACCTTTTTTTTAATTCATCTATTAGGTTGGATACAATTCATCGTTTAAAAGTTAAACTTTTTTGTTTGAAATTAATTTGTTTTGGTTGAATATTCATCATTTTAATTGAAAATCAATTTCTTTAGCAAGAATTTTAGAGAGAATTTTAAAAGTGTCCAAAGATTAAAATTTTTTTTTACAGTAATTTAATACGTGATTTTCAAAGATTTAATATATCTTAGGATAGTTCAATAGATTCCACGGAATTTTCAATTGATTTCAATAATTTATATTTTGTTGAAAATTCTTTTTGTTTTTAATATTGACTATTCTATTATGTATTAACTACCCTATGTTTCGTTGAAAAGTTATCTTTTTTAATTGATTTTTAAAAATTTTATTTATTTATGTATTTTATCAAAACTGCCTCTTTTAGTATACAATTCAGCTTTCTTGATGAAAATGTAACCTTTTGTTGAAAAATTTAACTAATTTCTGGAACAAAAATTTAAGAAAATTTAATTTTAATTTATGTATTTTATTCAAAATTCATTTATTTTTGCAGAAAACAAATTATTTTAGTTGAACGTTTAACTATTTCTATTTCAAGTTAGTCAATCAGTCAGTAATGTTATTATAATATGTTATAATTATAATATCAACATTAATATATATATATATATATATACACATTCGGTTCGGTTTTGATTCCTCTAGAATCAAACCGAAGGGCCTATGACAAAGCCACCGAACGCGTCCTCGAGTTGCGGATAGAGGGTCCCTGTACCAAGGG
>NC_046666.1:101565356-101571790 GCF_010883055.1 Belonocnema kinseyi | reverse complement strand
ACCATGTTCGTTATCGAATTTTCGGCACCAGCTGACAAAAACATCATAGCCAAGGAGAATGAAAAGAAAGAGAGGTATCGAGACCTTATAAGGTAGTTGCAAACTATTGTACTCGGAATATTCTGTGAAACTAATCGTCCTTATCATCGGCGCTCTTGGAGGTGCCAAGCTTTTACTTGCTAATGGCCTAAAAAGCATCCCTGCGTGTCAAGAATATGCTAAAACACTTGCGGGAAAAATGTCAAATGTCGCTCCGTGTTCTTAGGGTGCACGAGGCTTTTGCTAGATCGTCGTCTTGATTTCTTTACAGACTGTAACCACCTATCTCACGGTCGTGACACGTGGTTGTGGCTGAAATTTTACCGCGATTTCGCTGGGAGCGGGTGCAATTTTCCAGATTAACACCCGATCCCGGCTAAACCCTGCGGTTGTCCTTATGACAAAGTTTTAATTATATTTATATAAAATATATAATTTAAAATTATCATTTAAAATTGATTATTCATTGTTAAGAAAAATTGTTGATTAATTAATATAATTTAAAAAATTATACAATTAATTAATGACCATAACAACCATTTTTTCTAACCTTTGTTACATTCATTCGTGAATTATAGCAGGAAATTTCTGCAGATAATTTAAATGTAATTCAGCAATGTTTTTCCTCATTTTAATGATTGTAAGAGGTGATCATTATTGACAGGTGACTTGTTGTGGTCTTCATCGAAAGATAGAAGCAAATGCAAGGAAAAGTTAAAAGTACGGCCCGTACACATGATGGATATACCTTTCTTCTCTTCTCAGATTCCACACCAACAATGCTGAAAATATATTCTGCGCCAAGAATTGGACAGTGATAGGGAAAGTATGGAATTTTTATTTATTCTATTTTCGAAGTTGAAACTTGAAGAGTATGCAATTCGCAGCCTTTTCTTGAGCAATTCCTTTTCCAAAATTTGCAATTGAAAACTCTGCAATCATAGACAATCATATTTTTTTCAATCTTTTTCGTTTAATCTTTATTTGTTTTAAATACAACCGCTTGCGTCACAATAAATATGTTGTTTTGGTCAGAATTGATGAACTATTTTGCTTTGAAATTTATATTCTGTTGTTCAATTTCATTATTTTTCATTCGGAAAATTAAAATATTATTCACAGTAGCGAGGGAACCCACTTTTTAAAGGTGGGCATCCAGCCATACAATTATAATATTAAATGGCACAATGTGTACAGTTTATCATATAATACACTATTTAGTTATTGTCAACAAACTGATTGAGCAAATTAGGACTGTTTAAACGAAAATAAATTTATTAAACATTAAAAGAAATGTATCAAAATTATTTAATTATTCAACAAAACGTAGTGTAGGATACCAATTTAGAAAAATTGGACATCTCTAGCTCAATGTTCAGAAATTTGAAAAAAAAAACAATAAATAATTTCTTAAATGATGCTATAATGTTTTGAGAAAGATGTGCTACTCCAAAGAATGACAAACCATTACATTTCAATCAGAAAATACGATTTTTTGTTCCATTTTTTGGGATTAAATTATTGTTTAATAAATTTAAATTTCTGTAAACAATTAAACATTGTTTAAAAGTAATGGGAAATATTCAAATTGCCCACTAGTAATTATTTGTATGAAAAAGACGACGAATATTTGCTAAAAATTAACAATAATGAACGTAAAAATGTAGTTTTTTTAATCTTTGGCTCAAATTTGGGGCGCTGTGGGGGGGGGGGGGGGGGGGGGGGGGGGGGGGGGGGGGGGGTTGAAAATAAAATTTATTAGTATGGATTTATTTCGGAAACATCCCATATTGTAAATCGATTGGAAATATATTTATAATTTTTATTAAATTTTAACATAGTATAAACAGTACACATTATGCCATTTAATTTTATAAATCTATGACTAGGTCCCCAACTCGAAAAAGAAGGTTCCTCCGCTTTCTGTTAATAATATTTTATTATACATTTATTGCATTACATTTATTGTGACGCAAGCAGTTGTATTTGAAACAAATAAAGATTTAAGAAAAAAGATAGGAAAATTATGATTCTCTATGATTGCAGAGTTTTTAATTTAAACTTGCCACTTTTACACTGAAAATATTTTAAGCTGTTGGGCGAATAACTGCCAGTCGCAATAATATGTGAGAAATTAACAATAACCATTGTTATGAATAATTTTCGTGAGGAAATATTCAAATGTAAGGTTTTCTAAAAATTTTTATTTTCTTTAATCGCGACAATGGCTACGGATATTCCTAAAAAATTTATCTTTGGTCATATTTAGTGGAATATAACAACTTACATGTTTATAAGCAATTTACATAAAAAATGTCCCAATGTTGGCGATATCACTCGGAAAATGTCGGGTTTTCAATCGTAATAGATTGAAAATGAATCATAACACTGCATGCTAAGATTCACTCAATACAAAATCTTTTGACAATAACGCACCGACTTGGCTATCAAAGAAAATTTAAATTTGACAAACCCTCAAGTTTAAATATTTTGTCACAAGAATTGTTAATAACAGTGGTTATTGTTAACTCTTCTAATATTTTTGTGACTAGCAGTCATTCGTCTAATAGCTTAAAAAACATTTCCAGTGCAAAAAAAATTTCTATGCGAAAGGGCAAACATTTTAAATTTGTTTACCTAATTTGTTCACAAACATTTAAATTTTTATATTTTATCAAATATTATTAAATATTTATTATTTTAAGGAATACCTGAAGTCGTTCTGACAATTTCTGGAAATTATAATTTGAAAAATCTAAAATTCTAATATTTTGACACAAAAATTATTAATCACAGTGGTTATTATAAACTTTGAAATTATTTTTGTTATTAAATGTCATTCCTACATTAATGGATAGCACTTTTAGCAAAAAAAAAAAATTTCACCAAGACTTTGTTCATACTTTGACTAAAAATTAATATAATTAATTATTTAATTCAAAATCTCCTTTAAATTTAAATTTTTAAATAAAATTATTAGGGGCTGAATGCAGCGAGAAAAAGGCTTTCAAGATTAAGAAACAAATAAATTATTGAACTGTATAAATGTATATATGATGTTTGGTTCAATTTAAATAAATATATACATTATATTAAATCCATTTTCTCATTTATCATTCGTGTCATTGACTTTTTTCCAAATGATGCCTTTAAACATTTTAATTACAATTACCACCACTTTTTAAAAATGAAAATAATGAAAATAAGTAGTTTAATATGAATAAAATTTAATATTAAGATAAATTTTGAATGAAATTTGAACCTTATATTTCTATGATTTATTTTGCTCATATTATTGAGTTTATTATTTGTTAAAGTTAAAAAAAATTATTGTTAACATTACTAATGTAGCTAATCAAAAAATTAATAATATTAAAGACCTCAATGACAAAAATACTTAAAACATTGCATATGTTTTAAATATTTTTGTCAGTTTTGAAGGAAATATTTTTAAAACGTAAAGGTAATTTTAATTAAAATGTTTGGGGGGAATTATTTGGTAAAAAGTCAATGACAAGCCTGATGAATGAGAAAATGGATTTAATATTATTTAATAACATGTATATATTTATTTATTTAAATTGAACCGAACATCATTTGTAGATTTATGCAGTTCGATCATTTATTTGTTGCTTTAATCTTGAAAGCTTTTTTCTTGCTGCATTCAACCCCTAATAATTTTATCAAGAATTTTTAATTTAAATGAGATTTTGAATGAAATAGTTAATTATATTATTGCAAACCTCATTTCCAAAATAAACAGACTATAAAATATTAAACTCTAGAAACAAACGTACCGTACTCATGACGTACAGTGGGAGGAAATTCACTTTTTTCGTTCAGCTTGACGCTCCGAAATTTGCTCTCCTCTATTTGTTTATTAATCATCTTTCCACTTAAAGTATGGAAAAACTTAAATTTTTTACGTGACCATTTTTTACGCTTCAATAACTGATCATGAAAACTTTATATAGTCTTAAATGAATGTTTAGCAACTCATAAAATACAAATAATTGGTTTATTATTCCATCTAATTTTATTGACAAATTTTGTTGTTGCTTAAAGTGCTTCACATTAATGTAGGTCTGACATTAAATAACAAAAATAAGTTGAAAGTTTATAATAACCATTGTTATAAACAATTCATCTGGCAAAACATTAGAATGTGAGATTTTTCAAATTATATTTTTCTTCAATCGCCGGAACCACCACAGGTATTCTTTAAACTAATGAATATTTAATAATATTTGATAAAATATAACAAATTAAATTTTTGTAAACAAATTCGATTAAAAAATTAAAAATTTTGGTCCTTTCAAATGCAATTTTGTTTTGCACTGGAAATGTTTAAACCTGTTGGGCGAATGACTGCTAGTCACAAAAATATTTGAGAAGTTAACGATAAACTATTGTCATAAATAATTCTCGTGACAAAGTATTCAAATTTCAGGTTTTATCAAAAATTTTGTTTTCTTTAATCGCTACAAGGATATTCCTAAAAAATGTATCTTTGATAATATTTAGTGGAATATAACAACTTACATGTTTATAAACAATTTTCATAAACGATTTCCAAACGTTTGCAGTTTCATTTGGAAAAAGTCGTGTCTTCGATCGTTATAGATTGAAAATGAATCATAGCAATGCATTCTAAGATTCACTCAATACAAAATCTTTCGACTATAACCCACCAATTTGGCAATCAGTCTCAAAAATATGAATGCCATTTGCATACTATAATTTCCAACCATCGACATGTAGAAATGGACCGGTAACGCTTTGGGGAGAACTGAAATGGGCTTTAGAGAGAAAAAACATATGAGACATAGACCTGTCTTTATCTGTTTCAGGACTCTGTCAAGTGAATTGGTGGCCCCGGGTATTACCTAAATATTCTGTACGGTTAATTAAAAAGAAAAGATAAACAATTCATGAGAAATTTGTAGTTATAATAAATTGAATTTTAAAGAACACTCATGTATAATAACATGTTTCAGATAGATTATTTTAAAAACTTGGTAACCTTGAATTCTTCTTGAAATTGGATTGAAAATGCAACAATAATGATCATTTTGTGAGTTCAAAAATAATGTAAAAACTGTCAAAAATTTGAAGAATATTTCTATAAAATAAAAAATAACCATTTTTATTGCATAGTTACAAAACTTCATATTTCGAGGTTTTGTTTTTGTTGTAACATTTTTTATTTTACTATATTCAATAACTTTACTAACGTATGAAAACATATTCCCATATAAACGTATTGACAACGCCCACAAACTACACAATCTGCCACCATTTTTTATATTTATTTACGATAAATTATAAATCAATCAATTTTGAAAAGTGCGATAAACGTTACATTATTGGGGCACTCGAGACACGAAACACGGTCCTGTGCTGCGCCAAACTTCACCCAACGAAAATATTCTCGACCAATCAGCTTTATCTAGAAAGAGATAGGTCTACTCTCATATGTTTTTTCTCTCTCTAGAACCCATTGCCGTTCTCCCCACAGCATTACCGGTCCATTTCTATATGTCGATGGTTCCAACCAATCTTGTAACTTTACCACTTTCAGACTGACAATATAGCAAGGCTGTGTAAAAGCACAGTTTCTGCTCGTGAAGCTGTGACTTTTAGAGCAGGTAATAAATGGGCCTACTTTCAGAGTGTTGAATTTGTTGACGCTGGTAAAAGTACGGAAACTGTATTGATTGAATTTGATAATTGATAACGCGGCGTACTTGCACAGCTTTGAACGTAGTATAAGTACTCTGTTTCAAAACGGTACAAATTATGGAAAAATTTATTTACGAAATTGATCAAAAATGTTAAACAATAATTTTTTTAATTAAAAAACTGCTTTCTACCGTATTCTTTATTTGAACGAGATATTTACAATTTCTAGTCAAATAACCATTATTCACATTTCTCATGTAGATGCTAAAGTTAACATGTTAAATAAAAGCACGAATATTTTTGGTTAGAATACCATCACCTAAAATTCAAAATGCATTTGTAATTTTACAGAATCTGTCTGGAAACTTAAATAACCTAAAAGTTAAATTCCATACTGAGAGTGAATATTCGTTATTGTCAGTGAAAACGTTACTTTGGGAGTAGGTAATAAATGGACCTACTCTGAAAGTGGTAAAATTAACAAAGTTTGTGTTACAATGCATAATTACAGAAAAACTGCGAGTTCCCCGCCGGAGGGCCATTCGATTCGGTTTTGATTCCTCTAGAATCAAACCGAAGGGCCTATGAAAAAGCCACCGAACGCGTCCTCAGGTTGCGGATAGAGGGTCCCTGTACCAAGGGTTTGTGCTGAATATGGTTACAAAAATAAATAGGCAGTCGCGGACAATTGTCCAGGGGTGGTCCCGAAGGAA
>NC_046666.1:101561416-101565256 GCF_010883055.1 Belonocnema kinseyi | reverse complement strand
GGCTGAAATTTTACCGCGATTTCGCTGGAAGCGGGTGCAATTTTTCAGATTAGCACCCGCTCCCGGCGAAATCTTGCGGTTGTCCTTATGACAAATTTTTAAATATATATATATATATAGATCAGTGGCTCGATCCCAACTTTGGCATGTTGAGCTATTGCCATGGAGAATAGACACAAAGAGACCAAAGTCCTGTACGTTGACTTCACAAAAATGAGCAGGTTTTTTTCGCGAACTACATGCGTCTGAGCTTCCCGTGCGTGGCGCTAGTATGAGAATATGTGCAAATATGGCCCTGCACGTGAAAAGAATAATATAACCTCAACGCGTATGCAATTAAATACTCTATAAAATATACTCTGTACATGAAATATATAATTTATACAGTGAAAGTGCAATATCGAAATAGTAACGTCCAATAATCCAATTCAAGAGAAGAATTACTAAAAATAGAATCAAGAATCTAACGACCAAATTTGGACAACCACTGCAAAATGTTCCCACTGCAATCTGAAAAAAAAGAAACATCCTCCTCTTCTCTCCTCCCCTAAAAAAGAAGAAAGAAAAGGAAACCATTCCCTTTCACTTTGGACAAAAAAAAATAAAAAGGTGGGAAGAAAAATGAGAAGGCAAATAACCAAATTCCCTTTCTTCTCTTTTTTACCATACTTTCGTCCTCTTTATTCCTACCACTATCAAATCACAATCAGAAATATTTGTAAAAAATAATCACCAAGGCTTCGGCACTCCTACAGCACCCTTATTAAGGGGAAAAAATTTAATAATATAAAATTTTTAAAAATATAATAAAATGAAAATTAAAATAATTTTTTTTTTAAATAAATGAAATTAAATTTGCCTTTAATTTTAATTTTTATTTATATTTCATTTTATTCTTGTGAAATTTTTATTTTATTGTTTAAAAAATTTTTTTTTATTTTCATTTTCATTTATTTCCTTTCATTTTAAATAAAAAAATTTTTTTGCCTTGATAAGGAAGCTGTAGTACTGCCAAAACGTTAGTGATTATTTTTTTACAAATATTTCTGATTGTGGCTTGATAATGGTAGGAATAAAGAGGACGAAAGAAATAAAAAAAAGAAGGAAGGGGATTTGATTGGTTGCCTTCTCATTTTTCTTTCCTCGTTTTTATTTTTTTGTCCAATTTGAAAAGGAATGGTTTCCTTTTTTTTCTTCTTTTCTAGGGAACGAGTTCAAGCACCGAAATTATTTTCCTGTACATGTTATCCTTACTTACCTTTCTTAAGTTTCGTAAGACTTTCAAAAAATGTATGACCACATTTACACTTGCGCAGAAAGTTATGACTTTAAATTAATCATCATTTATTACAATCGCCCAATAATTTCATAAATAATATTTGATACTTATTGATTTAAGGTTATATTCTTGTAATGTTACGATTGTCTCGTGGGTGGCTATATTTGTACCACGTGATTTGTACAAATGTTCATACTAGCGCCACGCACGGGAAGTGCAGGCGTCTTTGCAAAAAAATATGCTCATTTTTCGTTACATTAGTTTGGTCTCCCTGTGTCTTTTCTCCATGGCTACTGCGCTTGCCTGGCACAGCGGCACTTATTGTTCGCTGTTGGCGCGCGATTCAAACTGGGTGTAATTAACAATTCTTGAAATTAAAATAGAGCATTATTATAAATTGCACATGAATATCAGAAATAACCTAATTTTTAATTTAAGGTTAAAAGAAAATAATAATGCATATATTTTGTAAATAATAGCATATTTTCTTTAAATTCAAAAGCGATCAATGAGGGCCGTTGCGCCAGGCAAGCGCAATAGCTCAACATGTAAAAGTTGGGATAACTACGAACATTCAGTTAGAGTTCTGAGCCGGTTAGATTACTTTAAGAACGGTAACGAAAATGAGAATATTTCCGAGAATATAACCGAGAAATAAATTCTCTGAGAATTTGAGAGAATCTCAGAATTGATTTTAATGAATAGAAAATTGCATTTTTTTTAACTTTTCGGTTCAAAATTCTACTCTTTTTTCTTAAGATTGTCTTTTTTATTTTAAAGTTTACCTGCTTTAGCAGAAATTAAATATTTTTTTTATAAAAATGCAACTATTTGGTAGAGAATTTAACTATTTTGTTAAAAATTCATCCTTTTTGGTTAAAAGTTCATTTTTTGTATGAAAATGCAACTTTTTGGTTAAAAATGGTCCTTCTTTGCTTGATAATTCAACTAATTTGTTTAAAACATTTGGTTGAATCGCTTTGTTAAGAAATCAATTTTTTTGTTGAAGATTTATATTTTAAGTTGAAAAGTTATTCCGTTGGTTAACAGTTTAATTATCTTATTATAAATTAATCTTTTTTAATTGGACATTCAACTACTTGGGTCAGATTTAAACTACATTGTGAAATTTTTTATTGAAGGCTTATGTTTTGGTTGAAAATTTAACTGTTTAGTGGAAAATACTTATTTTTTGGAATTTATTTTTTAACAGAAAATGGAACTTTTCAATTTTTTAATATTGATATTTTTTAGTTAGAAATTTGCGTTTTTTTTGGGTAAAAAATTAATTTTTTAGTTTGAAATTTCCTTTTTTACGTAAAAATGTATCAGTTACGTGGACAATAATTTTCTCTTGAAGTTATATTTTTTGTTTGAAATTTGAATGTTTGTAAAAAAAATTTGCCCTCTGGTTTGAAGGTTCAATAATTTAGATAAACTTTAATTTATTTTTCGAGTAAAAAATCTTAATTTGTTGGAAATTCGTCTTTTAGGTTAAATTTTTTTCTTTTGTTGTATAAATTTCATTCTTTTTTGGATAAATATAAACTATGACACTTTTATGTCGGCAATTCATGTTTTTATGTTGAATATTCAACTATTATGTTAAAAATTCAATTATTTTGTTGAAGATTTTAGTATTTTGTTAAAAAGTTATCTTTTAAAGTAGAAAAAACATTTTTCTAAATAAATTAATACATTTGAAAATTTTAAATTTGTATATGAAACACTGTTTTTCATTAATGATTTGAAATGAAAAATTAGTCAAAGAAAAATCAAAGAATTTTGAAAATGTCACGCGTCTAAGTTTTCCGGTAGTGGGATCTTCTTATTCTACTTCTTAAATTTTGTCATATTCTCGGTTATATAACCTGAACTTCAATTCTCGGGAATTTAAGAACTCTACATCCAGTCGTCCAGAGATGAGTTGGGAGATTGCTTATGTAATGGAATAAGAGACTACGTCAAAATTCGACTGCTAAAAGCGCCCTCTTGGTTTGTGGGTCGATTCCTCGGAGTTACTTCGCAGTTTTCAGCATTTTTCAGACGTTCCGCGTCGGTAATTGCTGAAGTTAGAAAATTTTAAAAATGAGTTACCACCGCAGTTACAATTACAGGAGTTACCATAAATGTAAATGATGTACTGCATATTTATTTACCACTCGAATATTAAGTGTTTATTATATAATAATTCTAATGATTCACAATTATTAGTGAGTAGTTATATAATGAAATTACTTATTTATTGTATAAATAAAATTTTTTAATATTATATCGTCACATAGCTATTTATATGCTATAAATCATAAATTATGACTTATAATTTTAATACATCACCGGAAAAAGTTTTATGTTCACCTATTTTTTAATGACTAAAAAGTTTTATTTATTTTAATTATGACAAAGCTAAACATTTTTCTCTTTAAAATGTTGAATGCTATCAAATTTCAAAATTCTGCATAAAATCAAGCAAGGGATAAATCCAATTTGTCCATTTTATAAAGAATTTTGAGATTTCTTTAGAAACAAAAAAATAGTGTATTGTCAATTATAATACCTTC
>NC_046666.1:101559151-101561316 GCF_010883055.1 Belonocnema kinseyi | reverse complement strand
AACCAATAGCTCTAACTCTATGTTCTGCCACTCCATAACCCCTTCTCGAATATTACACACCCTTCTCATTTTTCTCCTTTCTTCCTCCCATTTTGAATTTCCAACATTATCTATCGCTTCACTGTTCCGAATTTCGCCGAAACATTCTTGTGCAATTTTACTTCCCTCTCCCCTTTTTAGCTTCTCTTCAAACCTCCATGCTCTCTTAATTTGTCTAGTAACCATATTTTCTCTTCCTAACTCTTCTTTTAACATATATCCTGGGCAACTCCAGCTAACCCCCATTACCCACCTCAGGAATCGCTCATGCATACTCTCTACTTTCCTATGTTCCTTCTATCCCCAGATATCCACACCATACACAACACCGCCCACACCAACGCATCAAACAACCAGACCCTCATTCTTCAATGCTTCTTGAACCTTCTCTTTCCTATACCCCATACTTGGCCCATTACTTTACTCGCACATTCAATTCTTTTCCTCACCTGCAGCTCGTTTTCTCCTTCTGCCTCAAACCAAAAACATAGGTAACAGAACTCCTCCACAACTTCCACTTTTTGTCCGTTTATCTTCCAAACGTAATTTATTTTGCTCTTTCTATTTCTGAAACACATCACCTTTGTCTTATCTACGTTCACCTCAGCTCTTTTATTCCCATATACTCTTCGAAGATTCTCATCATTAGGTTCATCCTCTTCTCATCATCTGCTAATAGAACTACATCGTCCGCGTATGCTAAAGAGTATAGTTTGCTATTACTCAAAGCCGTTCCTCCTTTCCCTTTCTCCTTTAGCTTCTCCTCTAAGTCTGCCAATAGAATACTAAATAGTAACGGACTCAAATTTCTGTTAACTAAATAGGTAAGTACGTAGATGTTGTCTATAGTTCCCATTCCTTTTCTAAAGCCCATCTGATTATGTGGGATACTTTCTTTTTGTTCTACCTAACTCTCCAACCTATTTCTTAAGATTTCTGCATATATTTTATAGCCGACTGACATGAGAGTGATCTCTCTGTATTCCTCTACCTTCTTTCCTTCCCCTTTCTTGACAAGCGGTACCACCAGTCCCGTCGTCCATTCTTCCGGCCAACCTTCCCCTTTCCATACCTTGTTGCAGATCTTCCACATCCCATCCCTAATCCCTTCTCCTCCAAACTTCATCGCTTCGTTCTCCATCCCATCTTCTCCCGACGCCTTGTTTCTTTTTAATCTATTTATTGCTTCATCCACTTCTTTTCTTTTTATCTCGTTCCCTTCCTCCATTTCTCCTCGGACTATCCTACACTTTTCCCCTTTTATCTTATTTTGCTCTCCCCCTAATAGACCCTTAAAATAATCCGTCCATTCCTCCATTTCTATTTCTTCGTTAACGCGCTTCCTTTCCCCCCTATCCCCGTTTATCACATCCCACACCCTACCTTCTTTGATGGCTTTTTCTACCTCTGCTTTAGATTCTTCCTTTCCCCTCTGTCTTTTTATTTCCAGCATCTTCTCATATTCTTTTTTCCTCCTGTTATACTCCTCCTTCTCCATTTCCCCTCTTCTCCATTTGCTCACACACTCTTTTATTCTCTCTTTACTCTCCCAGCATTCCTCGCCCCACCAGCCTCTCTGTCCCCCTACTCTTTATCCATTAGTACCCAGCTCATCCTTTACCTTTTCAATGGACCCCTTCAACATTTCAACTATCGAATCTATTCCCTCCTCTTTTTCATACCTAACGTTCTCCTTTTCCATCTTTTGTTTCGACTCGTTTAATTTATCTACCCCCCAGATTCCCATTTTCGTATTTCGTTCGCACCCTTTTTCCTTTCTCCCTCTGCCGCGCTTACTGACGCCTCTTCTTAGTGTAACTATGACCGGGAAGTGCTCGGACCCTATCTCATTCCCTACCTTCATACTCCCTATCATATGCCGCATTCTTTCTTCAGTCAGGATGTAGTCTATTACTGTTGCTCCCTTTCCTATGAATGTGATCTCCCCTTCCTCATCTCCTTTCATATTGCCATTGCATATAAACCATCCTGTTTCTCCTATCATGTCTAGTAGCTTCCTCCCATCCCTGTCCGTCTCTCTATGTTTGGAGTTCCTTATAAATGCTTCCTTTTTTTCATCCCATAACCCTCCCCCTTGTTCGCCAGTCCATGCATGTAAGTCCCCC
>NC_046666.1:101555855-101559051 GCF_010883055.1 Belonocnema kinseyi | reverse complement strand
ATTTTTCTTATCATTGTTCCATCCTTTTCCTCCATGTTCCCATCTTTTCTCCCTTTTACTGCTAATTCTTTTTTCACCCCTGACACTATGCCGCCCATCCCTATCCCTATAACGTGTTCCTTTCTTGCTTCTTGCATTGTCCACACATAACCTTTCGATAACATCTTTTTTATTCCCTTCCAGTCCTTCTCATCTGCCCAAGTTTAACTCATCATAATCACATCCCACTTTTCTAACTCCTCCCAGAATCCTTTGTTCTTGTTCTTCAAACCTGACACATTCCAGAAAGCTATTTTCACGTTTCTCTCTTCCCCTCCCTCTTCTTTCCTCTTTACTTTGTTTCCCCTTTGCCACTTGGAAACCCCTCTGATTTATTTCTAGCCTCTTTTTCGTCTCCCTTCCCCCTACCTTTCTCAAGACTTTTTCCTTTTTTCCTTAATTCTTCTAATTCTTAATCCCAGCACCATTCTTCCCCATTTATCCATAACCTATCTCTCCCTATCCATACCATATGGCCCTTTTTCCTCTCTACCCAAACCCTCTGCTCTATTTGCCATCTCCTTTTCCTATCCCTCCATGTCAGATCTTCTTCAATTCTTTCCCTTCTTCCTCTCAATAATTTTTTTCTCTCTATAATTTTCTTTTTCTCCGTCCGACTGCCCACTTTTACCAGAAGCATTCCTTCTTTTCCTTCTTTTGACCCTCCTATTCTCTTGACTCCTTCTACCCTTACCTGCACTCTAATATCTCGAAAACGATTTTTTATTTCCACTTCTCCTGTTTCACTCTCCACTTTTAATCTCTTGACTACTATGTTATTTTGCCTCTTTGCCCTTTCTTCCCCTTCTAATCTTTTTTCGATCTCACTGAGTCTTTTCTTCAATCTTTCATTTTCACTTCGGACGTTCTTTTCATTCCCTTGAACTATTTCCTCATTTTCTGTTTTTTCCCCCATATGCTCATTCCTAATTTCTAGACTGGATACCCGCTCTTCCAACTGCTTTATTTCTCTAGATCTCTGTTCGTCAACCTCTCTCTGTCTACTCTCAATGCTCTCTAGCTTACCCCAAACCTTGTCTTTCTCCTCCTTCCAACGTTTATCCCATTCTTCCCATTTTTCTCTGACCTTTTTCACTTCCCCCCTTACATCGGTTCCCTGCCTATTCATATCCCTATTCGCTTCATCCAATCTCTTTCTTGTTTCCTCTCTAAAGCCTTTAATGAGAGCTTCCAATTTTTCAAACATTCCCCCATCCCCCCCTCTCTCTCTGGTGTTTTCCTTTTAATTATCAGTCTCTTGTTCTCCTGGTCCCTTTCTACCTCATCTTCCACAGCCACTCTTTTCCTTTTTTCCTCTCCTTCACTGCTAGTCACGCTTGCCTTTTTTTGCCATTCGTCCAGGCTTCTGTTCGAACCCGCGTTGCCTAGCTTGTTAAGGCGCTGTAAATTTGAGGGCCTTCCCCGTTGCTTGCCCGTACCTGAATCCGCTATCCTCCCCACCCGGGTCGACTTCTCGGCACTTTCATCACCGCTGCTGTCACTGCGATCAACGTCACCCATCCCCCCACTTTCAATGCTTTCAGCAACGTCAGCTGTTGCAGCCACTACGGTTTTCTGCTCTGTGCGATCGTCCAGTAACTGTTGCCCTCTGGTGCCAGTTTGTGGACTTCGCGTCCTCGGCATCCTACCTTACCCAAAGCTCTGTGACGTTTCCCACCTTTATTTCCTACCTCTTGCCCCCTTAAACAAGCAACTATTTTTCACTCCTAACCTCAGAAACTTCACACGCTCCAAATTTTCACTTCAAACCACTCACTTTCACCCTTCACACCTTTGCCTTCACTCACCCTTTTTCCTTTACACTCGATCTCCGCACTTTCTGCCTTTTCTGCATCCACTCACCCTTATTTCCTCCACCAAAGCCAAAATACACCATTTGACAAAAAGAGTTCTTTCGCGATCGGTACCGGAAACGGAAGCCCATAAGTGGAATACTTGAATTGCCAGTTTAAAAAAATTAATATTTTCAACAAAAAAAATGAATTTTCAACAGAATGCGTGAATTTTTACCCACTTACCTTGAAGAAGTCAAAAGATAAATTTTCAACCAAAAATGAAATAGCTGAATTTTCAAATAAAAACATTAATTTCTAACAATATAATTTATTTTCTATCCAAGGAGCTAAATATGCAACTAAAATCGTAATGTTTTAACTAAAAATATTTATTTTTAGTTCAAAAAATTAATTTAAACTTTAAAAAAAAAAACGCGTTACAACTGAGTAGATGAATTTCAACTAAAATGATAAATCTTCAACAACAAAAATCAAGTTTCAACAAACCCCTACAACTATTAATGTAAAATTCTTTCATTTTTACCTGCTAAATGTTTCAATGTATACAATTTTAAGTATTCCTTCAAAATTGTTGAATTTCACGTTACAGTTTAAAATTAATTATTTAACTAAGCATTGGTTTTAATGATTTTTTCAACTATTGAATGTTATTATAATAAATAAAATTTTTAAACTTATTATCTTCAGTTTTTAGAACAATAATACTTTGATAATAATAATATGAATAATTATACCTAATTTTTTTAATATATACTATTTAAATTTCAAATTATTATTATTATGTTTTCTTAACAGATTAGGAGATTATATAATAATAATTCAAGGATAATTTTCAAATTCAATATACAATTTTAAAATATAATTTTCTGTTAAAAAAAATTAAGAGAAAAATGTTCTCAGCAAGTATGCATCGCTGGAAACAAACTTTTTGGAAAAATCATTTTCGAAGCAATGTTTTTTGGCTTCTGACATTGGTTTTATTAAAAAAGGGTTAAGTCATTTTTCACTTAATTTTTTATGTACAGAAAGTTTTCTTTTGATTTTGATTGAAAAATTTAATACGTATATTTAATATCATATATGCATAGATACATGCATACATGCATACATATATACGTATTTATACATATATAATAATAATAATAATAATTACATAATTTTCATACATTTCTTTTAATGTTTAACAAAGTTCTAATTGTTCACACAATTATCATTTGCTCAAGCAGTTATTTTTCGAAAACTATTGAATAGAACACATATAATTAATTACGATGTCAAAAGTATTTTTGGAAAAGTAATTATTTAAACAAATTATATTTGTTTAAACAATTGAAAAGTGG
>NC_046666.1:101554005-101555755 GCF_010883055.1 Belonocnema kinseyi | reverse complement strand
ACCGCGATTTCGCTGGAAGCGGGTGCAATTTTTCAGATTAGCACCCGCTCCCGGCGAAATCCTGCGGTTGTTCTTATGACAAATTTTTAATTATATATATATCGGCCGTCCTCACCACTGAACTCGCTCTGGCCATTTTTATATCTTATGGAGTTTAACATGTAAAATCTTTCAAATTTTTATTTCTTCGATTTTGGACAGGTAATTACAAGCCAATTTATTTGATATTTAATATACTTGTTCACTTATCAATAAACATTGTATTTATCGCCATTATATTTCTCAGAAATATTATGCAAAAGTTTTAGGCATATCAAAAATGGCATAAAATGGCAGTTTTTGGAGGCTCATTGTGACCCTCAGATATACTTGTGTAACTTGACTTTTTGAAGAGAAATTCTTTAGACTATTGGGAATAGATTTCTAAAAAAAATGATTAAAAGTATAATTTAAATTGAGTAAAGCGTAAGAAAATCGGATGAAAAATGGCGCATTTAAGTTGAACTCCGGCTGAAGGGACTGCAGGTGGACGGCTGCAAAAAAAGTTGACCCTCGGTCGGTCCGCTCATTGTACACCGTACTTTCTGTCATCCCAAGCTGCGGTGACTGACAATGAGGTGAATAGTCGAGTAATAATAAGTTAATGAATCTATAGCTGCACTCTGGGTTAAACCTGTAGCTGGTGTAAGGATTTCTTTACTTCACGGAGAAAAATGGATGGTCAAAGTTATATGGTCAAAATTTAGAGAGCTAGCTAGTCTGTCTGCATGGTCGAATGGTCCTTTCATATTTTTTTCGACATGGTTAGAAAGACTCTTATTTTATCGCCAGTCTGACTTTTATAAGAGCATTACACTCACTATCAGGGACAACTAAGGTATCCGTTTCGGAATGGTCAATACGCACATATTGTTTTCACTCATTTCGACCATCCAAGAAGGAGCATAGTCATATCTCTTAAAAAAAGAAGGTTTTTACTAACTATTTCAGTGTAAAGTGAAGTGTACTTATTGAGGATTTATTGGAAATATCTTATTCTGTAAGTACCTGTTTTAAATAAGTATTTGTAACATTAATATTTTCTATTAGTAATGTAAAATTTAAGATATTTAATTAAAATATTTTTGAGGTTAATGTTAGTTTGAAATAGATTATAATCATTTAAGTAATCACTGTTAATTATGGCATTAGTCGATTTAGGATAAACTTGAATTGTACTAATTAATTTGAAACTAAATCATTATTTTTCAGTTCTGACATCAACTGCTAAGATTCATGCAAAGACAGATGGCAGGGGCAGGGTCAATGCACTCGTGACCCTACATCCAGTTGATGGAGGCGAATGTCTGAGAAAATCAGATCGACCATCTGAGATTTCCAAACCGACCCTTCACAATGATCGGGTCGGCCAGCTTGAAATGACCGAGACGACGGTCTGAGACAATCGAGTCGTCTTTCTGAGATTGTCGATTTGGACCTCTCGTTTTTACCTTCTAGAGATAGCCGCTTTATCTATATTCAAGAGCTGTCCTATAGTCAATCCTACAATATGATCTGTCTGCACATTTATATGGCCAAACAAACCTTCCATTTTTCTCCGTGCAAATCAGGAAACTTTGAAGCCTCAGAGCGAGTTCTAAAAATATTTTGTTTTGAAAATAAAAAAAGAGGCATACATTTATTTGCCTGCGAGAACGATTTGGCCAACAAGCCCGTTAAAATTTCTCAAATTTGATTTTTTGAGCCACCC
>NC_046666.1:101541986-101553905 GCF_010883055.1 Belonocnema kinseyi | reverse complement strand
TCACCTAAAAAGATCCATAAATTTATTATTAATCATTTTTCGATTGGACGAGTAGATCTTCTTTTAATCGTAAAACATAAGATAAAAAATGCAAAAATGCACATTTTAGAAAAAGCACAGAAAAGACGAAAGAGAACATAGGCTCCTATATAATAACCTATATAGGTTCCTGTATTAGACTCTATGCAGATGCGTAGTAGTTTTTTCTTAATCGTAAAAAACAACATTAAAAATAAAAAATTATAAAAACAAGGAAACAAGAATTAGTATGATTCAATTTTTATGTATATTATGAATAGTAATGATATACATTTATTGAAATGATACATGTTTCAGAGCAGCTTAGAATACAATTTAAAGCAAAATAAGAAACAAATACAAAAATAATCATGATAAATACAATTTGCTTCTTATTTTGCAATTTTTTAATGAGTAATCCCAGGCAGAGTTACATAAAAATGTATTATAATTGATATAAAAGTGTTGTGTATAATGTAGAAAAGTTGACATGTTGGACAAAATCGAGTGCGAAGCACGAGATACGTGATGAGAATGTGTTCGTTAAAGCCAAAACAGCTTTAACAAAGGAGAGTTCAAAATCACAGTTGTCGGGCTGTTCACCTTTGATTTTAAAAGGTCTGTGTCCGAATGCGGAAGAAATGCAAAGACTAAGTGCGGAGTGCGATTGCCATCATTCGCGTGCCGTAGGTGCGCTCAAACTCTCTTTTAACGAAAGAGAATTCACAATTACAAATTTACAGTGGTGGATGTTTTGAGTCTTAATTTAAAAATGTTTACGCAAGAATGTGCGAAAATATAAAGACCGAGCGCTTAGCGCGAGGTAAATACATAATCGAGCGCGAAGCGCGAGATAAATGTACAACCGAGCGCGAAGCGCGAGAACCAACAGTGGCGCGCCCTAAGAGATCAGAATGTGCCCGCGTAGCGAGCAGATTTTTTGTTTGACTCCACACTGGAACAGAGGTCTCTCAAATTCACATTCTATGCGCATTTGAAATTTTTTCTTTTACTAAGGCGGGCCTAAACATTTGATAAAAATGTTTAGTGTTGCACAATCATTTATTCTGCATCGTGAGAGGGTATCCACGCGAATCTGTGTACAAATAGAAGTTATGAAAGTAAAAATGATTATCGTCGTATTTTATTGAACTTTATTTCCAAATAAAATAATTGCATGCAAAGTAGTGATTCGCGCGCAGAGCGCGCGTATGAGCTTTTATTTTAGTTGAAAATTCGTCTTTTTAGTAGATAGTTCGTCTTCTTGATTGAAAATTAAACTTTGTAGTTAAAAATTCAAATGCTATTTCCTTGAAATTTCATGTATTTTGTTAACAATTCGCCTTGTTGGTCGATAGAATGATTTATTTAACTGAAAATTCATCTAAACGCAGTTGATAATGAAGCTATTTTGTTGAAAGTTTTAAAAAAATTAACGAATCCAGTTGAATATTTCTTCAATTCAGTTGAAAATTCATCTCGTTGATTAAAAATTTGACTATTTTGTTGAAAATGACTTTTAACTGAAAATGCAACTATTTCATTTTTGGTTTAAAATTTATATTTTTCACTTGAAATGAAACTATTTTATAAAAATTGTCCTTTCTGAGTTGAACATTCCTGTATTTTGTTGAAAATTCGTCTTCTTTGTACTCTCTAAATATGAATCAGCATATGCCTAATTCAAATCAGCGTATATACATTGCTGAAACCTGACCATACCTGAAAACTGAGCAAAAGTTTGCCGACCACTGTCCTAGAGACTTCCCGCCTATATTTCCACTTTTTACATCCTCAGGCCTGACTGTTTCAAAGGATAGTTTCCGAGCGATAAATGGGCTAGCTGCATTACAGATTAGAGTCCCAAATATTTTCTACGCCACAGGCGTAAACTTGTCAAATCCTACAAGGGTTCGTCCCACCGTACTCCAGATGCGCTAGCGACTATTTACTTGCAAAATACCGATGTGTTTTACGCCATTGGCATATTACAAATTTAGGATGGTTAATATTTCTTAACGAAGCTTTACATTCTTGATTTAATAATTACCATATGATTTTATTAAAAATGGTTAAAGATCTAGCACGTCAAAGTATGTCCATTAAAAAATGTGCACTAACTTATTTAAGTGCAATTTATTTTGACTTAAATTGACATTATTAAAAGCTGACATTATTAAAACTTAAAATGACATTATTAAAAGAACGGTTAAATGCCATAGAAATCGGAACAATTTCACAGGTTTCGCAAAGACTTCGCATAGATTAAAAAGATTTGATAAAGTTTTTTATTATTCGACAATTAAGATTTCAAAGATTTCTGGTCGATTTAAAAGACTGCATAGACTTCAATTATTTTAAAAAGATTTCATGAAGGTCTTATTAATTTAAGAAATATCACCGAATATTTCAAAAGTATTTCAAATAATTTGCAAAGACTTTTAAACAATTCACAAAAATTTCAATGATTTCCCACAGTTTTCAAAGATTTGGCCGAGATTTCAGATAGATTTGAAAGATTTCATATACCTTTAAAATATTTCACAATGACTTTTAGAGAATTTACCAGTATTTAATAAAGAATTAAATGATTTCCCAAAGAGTTCAAATATTTCAGAAAGATTTCAGATAGATTTCAAAGATTGAACCAAAGATTTCAATAATTGCCTAATGATTTTGCAAAGATTTTTCTTAATTTATTATTTTATTATGTATTATTGTTACCAACTCCGATCTTCTCTACCCACTTTATCAAATTGTACCCTGTTTTGCCAAGTGAGTAGCAGGTAAGCCACCTTTCATTTTAGTTCCCGAAAAATAACAATAAGGCAAACAGAGCGCGCTTTTGGACCTTTAATTTTAGTTCCCGGAAGGCTAAGGCAAACAGGGCGCGCTGGGGTAAGTCGGTCGAAATCAAATACACGGCATAAGCAATCTCCCACCTCATCTCTGAGTCGTCTCCAGGGATGCTATTCTCGAACTCACGCGACTTTTTTTCGCATGCGAAAATTTTCAAGCGATAGATTCGTATACGAAAAATTGTCGAGCGCGGTTGGTATTCTTGAGTCTCACTCGATGTGCTTTCGAAGGCGAAGTCGTATGCGAAGTGTAGTGCGACATTGCCGATGTTTCAATGTAATGAATTGACCAATGAAACGGCGAGTACAGAAGAAAATGCCGCGCATTTTTATGTTCCGATATAACTATAGAAGTAAACAAAGTACGTGTGAACGAAAGGATAAACAGAAAATTAAATTTTTTACTAATACATCGTTACATTAAAATAAATGCATGCACTGGTTTCAAAATTAATAGAATGTTTATTTTCCCCTATAACAGCAATCCGTACAATTTCAATGATTTCTTGCCCCATCTCCTTGTTTAAACGAAATAAACTTACAAACTTGTTATCCGGTAAATCTAAAGCATTATCACGCACTTAAAACGGAGCTCTTGGTTCAGCATGCCTTTCTGTACCATCCAACACTTCTATAAATCTAAGATTTACAATGCCATATTTTTCTTTTACCTCAAACTTCTTTCATATATAAGATACGAATGTTTTGTTTTGACGTGAGTCTTTTGAGGTTAGTGTAATAGTAGTCCCACGGGCCTCACCATGTCTCTATACAACCTTCGCCATAGTTTCATGCCAATTTTCGCATACGATTTCGTGTATCGAGTGGGTCAGAACACTCATTGCAAAGTGTTCGAAAAATTACGCATAGGAACGGCAAGCGACAACTCGAGAATAGCGACTTGCGCCAACTATTCGAAAATCAGCCATTTTCGCATGCGAAAAAAGTCGAATGAATTCGAGAATAGCACCCCAGGGTTGCGAAGTGACGCATCACTCGACGTTTTCGATGTAAATTACCTAAATGAAGTAATTTACTTAGAAAACTGTATAAAACCGGTCAATTACATGACAAAGATGGCGGTTGTCTGTTGTGAACTTTTGAATTTTAGAATGACGAGAAAGATTTCCACGAGGATTCCAAATATCCAATGGAAAGCCCTAAGTTTTGAGAGAGTGAAAGCAAAATTTAACAATATAGACAAAAGTGTAGCATAGGTATGTAAATATTGTTGAATTATTATTAATTTTTGCAATTCTATTAAATCATTGTTATATATTATATTTATTATAATACTTCAATTATATTGTAATCTACACTTGAAATAATTGTTTATAAATCAGCACACGTTCAAATAACTTTTAAGATTATAATAAATTAATGACTTGTAGATGTCTGTACTTCATGTAAAAAATATTTTTTATCACGAAGTTAATACCAATAAAAAGATAACTATAATTATGCTGCTAAATTTTAGATTTTGGACTTTAATGAGAATTTAAATATGAATTCAATTTCGTTTTTCTCCCATTAGGTATTTTCACTTCAACTATTAGCTAGCTTCACTTTATTAAAACCTGAGGGGGAAAACAATGGATCAAATGCACGGAACAAAACTATTTCTGTAATACCTTGTAATTAATAGTCATTATAATTTTATTATTTCAATAAATAGTGATAGAATAAATTAATTAAATTATAGTCATAGAAAAAATTAGCCCTTACGAAGATATTAGCAAAATAGAACAAAAATGAACTGAATCCCATGCATTTGGACTCTTGTTTTCCCCTCAGCAATCTACGAAGTGAAGGTAGCTGTTGATTAAATTAAAAATACCTAATACAATACTCGTAATTAATCAAATAATTTACAATAATAAAAGTTTAATTTAACATACAACTACTCTTTATTCATAAAATATTTATAGATATCATTTTACTTTTAAACCAGTAATTATTGATTAGTGATATGGACATTATTGTAGTCATCACTGATAAATGTTTACTGATATTTGTTTATTTCTTTTTTTCAGGAAACTTTCCCTATACATCTTGCTTTAATTTGTAAAATTTTAAATAACAATTGCAGAACGACTGACAAGCTCACGTCCACAAACCATACGCAGAGGTTATGTACTTATATCAGATTAGACAAATCACAGCCATCGAAATATTCGCAAGTTCCACATCGATGTAATTTACATTAATTTACATAATGTAGAAAACTTCGGACGTAAATTAGGTGGTAAATTACTGTAAAAATCCACGTAAATTACCTGGAGTAAATTACGTGCCCAACCCTGGTCGCCTCCCATATGTTGCTCTGTACGCATGTGGAAGATATGAATAGAGACAACAAATTTCTTGTTGTCGACCTTATACGATAGAAGGAAAGGTTTCGACTCGACTCTAGTGGCATATTATTATTCAAATTTTTTCAATTGGTCATTCCACGAAAATAATTTTTTGTATTTTCTTGTAACACACATTGTGTCAGGAATAGATTTTATGTTCATCAAATTCTACTTGTTTCAGAAGTATTTAGTGTCACTTGACCCAACTGTGTGTCTACAAATTTAGCAAAATTGACGTTAAAAGTGATAATTTGATGGATAAATAGAAACGAGATATTTTTTTCAAAATGTAACCGTATGTGTTTAAAAGTTAAGGAGCTGTACGAGGGATTTCCTTACTTATCTGCTGTATTTTCGACTGCATTAAATTTACCAAACATGTCATTCGAAGGGAAATATAACGCTAAAAGCCCAGGTACGTTTGATACGTGTTTTTAAAATTACATTTTTCCTACCACATATGGAAAGTTTAAGTAATATGTCAAACTTGCTTTTCCATGTAATCAGAAAATGTTAAAATTATGAACATGATTGCACACGTGCATTTGATAAAAATATTCAGGTTCGTTCTTTTTTCATGTAACTTTACAAGATTCGTGTAAAATCTGTATGTATACATGACGATTTTATCTACATTTAGAAGAATAATTGTAGCTATTACGACTTTTTTACAGTAAGTATCAGTGCGTGAATTAGTTTCTACATTAGTAGTCGTGCAATTCCTTTTTTCTGCGTTTGTGGTCTTTGTGGTTAGAATTTTACATAATAATGTGCCTAAACGGAAAAATAAAATACGTGGGCGTCCGTCGGTGCAAAGAACGGCTCCAGCTCTTTGGTATAGAGTTATATATGGGTTCATGTAGCCAAATGAGTTACCATTACTTTAGCCCGTTTTTCAGTAAAAAATTAATTCTATTGGTTCTACAAGGCGCCATCGTCAAATGAAACTAAATAAATCTCAAAATGTGCTTTCTTTTCCTAGTTTCTGAACCTGGAACGAAAAAATGAACCAGTTTTGCCGTTACTAAGGGGTGTCAAGTGTTTCTAAGTAGTCAAACATTGTAAACTGAATGCAAAATGTCTAACCAAATTAATTTGCGAGACTCAATTTTGAAAATGAGGATTTTAGTATGTATACGATTCATTTGATGTGGAAAAATTGAGCAGCGTTGCATTCTTAATACATGGAGCACGGGCCCCTGCAATCCGCAAACCGTTTTCGATAAACACTAACATAGTGAATGCGGCGTTGGCAAATATTAAGCACGACTGTGATCATGAATCAAATAAAAAAATGCATTTTTAAATAATTATACCACCCGAGAAATTAAAAAAGCTTGCCTTCGTTATATGTTTGACAATTTTTAAATTCTGCTTAAACAAGTATAGTACTCTTCTATGATTTTTTTTTAGATATGTCATTTATTTAAAGCACAACACTCGAACCTCGCTAAATACACTACCGTCAGAAATTATTGGTATAACCAGAGAAAGTCCTATTAAAAAGCACTGCCGACTTTGAAGGATTATTCAATTACGCCTCAACTGAGACCTAATAGAGATATTTTTCACCTTTTAAAGAGAATATTCCGCGTAAGAAGTTTTAAACGAATGCAAGAATTTCTTGAATTTTGTATCTCGATTTCAACTGGTGGCACGACCCAGGAAATTTGAAATTCATAACACAGTCTTTAAGGTCTTGTTTTCAATTTAAGCGAATATAACTTTTAAAATATGCATGACTCCTCGAGATACAATTAAAAATGTTCAGGTCTCAAACGTGAAGTTCAGTCGGCTATTGCTGCTGTCGACCACCAGAGCGATGATCGTCGAGAATTTCTCAAATTTTGTTTCTAAACTTCACTCGTGCTGTGACTTACTATCGGCGAGAAAATTCGAGTCCTCTGGCTTTAACGTTGAATAAGTATGTGAAGAAAAAATGGTAGGTTAATGAAAAAGGTCTCATTTTAAAGGTGCAAATGTTGTACGTTAATGAGCCGAAAAGTAATATTCCAAAAAATTATTTGTAGCTTACAGATCTGAAAATCTGATGAAAAGTAAGGAAATTTGATAGCTTTTAAAAACAATGAACTTTGAAGATTAGTTTTTTATTGAAAAAATAATAGGAAAAATCGGAGAAAATTCATGGAGGTAAACTACACATTTCTGAACAGATTACCGTCGGAAAATTTACAAAATATAAATAATTGTTCGTGTTTTGTGAATAAATATGCGAGCGCGCTATCTTCAGTCCTAATGAAGATAATGAAGTGATATAAATTGGAGGTAGTTAGTTGAAGTACCTGTAATAATTTACAATTTGAATGATGTATGTGGTTCTTGTTGTCTTCGTAAAAATTGCGATATTTGAAGTCAGTTTTTTATGTAGGAAAGCAAGTACGAGAGCCCAGCGTGGTGCCGTTTTTTTAGGGGATCGTCCTCGGTTTTCCTCACCACATGGAAAGGGTTTGAAGGCCAGAGTGAGGCTCGGAATTACAGTTGGGTAGGTCGGACTGAAGAAAACCGAGGACGATCCCCTGAAAAAACGGCACCACGTTGAGCTCTCGCACTTGCTTTCCTATATAAAAAACTGACTTCAAATATCGCAATTTGTACGAAGACAACAAGAAGCACATACTTCCTTCAAATTGTAAATTATTACAGATAGTTCAACTAACAACCTGCAATTTAAATCACTTCATTATCTTCATTAGAACTGAAGATAGCGCGGTCGCATATTTCTTCACAAAACGGAAAATTATTTATATTTTGTAAATTTTCCGACGGCAATTTGTTCAGAAATGTTTAATATACCACCATGATTTTCTTCAGATCTTTCCTATTATTTTTTCAATAAAAAACTATACTTCAAAGTTCACTGTTTTTTAAAGCTATCATATTTCCTCACTTTTCATCGTATTTTCAGGTCTGTAAGCTACAAACAATTTTTTGGTATATTACTTTTCGGCTGTTTAACGTACAACATTTGCACCTTTAAAATGATACCTCTTTCATTAACCTACCATTTTTTCTTCACATACTTATTCAACGTCAAAGCCAGAGGACTCGAATTTTCTCACCGATAGTAGGATGCTTATGGGAAAAAGAACTGAAATTGACTGAGGGTAATCTGTGAAATCTCATCTTTAATTTGAGACAATAAAGTTTCAACAAAATATTCACGGGTTCCCAAGATATGACAATAAATTTCCAAGCATGCCTATGTCGAGTTTAGGTTTGCGATCACCGCATATGGCCAGATTCGCTGCTAAAGCAACTGAAATTCTGCTCAGATACGCTTGGACATTTTTAGTCGTATCTCGAGAACCCATAAAGATCTTTAAAGTTTTATTGGCTTAAATAAAACACATGACTTCAAAGACTATGTTTTGTGAATTTTAGATTTTTGCCACAACTTTCCTCAGTCATGTTACAAGTTGAAATTGAGGTACAAAATTCGATCAATTCTCGCATTTTTTTTAACTTCTCGCGTCGTATATTCTATTTCAAAGGTAAAAAGTATCTCTATGATGGCTCAATTGACGCTTAATTTTATAAGCTTTCTAGTGGGCTTTTAAAAAAGGTTCGCTCTTTATTTGTGACCGAGTAATCACATTTCGAAGTGGACAGTAATATATTGTATACACGAAATTTGTTATCCAATCCCCCCTTACAAATTCAACTTTTCATCCATGAGAAGGCGACGTGGAACGTGAATAACTAGTTTTTTAATACACTCTGAATTTCTTGATACGGACTTCGTTAATAAAGTGAAATTGACTTCATATATGATATCAACCAAGATGTTCGTCTTTTTGTCTTGGAGTCACATTTACTTCGATCTACTTTCTGATTTCTAACTCATTACGCCCGACGAAGCAGGTGTAAAATTCTACGTGGGCCCACTCGCGAAGTGCGCATGTGCTCCTGTCAGATGTCTGAAATTGATCACTTTTACTGCTTTACATGCATGAAACGTTGCGTTTTCAAGATAAGTTGGACAAAAATAACGATATTCAAAAAACTTTAATTATTATTTAATATTTAAATAACCCCTGATTTGGCCATTTTTCTTCCGGAAAAAAATAATAATATATAATACGCTCAGAGCAAAAGCAAACTAAACAAAATGTGCGCAAAAGCGAAGTAAAAACACGCGAGAGCAAAGACGACCTTAGAGTTGGGGAGACGTAAAACGACACATGAATTAAGAGAGAAGGTTTCTCCCACTTTGCGGCTGCGAAAGCCAGCCTCGTATAAAGCCGAAAATGCGCGAACACGAACCCGAGCTCGCCCGTCTTCATGAATGATGATCTAATCAGCTGCCTCTCAGATTTATTCTCGTTTTAAAATCCTGAGTTTCCATAGAATCATTAGATTTTTTTGCAAAAAGGAAAATATCATTTAATGTATTGAAATATATATAGAAGATAAGATTTCAGGGCCTAATACAACTATAAATACGAGTTGCGTTCAAAAAGTAATTTTCGCGGGTTACGTACATTCAAGTTTTAAATTTTTTGTTTTGTTGTGTTGGTACACTCGTCACGATCACATGTTCACAGTTTTGACTATATAGCTCGTGTTGTTTTTCTGGCAGAGGCGTAAAAGGTTAGAAGGGTTTGGTGTGCTCGGCGATTTTCTTCTTTCGAAAAAAATGGAGCAAAGAGTTTGCATTAAATTTTGTGTGTAAAATGGAATCCAGTGCTCTAAAACTCTTGAAATGCCGAGAGGATGTGGAAGACAAACCTCGCCCTGGATGTCCCAGCACGTCAACAACAGATGAAAACGTTCAAGCGGTGGAAGAAATGGTGTTGAAAAATCGCCGAATTACCATCAGAGAAATTGCTGAAGATGTTGGCATATCGGTTGGATCATGCCATGCTATCTTTTTGTACGTTTTGGGCATGAGACGTGTGTCAGCGAAATTTGTTCCAAAACTGCTTAATTTTGATCAAAAGATCCATCGCATGACCATCGCTCAGGAGATGTTGAATGAAGTCAATAATGATCCTGATTTTCTCAAAAAAAGCACGTCAAGTTCGGTCAAATGTGAAGGTTTTGCCCACTGTCTTCTTTGATTACCGTGGCGTAGTGCATCAGGAATTCTTACTACAAGGTCGTACGGTCAATAAGGGGTATTACCTTCAAGTTATGCGCTGTTTGCGAGAGGCGATACGCAAAAAACGTCCGGAACTTTGGAAAAACAATTCGTGGCTTTTGCATCACGATATTGCATCTGCTCATTCATCGTTGCTTGTGAAAGATTTTCTGACCAAAAACAGCACCGCAGTCATGCCTCAGCCTTCATATTCACCGGATTTGGCCCCCAGTGGCTTTTTTCTTTTCCAAAAACTGAAGAGACCCATGAAAGGAGATCGATTTTCAACGATTGAGGAGATAAAAACTGCATCGCTGGAAGAACTCAAGGCTATACCACAAAATGATTATCAGAATTGCTTCGATGATTGGAAAAAACGTTGGCACAAGTGTATTATATCTGAGGGGGATTACTCTGAAGGGGACAACATAAATATTGAGGAATAAATGAATATTTTTTGAGAAAACCATAAAGTCGCCTTATTTTTTTAACACACCTCCTACATTTTTTAACTGAAAATTTTAGTTGATACTTAAGTTTCCAGTTCAAAAATTAATTTTCAACCTGAAAAAAATACGAGTTTTCAACCAGACATGAATTTATGAATAAAATAGATGAATTTTGGAACAAGAAGAATAATTTTCTACCTAAGAAGATGAATTTTCAACTACAAATATAATTTTTCGAAAAGACTTCCGGTACCGATAGTAAAGTGACGTTATTTTGGGGGCTTTGTTGTTTCTTGGCTTTTAAGAAAGAGGAAGAGAGGTGAGAGTGGTGAATTTTTTGTGAGTGAGGAAGGTAGGTGTGTTAGCTTGAGTGAGAGTGAAGGCTTTGGTTGAAAGGGTGAAAGGAGTGAAAAAATCAAAGTTTAAAGCTTGTTTTTGAGCTTAGATTGGACTTTGCGTTGTCAAAATTTAGGCGTGGAGGAAGTGACTTGCTGCGAGCTTTGCTCAGTAGATAAGTAGTAATAGAGTAGCATGCCAACAACACGGAGCCCAGGCAGAGGGCGACAGATGAATGAAGAAAACGAGAATAGCAGGTCGAGTGGAGTGTTGCGGGAAGTTAAAATGAGTGGAGATAAGGCGGGTATCGAGGCAAGCTGCGAAAGTAGTGATGACGAGCGGTACAAGATGCCGGTTAGGAGTGAGGGAACCGCGGCAACAGTAGCAGGCCTAGACCACCGAACTTGGAAAAGCTCAACAGAGCTGCACAGCCATGGACAGTCAACGCACTGGGAAATAGAAGGCCGCGTACTGTTATGATTATATTTAGTTCGCAGACCAACTATAAGCGCGCTGCTCTCGACAGCGGATGAACTGAGGAATGGAAGGTTACTTTTAAAGTCGTAAGCGTCGACGGTCGAACGTATATGCGCATTTAACGCCATATGCACGTTGTCAGCAACGGCCGCAGCGAGAAAACGAAAAATGCGATACAACGAAACTGTTCGGATAGTTGACGAAAACGTACCAATGGTGCAAATACGCATATACGAGGGTAGTTCAATAAGTCCTTAGAATGAAGTATAAAAACAATTTTTTTTGGGTAAATTTTTTTTTATTTTTCAACATAATCTCCTTGGAGC
>NC_046666.1:101538540-101541886 GCF_010883055.1 Belonocnema kinseyi | reverse complement strand
GTTCAAAAGTAAAATCTAGATGTTCTGGGTTAACATATTATATGTTTAACTATAGGAAAACAATCTAGATGTTCGAAGTTAGCATCTGTAGATCTTAAAATGATATTACATGTATGGTTATGTCAAATTACGTCTGTAAATATTTGAGGAGTTTACTTAATTATGGTCATTTAAGGAATTAATTGATAACTTATTTGTGAATTTTAAATTAAACTTTAATGTTCGTACACGAACGAAAAAAAAGGTAAGGGGTATAAAATGTCGACCAGATGATGCATTCAGTCAAGTTGAGGTTATATTCAATATTTCTAATTCAAAATTAAAACGTGGATGAATAATCGGAGAACGAATGATCTGTAATCTGAATTAAATATTCTATCTATTTTAAGTTACTTAAACTCAAATTTTATTTCAAATTTATAAACATTTTGTCAAGTGTGTTAAGTCAATAAACCTAAAACATAAGATCGTTTTTCTCTTCTTTAAACTTAAAAAAGTCGTTATCCAATTTCATCTAAGGACATCTAATTTTTATTCCTTGGAAATGTTCCAAAATTGTAATATTCCATAATTTTAATATTTAATATATATAGCTTTGAAATATAGTCGTGAAATTGCAATGCACGATGCGCATGCGCTCGAACGGCTTTAACATCTGAATGTGTTTCAGTTTAACATAAAAATAATTGTACGTCTAACATCTCAAAAAGATGTTAAATGTTTGGCATCAATATCTGCGTATTAGGTGCTACAATCTCACCCTTTTGAACATCTACATTTGAACATCCATTTTTCTCCGTGTGTCTTATCAAAAATTATAGCTCTTTTTTGGATGAACAATTTTGGTCTCATTTTTTTCGTAGCTTATATCGAAAAGTGATTCATTATCAATTTGTAGTTCTTTCTAGGGCGCGCAATTTGAGCTTTTTCACTTTTTTTGTATCTTGCATAGTATGACCAAAACATGGAATTTTGGATTTTTTCATTATTTTTGGTACGATCAAACTTGGAATGTTCAACTTTTCGACAAAATTAAAAACGTTGTTATCGTAGTCCTGTAGGGCTTTCAAAAGGCTAAGTTTTTCTTCTCCTGGTTTTTTTTCATAACATGCGTTGTTTGGCTTAAAATGTTTATTTCAGTTTGTTTTTTTGGATTATGAAAATGCTCTAACTCTGATCATTTTCATTTTATAGAAAAAAGTCATGGGGATAAATTGTTTGAGTTTCTGAGTGATATGAACAAACGTAGATAGAATTTTTAAATCTTGAAAAAATGTGGTTTCGAAATTTTTTTGTGTGATCAAATTTCGAATTTTCAACATTTTGACCAAATTGAAAAAGTTGTTATCATAATCTTGTAGGGCTTTCAAAAAGCAATGTTTTTCTTCACCAGACTTTTTTTTCTTATCATGCGTTGTTTGGCCTAAATTGTTCATTTTAGTTTTTTTTTTGGATTTTGAAAATGCTATAATTCCAGTAATTTTTGATTTTTCAAAAAAAGTAATTAGGATAAATTTTTTAATTTTTTTAACACTATGAATAACCATACAAAGAATTTTTGAATTTTTAAAAAAGTGGTCTCAAAAATATTAAAAAAGTGCCCACTTTTTGAATTTTCATCCAAAATGGCTGGCTAACGAACTTGACCTGTTTTTCGGATTCAGGGGGTCTCAAAATGTGGACATTTGACAAAAACTGGGAGGTAAAATTTTACACAAATCTATCTATTATTAATTACTTTAAGACATTAATAAAAATAGATACTTACTGAAACTAATGAACATGAAAGTTTTTACCTTTATGCAGTTTTAATTTCTTTTTTAATTCTTATTAAATATATAGTGCATACATTTTCTTATAAAAATTAATTTGTTTAAAATGTTCAAAAGGTTCAAAATCTAAAAAAAGTAAAGTTCTGAATTTGTTTATGAAATTTATTTGTATAATAAATCATTATTGTAAATTTGCAAGGTTTCGTAGGAAAATGTGATTAGAAATATATATTCTTTGTTGATTCCGTAAACAAATTAGGCCTATTTTTCAAAAAATGCCCAAACTATTAATTTGCTCATGAACGTAGTTTAAATAATAAATCTTGAAAATGCGATTATTATAATTAATCGGAAAAACGTTCTTAATTAAATTTGTAAAAAAAACTGACCCTATTCGTTTGAAAAATAGCCAAATTCTGAAGTTGTTATGAAAGTTCTTTAAATAATTAACCATTCTTGTAGATTTAACAAATACCTTAGGAAAGATTTATCGCAAAGACAATCATAGTTAACTTCGTAAGCAAATTGTGTTTATTAATTGAAAAATATCTCACTTCTCAATATGTTTATGAAAATTATTTAAATGATTAATAATTATTATAAATTTACAAAGTATCGTAAGAAATGATCATCGAAAGACAATCTTAGTTCAGATATTTGAATGGATAAGTGAAAAAGCTATTACTAATCTTGAGACTAGACTTGGACAAACAGGTACCAAGTTGTCACCTTTCCAGAAACCTGAAAACACAGGTCGAAGAAGACAGGGAGTAAAATCGCATGGTCCCTCCCCCTCAACCATTACGCTCTGTGCAACCGCACGGCTTGCACGCTCCAAAATGCGGCCCTTGTTTTGAATGAACTGGTTGAAATTAAAAAGTTTAAAATTGCATTGTGTAAAATAAAAATAAATAAAAATTCGAAGTTTTTGAATGGTTACAGATTTAAATCTCTGAATTTTCACATTCAATACTGAATTAAAACATTTACAATCATTGAAAGATTCAATTTAGTTTTCGTTTGTACATTCTCGAATTTTAATTGCTTCATATTGAAAATTATTTATTTAAAAAAAATTTCAACTTAACATTTTCCAATTTCGAAATTTTTGAACCAGTTTATGATTTGACTTTGAGGTCGCCTTGAAATCTTAAATAATTCTTGATTAACTTTCGTGCGAAATTATCTCTTCCAAATATGAATAGGAAATTTTTTATTTTTCTATCAGCAATTTGAAAATATTATATTCGAAATGTACGTTTATTTGCGATTCCAACGATTTATTACTTGCAATGAAAAGATTAAAATTGGAATAAGTTGTCGCATATATGCTTATTGTTATTTTTCAGCAATTCCCGTAGTCGTTTTCAAATAAATAATCATTAATATACAATTTTAATATTTATTATGACTTTTAAAACAATTTTCAATTGTTTAAACAAATGTAAACTATTTAAAAAATCATTTATTCACCAGAAATTAAAAAAATGATCTTATTTTCTTATTGAAATGAAATATTTTGTCATTGTTTGGAGTAGTAAATTTGTCTAAAAACATTACGTAATTATTTGAAG
>NC_046666.1:101532461-101538440 GCF_010883055.1 Belonocnema kinseyi | reverse complement strand
TATCTAGTCGGGAGTGGTGCTGACTGAAAACAGATGATTTGGAGCGATTCGCGCGCCATATGTTGGTCATTCTAAGGACTTATTGAACTACCCTCGTACGTTCGAACGTTAACGTTTACGACTCACATTGTGGACTATCTATACATACGGCGAGTGCAACAAGCAGCGAGGGAATTATTAGTGGAGAGGAAAAATCGACAGAGGAGAAAAGGGAAGAAGGGAACGAAGATTTAGAAGAAGGTAAAAACTCAAAGAAAAGAATAAAAAGAAAAACGCCGGAAAGAGTGAAGAGGGAGGAGAACTTGCTGACAAAGATTCAAGCAATGTGCATAGGATTTAGATATGAGACATGTGGGATGCTGGAAGTTATGAAGAGGCAAGGGGAGGGGGCTGCTAAAGGAGGCGGTACACAAAATACGAAAGAAATGGGATGAGTGGGAAGAATTTTGGAAAGGCGAAAAAGAGAAAGTCTGGGAAATAGTGGAAAGCTTAGAAAATCAGCAGAGAGAATATGATGAAAATAGGAAAAAGGAGATGAGCATAATAGAAGAGAGAGTGAGTAAGATATAAGTGAGCGTTGAGAAAAAAGAGTTGAGTTAATAGCGAGGTAGGACAAAACAGAAGATCGAGTAGGCTTGCGAGTAGAAAATGAGAGACTGCTTAGTAGATTGTGACAGATCGAAAGACAAATAGAAGGGGAGCAAAGATCAAAGAGGAAAAAGAACGTAATGGTCAAGGGACTCAAAGTGAATAGTGAAACGGGAGAGGAAGAGGTTAAGAAGTTGATAAAATATATAGGAGCACAAATTAGGGTAAAGAGGGTAGAAAGAATGAGGGAAAGGAGGGAGGGCATGTTCCTGGTGACATTAGGTTGTGAGGAAGAGAGGTTTGAAGCTATGGGCAAAAAGAAGTTGTTGAAGGGAAGAACAGAGAGAATAGAAGAAGGTCTGACATGGCAGGAAAGGAGAAGAAAATGGTTGATAGAATTTGGGTAAACGGAGTGATGTGGATCTGGGACGAAGAAATAGAAGAATTGAGAACTTGGTAAACAACGCAAGGAAAAGAGAAGGATAAAGAACAGGTAAATAAGAAGGAAGGAAATGCGTCGGGGTTTACAAAATAAAAAAGGACTAAAAATAAGAATAGGAGGGACCGAAGGAGAAGATGGTCATGTGAAGGTGACATTCTAAAATGTTTCAGGATTAAAAAACGAGGACAAGGGTTTTTGGGGGAGAAGTGACGGGATATAATAATGATGAGTGAAACATGGGCGGATGACAAAAACTGAAAGGGGATGAAAAGAATGTTTCCGAAAGGTTGTGTGGACGATGAAAGAAGCAAGAAAGGAACACGTTAAAGGGAGAGGGATGGGCAGAATGGTCTCAGGTGTGAGAAAAGAATTGGCAGTAAGAGAGAGGAAAGAGGGGGATAGGTACGAAAATGATAGTACAATGGTAAGAAGAACTAGAGTTAGAAAAGTCAAAACAGCGGTGGTTTGTGTTTGTATATAGAAGAAGAGGGGAAGAGAAAGGCTGGAGAGTAATTAAGATGTGGATGGAGGCAAAGAAAGAAGAGTTAGTTTTGATAGGAGGCAATTTGAATGCATGGACTGGAGAACAAGGGGGAGGAGCTTGGGATATAGAAAAGGAAGCATGTGTAAGGAGTTCCAGACATAGGGAGATGGACAGGGAGTTGAGGAGGTTACTAGACATAATAGGAGAAACAGGATGGTCTGCATGTAATGGCAATATGCAAGAAGATGAGGAAGGAGAGATAACTTTTGTAGGGAAGGTAAAGACAGTGATAGACTACATTCTGGCGGAAGAAATAATGAGGAATTTGATAAGTTGTATGAAAGCGGCTAATGAGATTGGGTCCGAGCATTTCCCGGTAATAGCTACACTGAAAGGTGGTGGCCAGAAACGAGGCAGTTGGAGAAAGTTAAGAGGGGGAGAAAGGAACAAGAAAATGGGAACCTGGCAAGTAGATAAACTAAAAGAGTCTAAAGAAACAATGGAAAAAAGAAGATTAGGTTTATAGAAGAGAAGGGAGTATACTAGTTAATGGAAAGATGGAAAGGGTCGATTGAGAAGGTAAGAGATTAGATTGGTTCAAAAAGAGAAAGTGAAGCAGAAAAGAAAGGCTGGTGGGACGAGGAATGTAAGGAAAGTAAAGAGGGAATGTAAGAGTGTGTCAAAAAATGAGAAGAGGGAGTACAATAGGAGAAAACGTGAATATGAGAGGATGATAGAAAGGAAAAAGCAAAGGGGAAAGGAAAAGTACAAGGAAGAAGTAGAAAAAGCGAGCAAAGAAGGTAGGGTTTGGAGATGATAAATAAGGAAAGAGGAGGAAAGAAGGACGTGAATGAAAAAATAGAATTGGGCGAGTGGACAGACTATTTCAAGGGTGTGTTAGGGGGAGAACAAAATAGGATAATAGGGGAAAATAGAAATTTAGTACAAGGAGAAAAGGAGGTAGGGAATATAATAACAAGAGAAGAAGTGAATGCGGCAATAAATAGATTAAAAAGGGACAAGGCTACAGGAGAAGATTGTTTTGAGAACGAAGCATTGAAGTATGGACGAGAAGGGGTCAGGGAAGGCCTGTGGGAGATCTGCAAAAAGGTATCGAATGCAGAAAGGTGGCCAGAAGAGAGGTTGACAGGGCTGGTGGTACCACTTGTCGAGAAAGGGGAGGGAAAGAAGGTAGAGGAGTACAGAGGGTTCACTCTCATGCCAGTTGACTACAAAATATATGCAGAAATTAAAAAAAAAAAGGTTATAGAGTCAGATAGATAAAAGAGAATGTATTCAACTCAATCAGACGGGTTTTAGAAAAGGGATGGGAACCCTAGACAACATTTCCGTACCGAGCTACTTGGTTAACAGAAATCGAGGGAGAAAGAAAAGGAAATTAATCGCATTATTCGTGGACTTTAAAGCAGCTTTTGATCCTTTGAGAGGATAAAGGAAATTTGTACTGAAACCAGGATTAGGGTGAATATAGGAAAGGAAAAAGGAGAGGTATTCTGGATAGAAAGAGGTCTAAGGCAAGGGTGCCCTTTGAATCCGTTACCATTTAATATCGTGTTGGCAGACTTAGAGGAGAATCTAAAGGAGAAAAGGAAAGGAGGAACGGTTTTGGGTAATAGCAAACTATACTCTCTAGCATACGCGGACGATGTAGTTCTGTTAGCAGATGATGAGAAGGGGATGAAACTAATTATGAGAATCTTCAAAGAGTATAACTGGGAGCAAAAGATCTGACGGTGAGCGTACAGAAGACCAAGGTGATGTGTTTCAGAAAGAGAAACACAATGATAGACTACGTTTAGAAGGTGAACGGCCAAACAGTTGAAAGGGTGGAGGAATTCTGTTACTTAGGTTTTTGGTTTGAGGCGTTGATGCGTTGGTTTGGGCGGTATTGTGTTATGGAGTGGAGATCTGTGGATGGAAGGAACATAGGAAAGTAGAGAGCATACATGAGCAGTTTCTGAGGTGGGTAATGGGGGTTAGCTGGAGTTACATGTTAAAAGAAGAGTTAGAAAGGGAAAAAATGGTTACTAGACAAATTAAGAGATTCTGGAGGTTTGAAGAGAAGCTAAAAAGGGGAGAGGGAAGCAGAATAACTCAAGCATGTTTGGGCGAAATTCGGAACAATGAGGGGTTGACGGAACCAGAATATCTGCAAAAAATAAAAAAAGAAGACAAATGGAATTAAATAAGTATCTGAGTTTCGAAGAACATGTTTTTTTTACTCGTAATTTATTTTTGATTTGCGATTGGACCGTAAGACATAAATAATTTGAAATCTGCGATTTGAAATCAATAAATATCAACGGTCGAAGAAAGGATTGATTTCATCAATGATTGATTGATTGATTTCATCAAATCACTTTACAAGACAAATTAAGTAGGGTGTTACGGTTTGGAATGGGAGAAGGAGTGAGAGCTTGTAAATATTGGATGGATGAAGAGGAGACGCTATGTAGAGTATGTGGATATGAATTGGAGTCATAAGCACATGTTTTAGAGAGGTACGCAGGAGAGGAAGATGGGCAGTTGAGTGTGGATGAGTGTGTAAGATGGATATTGGATGGTAATGGACAGGGAGTGATGTGCATGAAGAAATTGGAAGAAGTAAGGGAAAACAAGGGAACAGAGCAGAGCCAACGGTTGACCCTGAGAAAGGAAATAAAAAAGCAAAACTTAAATTCAAAATCGTGGAAAATGTTTGTTTTTTATGGTAAGAGGAAATGGAGGCGTTGGAAGATCGCTCAGTACTAGAATTATTAGTATTATTTTTTGTTATTATGTAATTTTATTTTTAAGTAAGGCAAAACATTAGAAGATAAGCAGCTGATAACTTAGATTAGGTATGGAATGTTAATTTTATGTACAGGGAGCGGAGGCCCTCAAACCCATAAAAGGGAGAGATTAAATGTACATACATACATACATAATTTTTCGAAAAGAAAAATTTCCAACAAAATTCCTCAATTTTCAATTTTAGAAACGAATTTTAAGTTTCAAAAATGGAGTAGGTAAATGTTTGGATAAAAAAATGGAATTTTCAACAAAATAGTTCAATTTTCAAACAAACAAATTAACTTTCAAGTAAAAAAGTTTAATTTTTATCAAAAAATGGGACAGTTAAATTTTAGTTCAAAAAATTAATGTTGAATAAAGAAAAAAATCGAATTTAAAACAAAAAAGGGAAATTTTCCAGCGGCGAAAAAAATAATTATTACCCACAAAAAACAAAGTTTCAATAAAATATTTACAACAAATGAAATGTTTTCAGCAAAATAGTTTAATTTTCAACAAAATACATGAACTTTCAACCATATAGATGAATTTTCAACTAAACAGATCAGTTTTTATCGGAAGATGAAACGTTTAATATTTATCTAAAAACATAATCGCCAACTATATTAAAAACGTTTTACAAAAAAGATGTATTTTCAACGAAAAAAATGAATTCTTAAGAGGGAATACACTCTCGTTTCATCTGTAATCATCAGAATAAAAAACCAAAGAGATTATTAAAGCCAAGACTATAATCTAGTCTTTCTCGTACGAGTTTTCGAAATTATCTATATTTGACAAAATGGCGGGCGGTTGACGAAAGACTAGATAATTATGTCAAATTAAAAAAAATTTTCCATGCTTTTCAATTTCAATTTCAATGTTTAGTATAAAAAATTAATTTTCAGCAAACAAACACTTAAATTTTCAACAAAATAGTTCAATTTTCAACAACAAAATAAAAAGAATTTCCAACCAAAATAGATGCATTTTCAAATAAAAAAATAATTTAATTCCAAAACAGATGAATTTTTAACTAAATACGGTCAAACTCCAAGCTAAAATAAAGAAAATTTCGAATAAAATAGTTCAATTTTCAATGAAGAAATGAATCAATTTTGAACTAGAACAGATAAATTTTCAACAAAAAATTGTACAGTTAAATTCTTAGTTAATTTGTTTTTCAGCCTAAAAACAATCAAATTCTCAACAAAATAGTTGAATTACACAGGCCCACAAAAAAAAAAAGTGTCTGCAATTTACCAGACCTATATATTCTTATGTATTTTTCGACGCTGAATCCGAATTTGCAATAAAAAAGTAGGGTCCAGCTACTTTTTTAAATAAAAAAAATAAAGAAAAATTATATTTTTTTGACTTCAGAATCGCATTCTACGGGAAAAAATACATCGAAAACCATGTTTTGATTTTTTTTTACAAAAATTTCAACCCACCATACGGCGATGAAAAGGCAGAAAATCGCGAAAAGTGAAAATTTGCTTCAATTTTGATTAAAATGACATTAAAATCAAGTTTTACGATTTTAAACCGATTTATAAACATTGAAAACACTTTACTGGGGGTTTTTGAGGTCGCTGATCACGAATTTTAAGTCATTTTTTTCAAAAAACCACTCCTAGTCGGCGTAAGTGGACAATAAACGTGATAAATT
>NC_046666.1:101515901-101532361 GCF_010883055.1 Belonocnema kinseyi | reverse complement strand
TTCGATTCTGAAGTCAAAAAAATAAAATTTTTCTTTATTTTTTTTTTATTTAAAAAAAACCATGAAAAAACCGTAAAAAATTAGGTTTTTCGAGCAAAACCCTATAAAAAAGTAGCTGGATCCTACTTTTTTATTGCAAATTCGGATTCAGCGTCGAAAAATACATAATAATATATAGGTCTGGTCAATTGCACAGACACTTTTGTTTTTTTTTTTGTGGGACTGTGTTATCAATCAAAAAAATTAATTTCTAACATCAGCAGATTGATTTTCAAAGGAAGAAATGCATTTTCAACTGAAAAAAAATTCTAGACCAAAAATGAAACAGTTTGGAAGAATTTGCAATTCGCGCCTTTTCTAATGCGGAAATAGATGTCACCGTTGTATCCTTTTCTTTTAACTGCTTTCGTTTATTCATTCTTGTGTGAATCGCGACACGGGTCACTCATAAGTCCATTAATGTAATTTTTTCACAATAAACCGAGAGCTCTTATTGCACTCAAGTTTGTGATTAATCGTCTACACGCTGCTGTACCGTCTATTAGGTTATGGGCCCAGAGGTCATATTTGACGAACAATATCAATCGGACTCGAAACAAAGGCGAACCGACGCCATCGCATCGGACGACCACGTGCGCGATTCGATTCTAATTTTCATACGTGATCATAACATTGTGATCGGTCGCTTATTGAAGAAAAGTGAATGTTCTCATTTATTCGCAAATGTTAATATCCTCAGTGTTTCTGCCGTGAGTGAGAAAAGTGAAAAATAATCTGTTTCCATTAGTAGCACCACAATAAAGGACACGTACGCGAAAACGGCAAGATGGCTCAGGCCCCATCTAATTCTTACAATTCGATGCGAATCGAACCCTTATCCAAGGAAAACTATGAAACTAGGAAAATTCAGGTGGAGGCTCTATTAACGAAACACGGAACATGGCCGTATGTTTCTGGAGAAAAATTCAAACCAGAAAATGCGGGAGAGGCACTCAATACATGGAAGCATGAAGATCGAATGGTCAAATCGGACCTTATTCTCTCAATTAGTTCGTCGCAGTTGAAACACATTCGAAATTGCGAAACATCGCGCAGCGTTTGGACGAAACTCGAGTCTATTTACGCGTCTCAGGGCCCACAAGAAAATCTACACTCCTGGAACAGCTACTCTCACAAAAAATGCGCGATGGCGACGATATTCGAGATAATTTATCACGATTCATGAACAGCGTTGACAATTTAGAACAAATGGACATAGAGATCAATGGTGATTTATTGACAATAATTTTACTGCACAGCTTGTCAGGTAGCTACGATCACTTTTGTTGCGATGTACAATCTCATGATACATTACCAGATATAGAAAAGCTCATAGGAAAAATTACCGAAGAAAGCTTCGCCAGAGAACATAAAATTGATGAGAACGGAGCCATGTTCGTCAAGCAACGACAAGACAACACCCGGAGACCACAACGAGAGAAAATAAACTGCGACTTTTATAGAAAAATAGGCCATAGAACCTCCAAATGCTTTAAAAAGAAGAAAAAGAAAGAGGCAAACGCAAATAATGTCGACGATGCATTCCTCTTGAGTGAAATCTCCAATCATCTAGAAGACTTTTGACACAACGTCACGACTGGTGACGAATGATGCATCGATAGTGGGTGTACTGCACACCTTTGTAAGGACAGACACGTTTTCACAGAATCACACAAGGTGAGTAGTGGAGTGAAATTGGCAAGTAACACGACCGCTGAAGTTACAGCAAAAGGGGACGTCCGTATAGTGGCATCAGACGGGAAGTAGGATAAAGCGATCTTATTGCCAAATACTCTTCACGTGTCGTGTTTGCGTACCAATCTATTGTCAGTTGCGAAAATTGTGGACAAGCATCGAGGCGCAAACGGACAGGTCACTTAAATCAGAGAGACATGAATCTTATGATGCAAAACGAGGTCGACGCAGGACTTGATTTTATGGTTGATCCTAGCTGCCAACCATGCGAAACATATAAAGCCGGTAAAATCACGCGAAAACCATTTCTAAAAGGAAGCCAAGGGGCATCTACTCTTCTCGAAATCATCCATACCGACCTGTGTGGCCCCATGAGAACATCACTTGATGTAGCACGGTACCTCCTGACATTTACAGATGACTACAGCCGTTGGACAGAGCACTACCTATTTCGCAACAAATCGGACGTAATTACAAAGTTCTTGGAATAAGAGAACCTCATTGAGACGCAAACTGGGTTATAGATCAAAGCACTCCAGACCGACAACGGTACAGAGTTTGTCAACTCAGGCATGGACCGAATTTTGAAGGAATCAGGAATAAAGAATCGATTAACAGCACCCTATACTCCGCAGCAGAACGGAATTGCGGAACGCTAAAATCGAACCCTGATCGAACCAGCGCGTTGTATGTTGATAGATTCCGGACTGCCTATGTCATTTTGGGGAGAAGCTGTCGCCACCGCCTGCTACACTCGGAACAGATTCCTACCGAATGTTTGTATGGATTTATTGTTAAATAAATTCAACAATGGGTCTTTTCACGAACGTTAAACGGTGGACTTTCTTCGGAAAATACTCTACAACGACCGAAAGTCTTAGCCGAGGGGACTTCAGCTAAAAGCTGGACGACACGTTAACTATTTTGCGGTGATGTAAAAATGCACGACTTAGTCAAGGCAGTTCGTACTTCGTGGCTCGAGTTGACAGTATGACTGCTTGAACGGTAAAGACATTAACAGGGACATTTCTGGGGTTTATATAAAAAAGCTTCTTTAAAGAGTCACGTACTGTTACAAATCTGTCACAAGTCATGTACTGTGACCAATCTGGCACAAGTCACGTACTGTTAAAATGTAGTTTTTAAATGTTTCATTACCAGTAGGTTCCAAGTTACTCGAGTTAAAAATATTTATGTCTTGTCTGCCGAGACTTCCGGTGATCGGTTGTCTGTTTTCTGTTTCAGCGAGACGTTATTTGTTATGCGCGACTCTCCTTATTGAGTTTCAAACAATTTGTGCGAGTGACTCATGCTATCGTCAGCAGTCGTGGTCAGCAATCGCGACTCTTCGCTCTCGTCCTTTCATAATTATGGATTCTATATACTACTTATCGGTACTTCACACATATAGTCAGACGCTTTTGATTACTACGTCGTCTGACTACCTGCATGTTCTTTCACTTTTCGTACCTTTGCAGGTGGCTGATGGTTGAACATACATCTTTAATCGATTAATTTAATTTATTCTCACGTGTGTACTCGTAATCCATATATTTGAAATTATCTTTGAATTGGTTGTTGTGTAATTTATTAAGATTATAAATACATTCGCATGATAATAGTTACAATTGTAATTATTTTATAGTGGCAGAATCTGCAATTAAATCCTCTCATTGACTGACCATATGTTAAGTTATCGGTATTCTCTTGAATTCTTATCCCTCTATGGTAACAATTTATGTATCTTGTGGTTTCTATCTTGCCAGCCGTAGCACAGTTACCGTAGTTAGGTTCAAACTCAGAGAAAATCGGTAATGCGCTCGTTTATAATTAGTGGCGTTACATTTTTTTATATGGGATGATGTAGATTGTGCCTTTTTTTAGGCGTTACATTGAAATTGTGAATGCATCTTTTTAGTACAACTTTTTTTCTCTTGATTTAATATGATTTGTTTAGGCAAAGATTAAACATTCCATTTTCCGTTCAAAATTTATCCTTTTAGTAGAAAATTAAATTGGATGGTTGAAAGTTCATGTATTTCGTTGGAAATTAAACCATTTTGCTGAGCAAATTTTTTGTTGGAAATTTATTTTTTAAACTGATTTGTAACCATTTTTCATTCAAAATCCATCTATTTTGTTAAAAATTCGTTTTTTGTTGTTTTATAATTGATTTTCTAAATTTTTAATTTCTGTTTGAGGTAGAAAGTTATTGATTCAAACATTAAATTATTTGTTTTCAAATTCAATTTTTTGTTTGAAAAGTAAAATATTTTGTTGAAAATGGTTTTTTTTGTGGGTAATAATTATGTTTTACTGAAAATGTAACTATGTGGTTGAAAATTCATGTATTTTGTTTAAAAACTCGTCTTTTTTGTAAGAATTATTTTTCTTTGGTTGAAAATTGAACTACAGTGAAACTCTTCTGTAGCGCCGATTTTTGGGCTGACGGTGAGGGTGAACTGACTCATTATAGCCTGCTCTGCTTTTGATTGTTCACGCCGCAATGGTCGCCTGAGTGACAACCGTAGACCCCGCACAGCCTTGTTACACCTAGCTCCGGCGCGGTGTCAATTCTCGGAAGGTCTATAGAAGTGAGGGCTATTAAAAGGTTTCACTGTATTTTTTTTTAAATCCATTTTCTTATCCGAAAATTTTACTGGTCCATTTTTCGTTCAATACTTATTGTTTTTGCTTAAAATTGACCTATTGAAAAATTTCAAAATATACATAAAGACTTAATAGTATTTAAAACTCATAAAGGTAATAACCGGTAGCTACGGTATAACTACGGTATAACCGGTAGCTACGGTATAACCGTAGCTGCAACTCGAAATGATTATATAATAACGGTTGAAAATCTATTAAAAAATGATACTTTGTACAAAATTACAAAAACTAGTTTTGTTCCAACTCTGGAGCAAAAATGTAATGAAATTGTATACAGATGGAAAAATGTTAATAAATGATAACATGGCATAAAAATTAAAAACGCATAACAGTGTTGTTTTTCCAAAAGTTCATAAACTAGATTTAAAACGGCAGTTGATTGTTTCCGTCGTAGGTTCTCCCACTTATAATTGAGAAAATACATATCAAATTGTTTAAAACCAATTTCTGGGAAAACTCAAGCATTTGTTAAGAATAGTTGGGATTTAAAAAAAAGAGCTTAAAAATATTAAAGTTCTTGATTCACATTCTATAGATTTACTTGATGTGGTATTAATGTATGATAATATTCCATTGCATCTTGCATTTTATTGTATTGAAGAAAAATTATATTTAAACCATAATTTAACAAAAATCTCAAAAAATGAATTTTTAATTGCTACTAGAATAGTATTAAATAACACCGTTTTTTCTTTTCATAATAAATTTTTTAGGTAAGTTTCAGGTTGTCCTATGGGATCCTCATTACCCCCAATTGTTTCGAATTTAGTAATGGAAGATATAGAAAAAAGGGCTCTTGATAATTTAACTTTCACTCTTATTCTTTATAAAAGGTATGTGGATGACATCCTAACGATTGTTCCTACTGAAAAAATTGATCAATTCCTGAACACTTTCAACAATATGGAAAATTCAATTAAATTTACCATTGAAAAAGAAGTTAATAATTCTGTTGCTTATCTAGATTGATTTACTATTAAAACACCAGAAGGTAATTGAACAACAAATTGGTATACAATAATTTTTTTGGTAAGGGCGTTATTTGGATTAAAATTCTCATCATTTATTTTCTCAAAAAGTAGGTCTAATTAAAGTTCTTATTGATAGTTGTGTTAAATTAAGCGATATTAAATTCCGTAAAGAAAATTTACATCAACTAAAAATTATTCTCTTGCAAAATAATTATCCACTTCAGTTAATAAATAAAATTATAAAAAAAAGAACCCATGAAATTTATAATAATTCATCTAGAAATAAAAAATGGAATGCAAATTACAATAAAACTGAACTGAAGGTGTCATTGCCATATGTTGAAGGTATTTCGGAATGTCTTAGGGTTTCCTGAAAAAAATACAATATTAATGCTTATTTTACTAACAACCACACACTTAAAAAATTTCCTGTTTTTAAAAATAAAGATAATAATAACAAAGGAAAGTTGTCTTGTGTAGTATATATGATTATTTTTAAATATTGCAATAAAATTTATATTGGTGAGACTGGTAAGAGACTTAAAACTCGCATTTATGAACATAAAAGGGATTGTGAATTGGGCAATCAAAATACTGGTTTGTTACAACATTCATGGCAATCTAATCATTGTTTTGATTTTGAGATTAAAAATATCAAAATTTTAGCTCGAGAAAACAATACTAAAAAAAGAAGAATCTCAAGAGTCCATTTTCATAAATAAATGTATTAAAAACTCCATCAATTTAAAAACTGAAACGTTAAATATAAATAAAATTTATCAAACTCTTTTATTAAAATGTTACTTTAATTTTAAATTCAATTTAAGTTGGCGCACTTTTCGTTTGGGTCTCAATTTAATATCCGCCTTCATTAATTACTCATGGAAAATTGATTGTATCTCTAATGTACTCGTTAGTCCATGTTTGTCCTTCCAAATAAAAACATCTTATTTTAGTCATTCTTTTAAAAATGTAGTTTATTTGAGCACTTTATTTGAGCCCCTAAAATGTGAGATTTAAATATTCATCTCGTTTAAATGACATTAATCAAATAATGGTTTTATAAATGTTGAACCAAAACAATAAAAAAAACCCTAATTTTGGTTCAGTTCAAAATTATGTTCTTCTGTTACAAAATAAAACTGATTGAAATGTATTGGATAAATTAATAAACATCACTACAGGTAAATTAAAAAAAAATTGGGCAATCTTCTTCATTATAAGTATTTTTTAAATAACACTTTCTTTGATGAATTGACTTCATTGATAATAATAACAGGTCGAAGAAATTTCACAGTTTGGATGACTTTCCGAAATTAAATATTTATCATTAGATATTTTTTTTCAAATACCCATTTATTTTTATTTTTTCACTATCTTCATCCTTGACTTCATGTCATTCACTACCATCACACTTCCTCTCCTACCTACCCTGTTCCATTTTTTTATACCGTATAATAACAATTTTTATGGCCGGAGTATTTTTCATACACTTTTAAACATATTATGTATCTTTTTGTTCTCCATCCAATTTCAGCCCATCACCACCCTACCGATAGAAATCTCAGAGTATATGCTAAGGATTCTCAAGGCTCTAAGAAGCTCTGAGAAATTCTCCGCATGCACTCTTCTCGTATGAGTTAGAGAAAATGATAGCTTAACATTATTAAAGTTTATTGGTAAAAAGTGTATAATTTTCTTTATTTTATGAGACTTTCAGCGATAAATTATTTGTCACAGTGCGATACCGTCACAGTAAATCTTGATTTTCTCGGAACAGAATCATTTCCAAACCAGTTTTTGAAAACCTAAAAAATTGAACACATATATAATAGTAGCTTATGCACCAAGGGAGAAAAATGAAGGATTTGCATCGAGTACGAATTTTGGGCACGAGCGAAGCGAGGGCCCAAATTTGTACGAGTCTGCGGATGCTTCATTGCTCCCATGGTGCATCTACTTTTTTTTTAACATGAAGGGTGCGAAATTCGCGTTATCTAGTGTACATGAAAAATCGAAGTGGTTAACCCTTTGGTTTGAAGGCTTTAAAATGCTCTTTCCGAAATTGAAATAAAAATAGATCATAAATAACAAGCAGAGAGGCTCTCAGTAGAGTAGCCGACACTCAAGGGTCCTTTGGTAAGCTTTCGGATTAAAATTTAGAAATAGGATTTTTTTCATTTCAAAGTTAACAGCTTAAAACATAATAATTGTGGATCTACGGGTTTCGATGATTTTATATATCTAACTTAAACAAAAATTTAATTGGAATTAATACAACGTTTCTCGTAAATGGAATAAGATACGCCAAAAAAGACAAAAAATTTTAATCAACCCAAAAATTCTATATTAGTATATAAGTTATAATTATAAATAATTATAATGAGAAAATTCATCAATTAAAAAAAAAGTATTAATAATTTTAAGGAAAATTTAAAAAGAGAAAGTCGGATTAGCGACTGCCAACTATTGTAAATAACTTTACCCACCCGGTACGTGACAAATACAATGAACCATTATATGACCGTTGCATCACTCTTAAAAGGACCTTGAAAAGGACCCAAATCTCTCTGACCATCTGCGAGACTAAATCATTCCAATCGAACCTGCGGATAGTCTCAAACCGGCCAGGCTATTTCGCCTGAGAATACTCTGAAATTTCTATCGGTAGGGCACCTAATCTTTTATCTTATTATTACCCTATTTTCTTTTAATACTAAGAAACATTAGTTTCGTCAGCGATGAGAACCACACTTCTTCTATACAAGTATTTATGTCGTAAACTTATGTATTTTAATTCATTTTATGTTTTAAGACTTTTTCTTGCGAAATTTTATCGTCTAAGTTTCAGTACTGAAAACCCGTAAACAAAAAATTTATTTCAGCTGTTAAGAGATTGATGCGAGAAGCACAAGAACTTCGCGAACATACCGAAGAATATTGTGCTTATCCCCTAGAAGACAATCTCTTTGAGTGGCACTTCACCATGCAAGGACCACCTTCTACTGATTTTGAAGGTGGAATTTATCATGGAAGAATTTTGTTGCCTCCAGAATATCCCATGAAGCCACCGAATATTATTTTACTGACTGTGAGTTGTTTCGAATATACAGTTTATTTCTAATGATTACAATCGATAAAGAAAATGTTGCTTTTAACAGCCCAACGGTCGATTTGAAATCAATAAAAAAATATGCTTAAGCATCTCCGGTCACCATCCTGAGACATGGCAGCCATCTTGGAGCATAAGAACGGCTTTACTCGCTCTCATCGCTTTTATGCCAACTCCTGGAAATGGAACGATAGGCTCTTTAGATTATGATACGGAAGAAAGACAAAAACTTGCTAAAAGGTATTAAACATTTGAAAAATCACATAATCCTTACTTATAATTAATCTTAGAATCTAAAAACAGTTTATTAAGAGTTCGAATGGATTAATTGCACTGCAGTAACTTTTGCTTAAGCAGCAGTTAGTTCGTGCACGTGTCACAATTCAAATACTATATTATTGTTTGATTGATTATATATTTCCTAAGATTATATATTTCTCCAAAAGTGCTTGAATTTGCCTAGTGTAGCGGAACCAGGAGTTTGCAATATGTGCCTTGCAAATTCTCGGCACTGACATAGCACGTATATTCTGCCGTATTAAGGAAAAACTTACGTGAGTGACTTCGTAATTGCGGTTATTTTCTTATACCCGGCAATTTTGAAGTCGACCTATGTGAAAATGAGACTTACGTTTGGATTGATTCCCATTCCACGATGGGTCTCGACTAAGCTCAACCCAAAGGTGCTTGCACTTCCTGGCTTTCTTTGGATTACACTTTAGTGGTTTCTCACAATCATTTTGAGCCCAAAAATAACAAAGTCTTTTTGGCCGTTAAAAAAACAACTTAATTTTGATTTTTTAAAGAGTTTAACCAACATATTTTCATGAAAATAAGTAAAAACTGAAATTTTATTGGCTTGCAACGTTTAGCTTAGCATAAAAAAGAAGGCTCCAGCTGCTTAACATCTTGCGACAACTAAATTCGTTTGAAAAATCTTAAAAATGGGAGAAAAAGTGGAAAAACATGAGTTTTTCGGAGATTTTTCTTTTCCACTCCATCCGAAGTCCCAAATACCTTTAAAAGAATTAAGATATATAAAATTTGCTGCGAAACTTAAATATAAATAAATGTTCTATCTCTAAAAGTAGCGGAGTTATATTCTTCAACAGTCTTCATTTTCAGAAGGCAATAACTACGTTTCTATTAGATTAATTTGGTTAAACATCATTTTTCGTACATTCTTGTTTCTGGAGAAGGAAACATCGAAAAATGCTCTTGTAATATTTTTTACCTTCTATTTGAATGAAATCAGAATCTTAACTAATTGCGAGAAATAAAAAAAAGATGTTTAACAAAATTCCATAAAATGGTCATTTTCAGAATACCAAAATTTCGATCCTATCGGAACTAGGGCATTGATTTTTTTTTAATTTCCTCGAAATTGAGTCTACTTTCATTTATTTTCCGGCAACTTTCACCAGCCATACATAGGAAAGATTTTATTGGCCAAAGTCTAAAAGTTTTACTAATAAAAAATATTCACTAAAAACGACTTTTGCAGGCTTTAATTTCGGAACTTTCAGAGATATCACATTCATTTATACTTAGAGTTTGAAGCAGATTTTATATGCTTTAATTCTTGTAGATGTATTAGGGACTTCTGATTTATTGGAAAGGAACATTTTCAATGAAAAATCAGTTGTTTCCACTTCTCCCATTTTTCAGATTTATCGAACGGTTTCAGTTGTCCTAATATGTACAGCATCTGGAGCCTTCTTTTCTATGCTAAGCTAAAAGTTGCAAGCCAATAAAATTTCATTTTAAACTTATTTTCATCACACAGTATTCGAGAGAGTGGAAGCTGACCGTATACTTGTCACTAGCGCGCACTGCCGCTTCGAGGAAGAAGCTCGGGTATTTGAGCGGGGAGTTTACTTTCTATAATACATCTTCTCTGACAATTAAAAATGTGTTATATACAAATTCCATCTTAATGGTTTTTAATAAAATGCCACATTTAGAGTTGGTGGTTGCAACAACGGTACAGTAAAAAATAAACGATGTTAGTTTTTGGACTTCAAGTAGCGAACCCGACAACGCGAGTAAAATAATAGAGAATACCATTGTTCTTGTATAATTATTATGAACGGCGTCTACTTAACCTCACTAACATGATTTGGAAATTCACAAAACAAAACGAATAAAGTTTAACAATAAGTTTCAACAATCACAAGTATTGTATCTCGTAATTTTACAATTTGATTTGAATTAAATTGTAAAGTTACAGGTACTTGTGAAGGGATACGCACTGACATCGAAGAGGGTGAAAAGGTTCCAAGTGGTGAAAGTATAATTTTAATAGCTCAAGCAGGGAATAATTCGATGGAATGGCGTTCAGAAGTGAAATTGGCGTGCAAAAAATATCGACGGTCAATAATAAGTGGTAAGTATTTTAAGCGTATAACTTTATACTTGATGGTTTGGACTTCTACGATTTTTATACTAATTAATCAAGTAATTTTTAATTTTTTCATACTTTTTGCATTTGAATTTCACGGCCTTCAGGCTTAGTTCCTTCCTTTAAACTCTAGGAGCGCTGAAACTCGTGTACGGAAAAATACATTGCACTCTTATGTCACCTTCCAATCTCTTCAATTCTTTCTGATTTTCATTAAAACAAGTCGATCAACCTGTTTAAAAAATAATCAAAAATAAAGTTTTCTTCTCAAAACCGACAAAAACGATTTATTTTATTTTTGGGCTCCAAATGATTGTGAGGAATCGCCAAAATGAAATGAAAAAAACGAGCAGTGAGACTCCGATGCTGTTCCGAAGTCGAAAATCGAACTAACCCCTCTTTCTATGCCCACACGTTAGAAAAAGAGTTCCGTTCGATTTTCGATTTTCGACGCGATATCGCAGTCCCACGACAAGAGGTACGAGCATCTTTGGGTTGAGCTTAGTCGAGAACCACCGTGATCCCGCATTTGTTATAGTTCAAATAGTTGTTTCCCGTGAGCACTTTAAAAATTATCCTGACACCTTTTTTAGGTAAATCCAGGATTTCGCAGACTTGGTGCAAGGCCCAGTTCTGGTTGTCGGCTAGCATGCTCTTACGCCGGACCTTGCTTTGTAATTAGGTAGTGTCCATATATTACGTAACGTTAAGGGGGGTTGGGCGGGTCCAAATTTTTGTTACGCCCACGTTAAAGTTACATTAGAAATACCGTTACAAGGAGGGGGGGGGGGGTAAATTTTTTAAGAAAAACGTTATGTTATGTATGGACGCTCCCTTAGGCCTGTATTTTTGTTGCCCATGACCTATGTGTGACCAGGAAACAAAACTGGAACCACGCCACTCTTCCCCAGATGTTGTTTCAAGGCCTCCTTGCAATCCTAAGCCAAAATGCAGCGTCTGGCTTATCAACTGCAGTTATCGTTTCTTGTATGTTACAACAGATCGTAATCCGCTTACCGACTAATCCGTCTTCAAATGCACCATCGCACACTATAGGTACTGTTTTAAACCAGCGTCAATTGCATGGTCGTAATGAGATAACACTGTTTTCAAAATCAAAAGGTCGTAAGGCACATGTGAAAAATCGTCGTATCCCACTCTGGAAAAAGTTATCCACAGTAATGATGCCGTTCGACACGAGACTGTCTTGATATCGTATCGACAAAATCTCGGTTTTTTCTAGTATTGGTATTGGTTTTCGAGACTCCAGTCTCGGTTTTTTCTCGTATCGTTTCGGTATCGAAGAACCGATATATCGCTCATATCGTCTCGGGATTCTGAGACTAGACAGCCAGATGGTGGCTTCCTAGGAAACAACAGTAAAGGGGAATGGTGACGAATTTCAACTATCTGAGTACCAAGAACCTTTTCTTGTAATTCACAGTCTGAATGTTCAAATGAACGAAATATATTTTCGGCATTTATTTTATAACTGCATTATTTTCAATGTATCATATTATTATATTTTTGCACTGCTTTTAGATTAGAAAACAATGAACAAAAAGTTTCATTAATTTTGAATGTTAAGAACATGAAGAATATTCTCTTTTAGATTTTTAAGCTTCAAAACTTCTAAAATTTCTACATGTCTCTTAAACCAACTTAATTTCTTTTATTAATTTTGAAAAACTGTCTAAATTACAAAACCGGAAGGTGTCAGTACAGAAGTAGACAACCAACAAAATAGAAATGTTTCGAAACAGAGAAAAAGTAGCCTGTAAAATCGAAATCATCGTTAAAAGATGAAGCAAGTATCCACTTCCGAGATAAAGTATGTCTCAATTTAAGTCAAAACAGTTTTATTACAAAAATTTATCGACGTCTGATGAAGTGGATGTTGAAGTTGACAATCTCAAAGTGACACCTAAAACTGGAGCAGGCTCGTCTGCAGAATGCGATACAAATGTAATGTTCGAGTTAAAACAAATGGACAAAATTACTCTGGAGATATGAACCGCGTGCGTGGGGGTAAATCAAGTTCAATGTCAAATACTCAGCTAGTTCCCACAAAAACGACAGAGAATTTGGAGATACAAATTTCATGGGTTTTCAAAATCAGCTTTGAATAGCGATTAGAAATGGAATTTTCAATTTGTTACAAAAATAAAAACTTATTCCCGAAATATGGGTATGTTGTCTGTTAATAACAAATTATTTTTTCCTGATAAAATAAAAGTTGAAGATCGTGATATCGGTGATATAACAGTATAACAGAGATTTTTTTGCTAAAAATCATTAAAAATAAGAAATTTTATATAATTTCTTTTGTGATTAAATGATAGTAATTTCGAAAAATATCGCTAAACTAAAATGATATTAAAAATTGTGAATGATAATGAAATTATATTTCAAACCAATCCTTTTAGCACAAAAGGAAATTAATTTATTATGCATTTTGTATGCAATAAACCCATTTTTGATCAAAACTGTGTTCAATAACTTTTTTGCTGCTACTTTCAAGTTACGCTTTTCTAAAAGAGTGAATTATGAGCAAGTTTCGATAGAAACCTTTTACTGATTTTTTACGTAAAATGTCAATTTCTTATTTTTGTTTTGATGATAAGAATATTAATAAATTTGTGATTAGATTTTTCCATATTTTTTAAAATAATTGTGAAGACAATATTAATATAAGCAAATTAAAAAACTCAAAAGGAAATAAAATTGAATTTGATTAACACTAAAATAAATCTTCTAATAATAACCTATGATAGATATTAATACATTTGTATGAGAGCAGGATAATCAGTATTACCATTTTGATTTTGAAGTACAAATCCAATTTTTCTCTACGATTTCACAGAAAACTTAAAAATATGTCTAACGATTGCAGATACGTTAGAAATAAATTTAGAAAAATGTACGGAACTTTGCTTTATTTTATACAATGTTACAAAATCTGAGGAATAATTGGTCAGTTTGACGTTTCAAACTTTAGAACTTTTAGAAATTTGTAAGAAATTATGAAATATTTTATATATTTTCGTCAACATTTTCAAGTTTGAGAATAATTTTGATCTCTTCAAAAATTCTGAAATTAGTTCTTATCTTGTAAACTAACTCGAATGTTTCTAACAAATTATGAAAAACTTTCAAAATTAAAAAAATTGCACCTATACATTTTCACAAAACTTTCACATTTTGTAGAATTATTTTTTAATCTTTTTGAATAATCTTAACAAGTAATTATTAAAATAAAAAATTATTTAAAATTTTTCCAAGAATTTTCAGAAAATATTTGTATTTTCTTTTAACCTTTCAAAAATATTTCAAAGTTATTTCCGAAATGCTTAAAAATATACGTTTCTAATTGAAAGTTTTGCTTATTTCTCTTTAAATCATAAATAACCTTGAAATATTTTTAAAACGTCGAAAAATTCCTACTATCTTTTTAAATAATTCGAATTTTTCCTTAAAAAAATCTGATAAATTGCAAAAATTACCTAAAAACCTTCCACATTCTTTTTATGAAAAGTTTGTAAATTTGTTTAAATACTTTGAAATTTTTTTTGAATATTGTGAAATTAATTTTTCAAAAAGAAAAAGAATCAATTTAAACTTTGCTAGAAAACTTCAGAAAATTGTTTATTCTCTTGAAATCTTTTAAAACACGTGAAAGGCTTCTAAACTTTTTGTTCTCTATCTTTGGAAATTCACTTCTTGTGAAAATCCCTAAAATTTTTTGGGACTAACTCGAATAAAAAAAAAATTGGATGAAATTCAAAAATTACAAAAATTGCCTTTATACCTTCTACATTTTTTTCGACCTTTAGAGAAATCTTTTTCATTTTTTAAATGTTCTTTGACAATTAAGTATCTATTTAAATATTTCGAGTTTCTCCTGAAATTTAAAAAAAAAACTGCAAAATGAAAAATATACCTTCAAATCTTTCAGATTCTTTTTGGGCCAAGTTTGCAAGTTTTTGAAATATTAAAAATGGTTGTTTTTCAAATGAAAAATTAAAATTAATTATAAAATTTGTTTAGGAAACTGAAGAAAATCCATCATTTTCTTGAAGCCTTTCAAAACGTTTGAAAAGCTTCTAAATGTGTTGTTGGCTATCTTCAAAAATGTAATTTTTGTTAAAATTTTATTGCAATATTTTCAAGATTTAAATTATTCTTGAATCATTTAAAAACTTCTAAATAACTCTTATACTTCGACTAATTATAAGATAAATAAATAAGCAAACATAAAACATAAAATAGGTTTTGTTTCAAATAAAAATTGAGGAATATCTCTGTGCCTCTTGCTCAACAAATAAAAAGTAAGAGAACTTATTTTAATAAAAACTTTTGTTTAAATGAAACAAACTTTTATTTGTCCATGTAAACGATTTGATTTAAAAATTGATTCAAAACAAGTTTTAGTTTGTTTGAATGAACCAAATGGCTATCTCAGTGAGTGCTTTAAAATTTCTTTGGCAGTGTAAACTATAGAGGTCTAGTCTAGGGTTTAGATTTTTAGAATAGGTATAATTCATTTCCTTCAAGGTCGTCAACCAAAGGACTAAACTCCTCGCAGCCCTCCCCGGAGCTCCTTTTTCCGGTATCTGCGGCCGGCCACACGACCATCCCTACACTCTCTCTCCTATTGAGAACGAGGAAAATCCCATCTGGTCATTTTGTCTCGGAATTCCGATACGATACCGATACGAGACAACACTGACTGGAAGGGGAGTATCGTATCGGTATCGTTTCAGTATCGAAACGTTAAGTGACAGTATAAATAGAGTCTAAAAGTCATCTGTATTTTTTTCATTTTCACTGATAATTGATATCGTAAGGTACTCGTAAACCGACCATTACTGGGACAACGTAAAAAGTATGTCCAATACTGAAACAATAATAAATATCGTTGAGTATCTTTTATATTCTATCATGAATTATAAAAGTGAAAATTTTCTATTATTTTTAAAGTTCTTTGGAATTTTTTACCATTTTTTATTATTGTCCTGACAAGTTATACATTTAGTAAAAAATAATAAAAAATACTCAAAATGTGTAAATGAACTGCTACAAAATTCGCAAGTTTTTGTATTTCAAAACTTTACACATAACTTTTACAGCATTGTATTATTAAAATTTCCTACACTAATAGAAAAAGTAATGTTTTTGCACATTTTTAATGCGTTTAAGAATAAAATTCATAACTTTTTTAGCGATTTTATTCGATAAGTGGACAAATCCTCGGCGAAGTTACCAAAACCGGGACGAACTGTCGCTTACTGTCTCAGTTTCGGACAAGACCATCATCCAAGAAGCTATGGTCTCGCCACGCGCAACTGAAAAAAAATGAACCAATCAAATGACCCGTAAAGATTCGTAAAGTTGCCTTCCTTTTTAAAAGGGCGTTAAGTGGGAGTTTAAACCGTGTTTAACGCTGCATGGGCGAATTACAGAAAAAACTCGAAAACATACAGTCTGTCAAGTTAAAGCGTGGGTGGCTTTACTCGCAGTCGGTAAGGTGTATCGACATGATTTTGGTGTCAAAATATTAAGAAGAGCTCCC
>NC_046666.1:101510409-101515801 GCF_010883055.1 Belonocnema kinseyi | reverse complement strand
GGGAGCTCTTCTTAATATTTTGACACCAAAATCATGTCGATACACCTTACCGACTGCGAGTAAAGCCACCCACGCTTTAACTTGACAGACTGTACTTATAAATAATCGTAGAAAGCTAAAATGAAAATCAGAAATATGTCACTTATATTTATAAAGAATATCAAAAAGGGAAAAGCGTGCTATTAAGAAATTTTAAGTGCTTTGCAACATATTTGTAGAATTATAATTCCGTACTATGCACACTGCCGATTTTGGAAAGAAAGATGAAAGTTTATAAATTTTCTTGTAGTGTGTTTTTTAGTACTGAACTTATTATAAATCATTTTTAATAATTGTATAAAGTCTGCTAAAGCAATGTTTTCACTAATTATAATAAATAAAGCAATTATAATTATTGTAATTATAAATTAATAATTATAATAATGACTACTTATCTTCTTAAGCGTTTCTTAATAATTTAAATGAAAAGTTGAATTTATTTGAAGTAAAAAACCAGTTTCATCCTGACCTAAAACTTAAAAAAAATTATTTAATTTTGTTTTTACGAAGTTTTTGTGATGTAACTAGTTTGGTTTTTATTCGCCAAAATAATTTATTTCAGGTAGTGTCTAATTTAATATACAAAAAGTCTCATTTAATTATTTTCAAGACCAAAAAAGTTATTAACCGTTTGTTACACCGCGACACCATCACATAAAAATTTCATTTTCTCCGAACTGAATAAGTTTTTTGTATCAAAATTTTTTTATTGTCATCCAGTCTTCATACCTTGAAATATCACGGGAGCGTGTTTTTGTACTTTTTTAAAACTAAAAATTGCACTTTTTATCTCAATCCGCAGCCGTGCCCGCTCCAATTTTAAGTTAATGTAAGTTTCAGATTTTCAAGTTTCGCATATATTATCTCTAAATTGGATAACTTTTTTTTATCAAACTTTTTAGACTATAAATCAGGAATACTTCAGCTCGGGACTGTACTCTTGTTTTATCTTAAAATCGTCATTTCGATTTTACAGAATGTTTTTTCGCTCTCCTGTAAAGCTGCCAAAATGTCCTTTAGCTCCTTTTGGAGAGCCATCCTTCTTGTATGTATGGCAAAAACAAATAGTGTTAAGCCTGTCTTCATAACTATTTTTAACGTATGCGCATAATATCGCACAATTAGCAAATTTAATTAGACATATAATCACTCACGTTACTTCATTTTGCTTCACATAATTGAAAGATTTTCAAGATCAAATACACTTAGCCCTAAGCATTCTACCTATACAATCCTAGACAATTAAGAACAAATCGGAAAGCCAGTGGGGTCACAGTAAATCCTAAGTGTCCTTTAAGGGTTAAGAATTTGAAATCTATAATTTCTTTTCAATATAAAACTATGTATCTTTAAGAATTGAAAGATATATTAACCAAATTTGCATTACCTACTTTTGAGTATGTAAGTTTGAGAAACGCTGTGCTACATCATGACGCGAAATGATTTGAATCGTTTTTAGAAAAGCGTCTCTCCGCTATCATGGTACCCATTATGGAGGTCACTTTACGAGACGCGGCTTGCACGTATTTCGTACCACCAAGTTGCGGGACCATAGCTTCTTGGATTATGGGATAATTCATTTAAAGTAGTGTGACGTAGGACTAATAAAGCCAACTTAGTGAATGCATGCGCCACTTTGCGGCTTTGATCATAAAGGCTCAAGGTAAATAGGAACCTACTTTACCGGCAATACTTAAAAAATCTAAAAGCGGTAAATTGAAATCAAATTTTGAAATTAGGGACCGATAAGAAAATAAAAACCGAATATTCGAAATCAAGACGATCTCATAGGACAGAAAATGAAACCCTAATCTCTAACATTACAAAATAGCGGAATGAAAATAGGGAAGTGAACATACAAAGAATAAATTAAACAGAGAGAACATAAATTAGGAAGAAAATCAAAAGAGGATCCCATAATCATAAATCTTTATGTTTTCGAGGACACTTTATACCTACATGAAATTTCTCATTAAGGTCCCTTACGACAAATATAAAAAACAAACCCTTTTACCCAAAATTTAGAAAAGCACTAAAATCAAATTTCACACGAAATATCGGAAAGATAGAAAAAATAAATTCCCACGAAATAAGTTTCCAGATGTGTGAAAACCTAGAAGACAAATTCTTAAAATGGTCAATTGCCCCTTTCCTTTTTTTGTCTCTTTAAGTAAATACTAGAAGAATTCTGAAACGCAGAACTCTAAAGAAATTATAAGATGCAAACACATAGGTTTAAAGACCATTTTCCCAAGAACCTAGACTGTAAAATGTAAATTGAACTTTCCTTTTTGGCATTCTTTATGAAGGGCTACCTGCTCGTCTTACCCTTTCTACTCAACTTCTCCTCAAGTCCCTGACTGAGTGAGATCACTGTGTCGAGCTTTGTCAGCGGGGAGGCTTCTTTTGTCCTGATAAAGCATAACATGCCAAACATAAAAATGTTATAGTTTTGCAAGCAGCAAATCCAAAATATTATATTCGAAATCTATGTTTTGTTGCGATTCCAACGAAATGTAACTTGCAATCAAAATTTAAAAATTAAAATAAGTTATGGCAGATTTTAGTTTATGTTTTGACTCTGGCTAGCTCGCATTGTGGAATTTTTCGTAGAAGTTTCGAAAATGCCTCAGTTTATTTGAAGAAAATAATGCTTAATGGCAGTAGCATATATATGTACACCAGTTGTTCCAAAAGTATGGATACCTCTGAATAACTTTCAAAGATCGCATCCTAGAAGAAAAAAGTTCTGCCAAAAGTTGTAGGGTCCCACAACTTTTGTCAGAACTATTTTCTTGTAGGATGCGATCCTTGAATCTATAACAATGTTTTAATTTTAAGCATAGGTGGAGTCTTTAAATTTTTTATCTGATTGCATAATTAAATATTGCTATTTATTACTCAATGAAATATTAGTAATTATTAACCAATTAATTAACTATAAATGTAGTAACAAATTAAAAATCTTAGGTAAAATTCTTTTTCAAATTAATATTATGTACTTATCGTATCGATAACTTTTCCTGACTATCGATACGATAAGTACATAATATTAATTTTAAAAAGATTCCTATATAAGATTTTAAATTTGACACGTTTCTCTGATTTTTCCATTTTTGCAAAAACAATCGAGGTGTATTGTTCAGTAGGCTCTCAAATATATACTAACAGAGCAATCGACTTGAAAATTAATATACAGGCTAGTGAAATATAGTAATATAGAATACAAACTTAAAATTAAACATGCTGGCGCCATCTCTATGTCAGGCCAGAAACTTTTCACCCCACCCTCGTACTGCCGAGACGCCTTTGCTTTCATGTATATTAGTCTGGGAGAATCGAGGCGTCCTAGCGGTAGGATGCCAACGCACGTGACACGACTTGGCGGTACTTAACCAAAAATGAAAACAATAAAAAGCTAACCGAGAAGTTAGCACTAGAAAGTCTTAATCGCGAAATTGAGCAAGATGAAGCTAGAAGTTGGCCAAAATTAAAAGGCGCTCACTCACTCCATCAAATCATGCAAGTTCTATCTGGGGCGAGCAAAACAATAAGGTGCCACTTCTCGCGTTTAGGTTATAAGCGAGAAGTGGCACCTTCATGCTTTGCTCGCCCGAGATAAAACTTTCATGATTTGATGGAGCGAGCGAGCATTTTCTAGTTTTGGCCAACCTCTAGCTTCATCTTGCACAATTCCGCGAGCTAAAACTTTCTAGCGCTAGCTTCACGGTTAGCTTTTTATTGTTTATATTTTTGGTTCAGTATCATCTAGTCGATCGCTTGCGTAGGCATCCTATGGTTAGGATGCCTCGAAATGTTATTACCCTCCTTAGACATTGTTAGGCTAAACCTAGGTAGAATTAGGGCTATTCTAGGAGGAACCTATCTGAGTCCCTCTTGATTTCTAACATGAAAATTCAGCCATTAGTTCACAAATCCCAACAAGGGAAATTTTGACCGGGAATTTTTTGAGACCGTGTAACCACGGAAAATGACAGTGAATTTATTTTCTGACCGGGAATATGACAAATTGTTACTTCATATTTCCAATCACTTGAAATATCAAAAATTGTATACCACGTGATGATATAACACGATTTCAAATACTATTTTTTTCATGAGAAATTATTTATCAATTTAAAATAAGTTTGATGTCAACATTTTTTAATATTGAGGTTGGGTGCTAACGTTTTCAATCATATCATTTTAATTTATTATACATAACACAGCCACACAAAAAAAAGTGTGCGGATCTGGTAACAAGACACACGTATTCCTATGGATTTTGGGGCGCTGAATTCAAATTCAGTATCAAAAATCACCCATCACGTCATGGTTGAGCCATAACCTCAAAAATGACGAAAAATCATGCACTGAGTCAAATAAATTTCAAAATAATGCCAGTGATGCAAATTTTCACTTCAAAAACATGTCGGCAACTGTGAAGGATCAACCCTTGCCTGATATCAACTAATTTAACATAACTTTACCCAACAGAACCTGACCTAACCTAACCTGAATTAACAGAAATTTATGGAACTACACGTAAAGCTCTGGAAGCATATTTTCCAAGTAGCAAATGTGTGCTACATCGAATGGGTCAACTCGAGCCTAACCTAATCTAACCCAACCACACGAAACACAATTAAACTGATTGTGTTGTCCCGTTGTGTTTGCGGTACCGTATGAATCAGCTTGGGCTTAACCTGCAAAGAGGTCAAACCTATCCTAACCTAAAAAAACCTAACCTAAATTAACTTCACGTAACACAATTAAACTCATTGTGTTGTCTCGTTGTGTTTGCGGTACCGTTTCATTCAGCTTCGGCTTAGTCTATATAGAGGTTTAACCTATCCTAACCTAACAAAACCTGAACTAACCTAACCTAGCCGAATGAAATTCAATCACACGTGTAGCTATGTAAACGTACGGTTCTCATTCTTAAATGTGTGCTATATTTAAAAGGTTAACTCGATCTTAACCTACAAATGAATCTAACTTAACAGAACCTAATGAAATTTTGCTTAACGCAACACAACTTAACTTAAGTGTTCCCATTGTAACACAATAAAATTCATTTCATTGTACTACAGGTGGTTGGAAATTTAGACGCACATTACTCATTTGAGGAAACAGAACTGCAAGTAGAATTGACCCCTTTTCAATTAACCTGACAATGTTTGTATCAATTAAAATGTAGAACTGTAACTTAAACATGCAAATGAATAAGAGTGTTATTCAAATTTTTTTTTCTCTGCTTTTCTTAAACTTAAGGGATATATTTATACTATCTTTCGTGTTTACATTTTATTTTGCTTTTTATCGTAATTAAATTGATTTATAGACCTACTTC
>NC_046666.1:101486010-101510309 GCF_010883055.1 Belonocnema kinseyi | reverse complement strand
AGTCTGGACTTTTTTTGTTACCGAGGAAATTTGCGTTTACTGCTTTAAAACTTTCCCAAGCGTCCATTTCAATTTTCGTTATGTGGCTCACGAAATTAGTATCTCATGTCAATATTCGTATCTGTGGTCTATCAAAGACTCCTTCATTAGGGAATTTAAGGGATATATACTTATAGCATTGGCCATCTTTGTCTAACGCCTTGACAAATTGCTTCATGAGCCCAAGCTTTATGTGGAGGGGTGGTAGTAAAATTTTTTCTGGATCAACGAGGCTTTGGTTGATGATATTATGAGAACCAGGTTTGAATGAATCTCTTAAAGGCCAATGTTTTTTGCTGTAATGATTGGCTCGATCTCTGCTATTCCACAGGCATATAAAGCATGGCTCTCTCGTTGGACCCGATTATTGGCCTAATATCATTGTTATGATTTTGAGATCACCACATATTTGCCATTTGTGATTCGTGTAATTAACTTTTTCAAGAAGCATTTTAACATTGTTATATTCTTCTTCGATGACCGTTGAGTGAGCTATAGGGATAGGAGCGTAAGTATTCGTGTTATGCAGTAAAACAGCCTTAATGCTGCGTTTTGACGAATCAATGACAAGTCGCCATTCTTCGTCTCTGTACACATTTTTCTTCAAGTGGTTCATTAGTCCGTTAATGTCAGTGAAGTACACTAAAGACGTCTGTTCGTCTTTAACGAAAAACTTTCTGAATTCTTTGTCCCTGTCGCGATAGAATAAAAACTTTTGTCTTTGGCTCTAGAAGATTTCTTCTTTTTAGAAATGAAGCGGCAAATTCAGCGCCGTCTTTCGGTAATCCAAGATCTTTAATAAAATCATTCAGTTATAGTTGCGACACTAATATTGGAACCTTCAATTTCATTTTATGCACGCCATCAGAACTATTTTCTGTTCGATCACTGGTTTCACTACTGTCTCCATGACGTTGACTTTCAACTTCCATTCTATCCTCTTCTAAAGCGCTTAAATCAGTCTGGCGTGCATTTTTATTGATTTCAATTGCTCTTGTGACTGTGCACACATTAATGTACGAAATGTTATTTTTATTTCTGGCGTTGAACCCTTTGACGGAATTCATGCAAAAGTAGCAGTCCTTCGCAATAACGGGTTTTTCCATGTGGTTGGTGTAGAGTACTTGCGGTACTTTTCGTTGTTTGAATTTTTTAGACCATACAACATAATTCTGCAGGAATTGCAAATGACGTAAGGAACCCATTTTGTTTCTTGGTGCAGAAATTTACGGTCACAACATTTCGTAAAGACTTTTCACTTTCTCGTCGATTGATTATCGCAAACTGCTCACTTCATATTTACTGCAAATGTAACAGAATGAATCTGAGCTATTCTTGCAGGCATGCGATTGAGAAATGCTCGCCGTTTTTTTCTTGTAGCATGAGACTCTACACCAACCAAGTGATCCATTGATGAAGAGCTACGGTTGCATGATGACGACGTCGGAGAGCCTGCTTTCACACCCTGACCAGACGCCGATGCTGGGGGTTTTCCCTGCATCGTAATACACTTTTTACCTTTGTTTGCCATGACGGCTTGAACGCCGTTTACCCAGGGACTCAGCCAATGTGGATCCGTTGCCCACTGTTACCACGTGGAGGTGCCCTGGTTACAGACACAGGCGAATAATGCTAGCAACAAGCGGTTACAAAACTCAAGACATTTACTGCTATTAATGTCAAAATATGAAGGTACGCAAGAACAAGGTCACCAGCGTAATCGGTTAGGTTAGGTTTTGTTAGGTTAGGATAGGTTAAACCTCTATGTAGGTTAAGCCGAAGCTGAATGAAACGGTACCGCAAACACAACGGGACAACACAATCAGTTTAATTGTGTTTCATGAGGTTAGGTTAGGCTAGGTTAGATTTATTTCTAGGTTAGGCTCGAGTTGACCTATTCGATGTAGCACACATTTGCTACTGGGAAAATATGCTTCCAGAGCTTTACGTGTAGTTCAATAAATTTTTGTTAATTCAGGTTAATTGAGGTCAGGTTCTGTTGGGTAAAGTTATGTTAAATAAGTTGATATCAGGCAAGGGTTGATCCTTCACAGTTGTCGACATGTTTTTAAAGTGAAAATTTGCATAACTGGCATTATTTTGATATTTATTTCCCTCAGTGCATGATTTTTCGTCATTTTTTTAAGTTATGGGTCATCCATGACGTGATGGGTGATTTTTGATACCGAATTTGAATTCAGCGCCACAAAATCCATAGGAATACGTGTGTCTTCTTACCAGATGCGCACACTTTTTTTTGTGTGGCTGTGTAATTTTTAAATTTTTTGCTTTAAAATTTTTCCATTTTAGATTTTCGTTTTAAGCGCACATTTTTAATTCTAAGGTTTTAAAAATGGAATTTTAAATAATTACAAATAAAAAGCATTTGAAATTGAAACTTTTTGATAAAAACCGTTTTTAGTTGATCAACTATAAATATAAATTAATTTATGATTTTTAAAACTAAACTTTACTTAATGTATTAAAAGTGAACAATAATTCATTTTACAAGATGATTATAAATTCATTCAGAATTAAAGAATTTGCAGATTTTAACGTTAAAAATTAACTTGTTTTAATCCGAAAGCCATAGTAGTTAACAAATGTAATATTAAGATCGAAACGCTTTTATTAAATATCGAATTTTATTCAAACATTGTTTAAGTCAAAAATATTCTGTTTTTAAGACATTCAATTGGACATTTCTTAATTTAAAAAAACTATTCTTTAATATTTAGCAATATTTGACAATTCATTTAAAACGAGAAAATATCAATAAAAACTGAGCAATTTGAAACTGAATTCTTTCAATTATTAAACCGTTAACCGTTTAAAAAAACAGTTATAATTCATTAAATTCACAAGAAGATTATAAAAAATTCCATACTATTAATTAAGAAAAATATGCAGAGAAAAAAAATTAACTGATACTGTCAAAGTAACTTTGTATGATCATTGGTCATTGGTAGCCTTAAAAACTAAGAGTAAGTAATAAAAGTAAATACACTCGAACTCCAAAGATATGAGTGCTTATCTTCACGGCCGTATCTTTGGATTTCCCGATCTTCTCGCATCTTTGGAGTTCGAGTGTGATACAAAAATTGATTCATTTATTAGGTCACTCAACTGGCATTGCGATATTTGCGGCAGAATAATGAATTTATTATCAAAAGATGTAGCGAAAAAGCCAATTACAGAAGAGGAACAAGACATGTTGAACACAATTGCTCTAAAGGTACAAATCTCTTCATTATTTTGTTCTTTTCCTCAAATCATAAACTCTTCATTTTTTCATTGAAGTATATTAAAAACAATTTACCTTGTGTTTCAGGCCGAGGAAACGGTAACAATGGATAATTTTACACCTGAGCCAGAAAGTGGGCTAAGGCAACGTAATTTCGAATTTCAGAACGAGTTTAATGAGCAGCAGCCTGAAATTATTTTAAATGATGAAGTAGAGACACTGTCCTCTTCAAATGATTTATTTTGGAGCATACTTATTGCTTCTCTACTTTCTGGGATCATTCTACTCGTTTTACGACGATTGTTTTTTGTCTAAACTATCTAAAGCAATATTGTCGCGATTAGAGTAAAGAGGGGTATTACCGACACGAACTATCAAGTCATAGCATATGTAACCGCATCTAATTTAAACCGTTAAAATGTAGATAATTGAATTTATTTACGAAAAAATATCGTTCATTGAGTATGTATCGGCAATACCCCTACATTATTTAATCGCAAAATTTTATATACGTTTATCAATGTGTGCAAAATTTTAAGAACTTAGATGACCCATTTTTATTTATACTAAATTGCGATCTGTACAAGTCAACCATGAAGGTATAATATTCCAAAAGCATTGAAACAGAAATGTATTTTCTATTCCCTTTCGTGTTTAGTTGTGTGTTTCTTTTTAAACAGGAGTGTTACTATTCAGTAGTGCAGAGTGACATGCTAACATTAATAAAATGAATTTAGTGTTGTGAACAAAAGTTGTGGGTTTTTATCACAAAGAAATAAGGGGCCATCCATATACCACGTGGACAATTTTTCACCACTTTTTGACCCCCCCCCCCTACCCCCCGCGTGGACAGCCGTGGAATTTTGAAAAACATCCACCTCACCCCTAATCTGTTCACGTGGACCTATTTTATGAAAATATAGATAGATATTATTGGTCTTCAAAGCACAATATTAAATATTCGAGTATACCTTGTCTGATTTCAGTATATTTTTCACAGATTTAGGGGAACGGAATAAAAATGAAAGTGAAAATAAAGTGAAAGACCTGAGTGACGTTGTTTTAGAAATCTTTCGAGCTAGTCAGTCCTTCGTAAAGAAAGTGTTGTCTAGAATTAATGCATGAACACATTTTTTATGATCCTGGTCTTTATATTTCATATGTTTGTTTTTTACTCTTCAATAATATTATTAGTGATTAAACATGGCAATATTTTACATTTTCACGATAAGAAGCTTAGCTTGTAATGCTTGTAATTGCTTTTTCTTTAAGTTTCTATACGTATATTGAAATAAAAATTAAGAAGAATTAGTGGATTTAATCTTTTTACTGGACTGATTATTACACTGTTAAAAAATTACTTATTTTTATTGATAAGACTTTTCGTTAAAGTAAAATTTAAATAATTTAGGGCCTCGAAATTGGTCTCAGAAGAGGTCCCAAGTACCCGGTACAAAAGTCGAAAGTGGACAGAAATGAGAAAGCTAGATACCACCAAGCCAAACCGAGCGAGCTACCACAAAACACCTCTACCGCTTCACATCCACGGTCTCAAGGTTTCTAACGACAGACACCAAGAAAAGTGACCACACGGAATAATTGCATCAGGGTTCTTAAGAATAGTACACATTTCTCAATTATATTATTTTAGATTTTAACTAAATCAAATCGAATACGCTAAAAAAGGTATTAACAGTTTTATTTTCCATGAAAACGAGAATGTAACATTTTTTTATCAGAAATGCTTTAAGGCCATGAAACCTCAGAAGTTGGTTTCACATTTTTTTCAAATCCAACTTATGTTCACAAGAAACGTGGTGTCGAGTTGAAAATTTGTAAAATGAAATAAGAAGCACTAAAAAATTAGGACCAGAAAAACGTTCCTTAGTGCTTCTTATTTAATTTTCCTATTTTGCAACTCGATATCGCGTTTCGAGTGAATTTAAGTTATGTTTGAAAAAAATGTATCATAAAATTTTGAAGTAACGCTTACATGGCCTTAATCCTAGATTTGAAAGTTGGTCCAAGCTTCCCATAGGGTTATCGTTATTTCGTTACATAGCCGGAGGCTTTTTCTTACACTATCGATGTAAACATTGTAAACATTTATAGTGATAAGATACTGAGGAGTTTCATCTTTGAGGAACGTAGCGTATGGCAAGTCGATAAGGAAGCAATAGCATTTGCCGACATAGTAAGTATTATGCGACAATCTCTTGCAAAATCGCCATCAGCATCGGAGCGCACTGCAGCACTGGTGTGGGGACCTACCTGGCTACCATAGGGGCGAGCTGTTAAATAGCCGTTATAAAGTTAATTTAATTTAAAATTCATTAAAAAATCAGATTTAAATGTCCATGAATGAGAACTATACTTTGTTCTGGGTATCTCTGTCTTTTCTCAATATGAGCGAGGCTCAATGCGATAAATGATTTATTTCTTTAGTTAATTATCGAAGAATGTAAATTTGATTACAGGTAGAAATTATTTATATCTAGTGTTTCAAAAAGAGAATACAAATTATTTTATTGTTTCTTTTGAGTTTCTTCTATCAATAAAACATAATTAAATTATAAGCTGTTGTATCTCGCTGGGAGAATTTGTGTGCATTTCTTTCAAGTAAATTCAACTAGGGAAAAGGTGATTCTCGGTAATAATAAAAAATCGTGATTCCTAATATCTAATTAGAGATTCGATTTAAGACCCAGATTCACAATAGTAAATGCTCCGGTTGATTTAATAAATTTTTCCACTTGTAGCTTGAAGGAGTTTATTACTGCTATTGTGCAGAATTCGGCTTCAAACCATTTTCATAAAAAGATTTAGAGTAATTTACAAAAACCTGTTTGGTTTTTTTCGATGAGACAATTTGTTTACGGAGTCCACAAAGAATGTCTATCCGATGAATCTTATCTATGTTGCTTCGTAAATTTACAAGAACTATTAATTATTTAAACAATTGCGATACAAAATTAAGACGTTGCTTTTCTGTCTACCAGTCAGTTCGGTTACGGAGTAAACTAAAAATGTGTTTATCCGATGACTCTTTTCCACGTTGCTTTGTAATTTTACAAGAACTATTGATTATTTTAAAAAATTAGTTTAAAAATGAAGAGTTTGGCTTTCTTTCTACGAGTCAATGTGTTTACGGAGTGAACTAAGAATATCTATTTAATGACTTTTTTCTATATTGGTTTGTAAATGTGCAAGAATTATTAATTATTTAAACAATTTCCAATAATAAGTTAAGAGATAAAATTGTCACGTCCCGAGCAAAGGGTGAAGGTAGTTTGGAAAAGAGTGAGCAAGAGAAAGACCAGTGCGCTGATTATGTCAGACTGGTAAGACCGGACAATTTATTTGTTTGTGTATCGATGAAGGGACGAAAGAGAGTTGCTTTGCCGATTGGATCTCGGTTTTTTATTGTAGGGCAGTGACGAAACCCTACCGGATGATTGTGTGAATTTATTGTTAAATAAATTCAAGGATGAGTCTTTTCAAGGACGTTAACCGGCGGACTTTATTCGGAAAGTACTCTACAACGACCGAAAGTCTCAGCCGAGGGGACTTTAGCTCAAAGCTCGACGACACCTCAACTACTTTGCGGTGCTATAAAAGTGCACGACTTAGTCAAGGCAGTTCGTACTTCGTGACAAATCTGCTACAAGTCACATACTGTTAAAATGTAGTTTTAAAATGTTTCATTTCCAGTGGGTTTCAGGTTACTCGAGTTAAGAATATTTATGTCTTGTCTGCCGAGACTTCCGGTGATCGATTGTCTGTTTTCTGTTTCAGCGAGACGTTATTTGTTATGCGCGACTCTCCTTATTGAGTTTCAAACAATTTGTGCGAGTGACTCATGCTATCGTCAGCAGTCGGAGTCAGCAATCGCGACTCTTCTCTCTCGTCCTTTTATAATTATGGATTCTATATGCTACTTATCGGTACTTCACACATTTAGTCAGACGCTTTTGATTACTACGTCGTCTGACTACCTGCATGTTCTTTCACTTTTCGTACCTTTGCAGGTGGCTAATGGTTGAACATACATCTTTAATCGATTAATTTAATTTATTCTCACGTGTGTAATCGTAATCCATATATTTGAATTTATCTTTGAATTGGTTGTTGTGTAATTTATTAAGATTATAAATACATTCGCATGATAATAGTTACAATTGTAATTATTTTATAGTGGCAGAATCTGCAATTAAATCCTCTCATTGACTGACCATATGTTAAGTTATCGGTATTCTCTTGAATTCTTATCCCTCTATGGTAACAATTTATGTATCTTGTGGTTTCTATCTTACCGACCTTAGCACAATTAACATAGTTAGGTTGAAACTCAGAGAAAATAGGCAATGCGCTCGTTTATAATTGGTGGCTTTACGTTCTTTTAAATGTGAAAATGTAGATTGTGCTTATTTTTAGACGTTACATTGAAATTGTGATTTTGTTGATTTTGCCAAAAAACAACGAGCAATACCAATAGAATGGCCTGAGTGTGGCGACCACTGTTGATAGTTGTGGCCGGGCTGCATTTTCTCAAGCCGGTGGCCATCATGATTATGGGCGTCGCTATATGTCATGCAGGTGGGTCTTGGTTCCTGATCTCGAGGAGATTATGTTCGTCAGGCGACAGGCCATAATGACTGATGACGTCAACTCATGCACTGTGGCTTTGTTCTTCTCCTCCTCTTCTTCTCACCATTATGTCAGAAGACGGCTGTCTCGCTGCTGGTGTTCTCTAGTCACTGGAGGCGCTTATATCTAACACAAATAGAAAATGATATCAATTTTTTAGTTAGGTGATTAGTTATTGCTATTAATTATAGTATTTCTGATGTCATTTATTTCTTTTCTTAGCCTATCTAATAAATTCTCTCAGTTCAGCACATAAAACTTCTTAGGTTAAATTCCTCACTTACGCCTTTACTTATCAAAACACATAAGTTAGAATGATTGTTTCCTTATGCTTTACCGATATATGGTAGTTAAACTTTTTGTTCGTGTTCGCGAATTCATTATATTGAATATCTAATAGCAATTTTATACTTGTTACATGGTCGTTTAAAACAATCATTTGCTTTTAAGGATTCTAAAATGTTGATGTAATCTTTATCCATTTTATGGAATTTCTCACTGATGATAGTTTGTAAGGGTAAAATTTGAAAATGGTAGGATTTCTAGGGATAGGAGTCAGTTGATTCGTAGAAATTTAGAGTCTGCAGGTCTTTTTCGATTGCAATACAAATGTAGCTTTCGACTGGTTTTGCATTCAAGGCGTTTCTCCGACGGTGAAGTCCTTGTCAGAATAGGATTAAATTGCAGCGGTAATGTACGATGAATTAGTTGCCATTTTATTCTCCTTGTAGGCGTTCCTCCTGTTATCCAAGTGGAACCTGATTATGAGAAGATTAATTTTCATGTGAGAGGCGAACATGATGAAATGATGCATTTATAATATGAAGAATAATGTACAGCTTTTCTTGGTATGGAATTGGGGATTCTTTTTTTTAATGGAAACAACCTTAAGGAGTCCAATAGGAAAAATTCATCAATCTTGCTTGATCACATATATCTTATAGTACATCCCAGAATCTAAATAAAAGCATTTATTATTGCTATATAATTTCTTTGATTCTTCCTTTAATGCAGTATAAGAGTTTTTACGTTTGTTTACTACTCTTCCTCCTATATACGCGTCCAATCGTGTGTTGAAAATTATTACAAATGATAATATAAAGGCTAAAGTGATTATTTCGATTATTGGTGATTATAATCTCTTTCCTTCAATTAAAATTGTGGTTTTCTTTGAGAAAATTCAAAAGTTTGAGCTAGTATACTTGTTAGTACCAATTTGGGTTGTGTTTTTTATTACTGCATGGTTTTGTGCTAAACATCAAAATTCCTATAATTAATTTTTATTCCACATACTAAACAACAGGGACCAATTCAATGCGTTTACTGTTAGAAAATCTGTATTGTATTTAACACAAGTTTATATGAATTCATTTGCATATGCAATTTATTCGGCAAATTTCTACTAGCGAAGTCCTATTCTTGACACATAAAATCTTATTGACTTTGATGTTTTTGAATTTAATTACTTTTTCAACAGTTTTCGCTTGAGTCCCATTGTTGAGTATCTGAAAACTATTTTTGCAAAATAGTAGTCCGTACTTAATTCAGAAACATGTCTTTTATTAATTTAAAGAATATAACTCCTTAAATGCATCACTCAAAAAATTTTGTTAGAATTCAAGAAATTAATTTTCTTGACTCAAAAGGTTAAGATTAATACATTTGTTGTATTCAATTAACTTAATTCAATTCCATTAATGAGTGCGTCTTTGAATCGTTCATTAAAAAAAAATCCTTTAAGTGTGAGTTTTTATTCAAACGAATGTTTTCAATATTAACAGTATAAAATGAATAACATTTTAGATTGTTTCTTTGTCTATATTTGAAAAGTGTAATAATCTAAATATACTGGTTCAGAATTACCCACTCGATTTCTTATTGTCCTTGGGTAAGCGTTGGTGTTTATCCGTCTGTACAAAGAAATATATATTAATATGATTGATAAGGATGTGGATTGTATGTTTTCAGCCCTTCGATTATATGTATGTTTTCGGATCGCGTTTCGGGTAGTTTGAATAACCCTATCCTTAGAGTCTCCCATCGTTTTTTGTTATATCGAAGGTGTCCGACATGTGTCACGCATTTCATCGTACGCGGAGGTAACTTTTCATTAATAGTGTTATTTAGAGTGTTTGGGTTTAAAATTCTAATTAATTTACATGGTGTTGAAACCTTTTGTTTTATTGAAACTTTTTGCGTTTGAAGGAGATTCTACTTGTTCTGAAACACTTGCATTTTTATTTTCTTTGCTAGTTCGTTCGTGTAATACTTCTGGAATTTAAGGTTCATTTGGTTCATTTTCATTCTGGATTATGATTGAATTGAATTTTTGATCGAATTCCGTTTCACTATCTAGTTCAAATTCATCGGTATCTTTTACATTAGATCAGACATGCCCAACCTGGAGAAATTCCCGCCAGCCACACATGTTTTGCGCTTACCACTATTTCGACTGGAGAGCGAGAGAGGTGGTAGACGCGTGCCTATATGCCCTCTTCTCCGACCCAAGCATCACCGCAGATACGAAATATCTGTTAGGGTTCTTGGGGCGACTAATTTTTCAATATAAATTTGTAATAGTGACTAGAGTTTTAATTATTTTATTTCAGTATTTTTACATTTACTGACAATAAATGTAATTAAAAGGAGAATTGTACAAAGTTTTTCTTTTTTGTAGAAATGTACATTATTGAATATTTTAGTATCAACGTTTTTTACATTGTGCAAATGATGTATAGAAATGTTGGGTGATACTTTTTGCAGTATAACAATTTATTAACATCATGCACAAGGTAGAAATGTACATTAAAGAAATGAAATATAATTAAAAAATCCAAATCCTATTCCGTAATATTTTGAGGCAGGATATTTTGTTATACAGCAATGAGGTGTATTTTACTGTAGGAATACTGTAAAAAAGAGAAAGTTTTACAGGTGAGTGATGATAAGAAGAATGTTGAAAGTTTGCAGACGTCAGTTTGCAAGAAGTTTTTGTTGTGATTAGTTCATTCGAAAAATTCAGTTGTAAATACTTTGAATGTGCAAAAGTAATATTGTTAAATTTTCAAAAGTATCAGTCAACCACAATTGTAATATTAAAATATTGAATAATGCAAAATAAATAAATACTTTGCACAATTCTCCTTTAAATTACATTATTTGAAAATAAATGTAAACATTCTGAAATAAAATAATTAAAGTTCTAGTCACCATTACAAATTTATATTGAAAAGTTAGTCGCCCCAAGCACCCTAACAAATATTTCGTATCTGCGGTGCTGCTTGGGTCGGAGAAGAGGGCATCTAGGCATGCGTCTACCACCACTCTCGCTCTCCAGCCGAAATAGTGGTAAGCGCAAAACATGTGTGGCTGGCGGGAATTTGTCCATGTTGGGCATGTCTGCATTATATTTTCGCTGTGATCCCGTTTCTTCATTATCAGTTATCTGATTCTACGCAAATTTGGACTCTTACTCGATAAAAGGAATGGATTTTGATGAGCTAGAATGTATTACTGTATAATTTTTCCAAAATAAAATTTTTACTTTTTCTTGTCGGAGGGGTTTTCTTTTTAGAATTCCATCTGTACTCAAAAGAAAGTCTGGAGAGACAACGTGAAAAAGGACCATGGATTTTTTATGGGTAGTTTTATTGCGCCTATAGTGGAAATTTTACTTTGACCCAATTCTGATATGTCTATAAATTCATTTTTATTTGCTGATTATTCTTTGTTTAAAGAATCTAGTTTTATGTCATTAATATCGACTCTCGTGTCAACTAAAAATGATGCTTTCGTTTTATTAAATCCAGGGGATGGAAATTTTACGACTGGTGATTCTAAATTAAATTTTGCATCGAAATTTGTTCGCGTTTGACCAGGAATTGTATTCTTGTATGACGTTTCTAGTCCTCTGTGCTGATTTGACGCTCTTCTTTTGCCTCGCTCGTCGCGGCGCGGCGTCTGTTCGGTGGGCGAAATGTAAGTTTAAATGTGAGAAGTCTGTAAGGGCCTAATGGTTAATCTCATTTATCTGATGACAGGGGTTGGGATATCCTGTACTTTGCAACGGAGTCATTGGAAAATAAGGATGGTAAGTGTACGGATTCTCGTGCGTTGGAATGTGATCATATGAAAAATGAGGGCTGTTTTAATTTACACTATTTGAAAATTGGGGTATATGAGAACGTCTATGATACGGATTTTTATGTATACGAGGTCTGTCCGGAAAGTATCGGGCCTACCTTTACATCTCCGCCCTGGCGTTATTCTTCATCATCAGGCGGGTGGCATCCTTCAAAGTAATCACCAATTGATTGAATAACACGGTTGCAGCGATGTTTCCACTTCTCGAAACAGTCCTGGAACTCACTTTTAGGGATGGCCTTGAGTACGCTCGTCGCATTATTTTCAACCGTCGTTATGTCATCGAACTGTACCGGACTGTACGGAGGTTGTCGAAGCAATGCGATACTGTGCTTACTCAGAAACTGCTGCACAATAGTTGATGAATGCGCTGGCGCATTATCGTGATGGAGAAGCCAGTAGCCACTTGACCAAAAGTGCGGGCGTTTTCTTCTCACTGCTTCACGTAAACTTTTTAAAATTTGATCGTAATATTCATTATTGATTTCTGACCTGTCGGTGCATATTCGTGATGCAGAACACCTTCATAATCGAAAAAAAACAATCAACATTGGTCGTCGAAGGTCGGCCAGAACGAGAATCACTATCAACATAAGTGCGGCCTGCTTTGAAACGATTATATCTCTCTTTTATTCGTGTTTTGCTCATACACTCATTCCCAAAGGCCTTCTGCATCATCTGAATAGTTTTCGAACTCTTTTTTCCGAGTTTAAAACAAAATTTGATGCAAATTCGTTGATCTTGTTTTTCAGTCATTTTTAACAATCACAAAATTCACCGAACTCAAAAATAGCTTTGTAAACAAAACACGCTGCGCATGAACTATACGTCAGGAAAGTGTCAACGAGCAACCGATAGGTTCGTGAGGCTTTACCGTTGACGTTCATGCCCAGCAGAGGTCTCTCGAACACTATGGCGCGGAGATATAAAGCTTATTGGCAGCCTGGCTTCATATTTAAGCTCGACTTTTAGAGCAGTATCTGCGTTCTGGGGGTCACGAGCTTCTGAAAGGCCCGATATGTTATCAGGTAAACCTCGTTTGAAGGCCTCGAGGGCACAATCATTAAGGGGAGCTAATAATTGTTTAACATTAGGATATTTATCTTCAAGAGCTGCCCGAGCTCCTGATTTTAAGAGAATAACCCTATCGAAGAATTTACTAACATTCTCCTCTATATTGATTCGAATAGTTGAGATTTCATGTAAATACCATAAATAAGATTTTGCAGTGCGAATCGTTGTTTTATATGTTTAATTAGATTGTTAAGTGTTGCAAAATTTTTTCCATGAATACTGTCCCGTGCTGGTCCTTTTAGCAGAGCTAAAACTGGCTTGATATACTGTAATTCACAGTTGGACGGCACCGATGATTCGCCATTTATAATGTCTTGTATGAAATCTGTAACTGGCATGTTCTTGCCATTATAACTGGGTATATTTACGACCCCTTGCTGTATGGCAAAACACTCGGCCATAGATGACATCATTGCTTCACTAAGGGTGCGATTAATGTCACCAGCGAATTGAGTTTGATTGAACTTGTCAAGCATTTTGTGAAATTGGGGTGAATATATAGCAGAGGAAATAACTTATTTACTCGATTTATGGATAAGTTGTAACGAATCAAGCATAAATTCGTATGAATTGGATTTTGTTTTGAACTTAAGGTCAATTAATTCTTTAAGCAGGTAATTTGTTTCCAAAGTTTTCTTTTGTCTCAGAGACAAGACGATGGTTATGTTAAAAAAAAAACCGTTTAAAACATTTATTACTATGTGAGCGAAGGGTGTGCCTATATTCAGTTTGATTACTGACTGACTGGTGCTTTCAGTGCATAGTAGAAAAAGCGGTAAAAGGTTAGACCGTGGCAAACTAATGGATGAAATGACCACGACAAATGTCAGTAGACTGTCTGATCATCAACGCGTGGTATCACTCAACGATCGACTGCCTTCGTTGAGTAAAAAGAGGCAGTAAAGGATAGACACACCTAATTCAATTAATATTGTATAGAATGATATTAAATGTGTTTGTTCATTGAATTTGCAATTTTAACATTCTTTTATCGTTAAAATTGAATGAATTTGAAAATAATAATTCCATTGTAGGATTTCCAGTCACGATAGATTAATTCGTGAAAGAGAGATTCTTACAATGGAATTAACTTGTTTTCCTAGACTCTTAGGAATCTAAATGATAAAGGCAATTAAAGAGTGTGGCGTATTGTAGCTTGTCTTCATGCTACCGCTTGAATAGCCTAAAGCATTGCAGTAATTTAAATTTAGGGAATTTATCAAGACCGAATGAAGGGATTAGATTTGGAAAAGTATTTAAATTTTTCGAATTGATTAGTTTATACCCCTCTTGTTCCCTGTTACTTACAATTTCCTCACCGTTGTGGTATATGCGTATAATTTTGAGTTCAATTGGTAAATTTCGAGACTGATTTTGATAAAAATGTTAGTATCGCAAAATCGATCTTGAACGCGATTGTTGATTGATGATAATGTTGTTATAAACCCTGCACTTGTGCAATCTTGCTACAAAGAGTACACACAAGGTTAATTCAGGGTGTTTCGTAGGATTATTAACAATGGCAGAACTTGCGATCATGCGAAGTATACCAACGCCTATCATCCACTTCGAACTTTGCCTTGCCCCAAGGGTGACCGTGCAACGTATCTAAGGAGGACTTATACTCTCGAGTGCCGATGAATTAGCTGTCTTAAAGTTACACTGAATTTAAATTGTTAATAAAAACACTAAATTTAAATGTCAGTGACTATTCCACCGCTGACACCAAATAAACTCTCATGTCCCGAGCAAAAGGCGAAGGTAGTTTGGAAAGGAGTGAGCAAAAGAGAGCCCAGTGCGCTGATTATGTCAGGTTGGTAAGACCTGACAATTTATTTGTTTGTGGGTACGTGTGTCACTATCGGTCCTATGGGAACCGTGTCAGTTTAAGTGTTCAAATGAGTGAGAGATAGTTAAATTATCATATTATTTATCAGAAAGAATAAGAACCCTACCGGATGTCTGTGTGAATTTATTGTTAAATAAATTCAAGGATGAGTCTTTTCACGAACGTTAACCGGCGGACTGGATTCGGAAAATACTCTACAACGACCGAAAGTCTCAGCCGAAGGGACTTTGGCTCAAAGCTCGACGACAGTATAACAGTATGCCTGCTCGAACGGTAAAGATCATTAACCGGGATATTTCTGGGGTTTATATAGAAAAAGTTTCATTGAAGAGTGAACTATTTTGCCGTGATGTAAAAGTGCATGACTCAGTCAAGGCAGTTCGTACTTCGTGGCTCGAGTTGACAGTATGACTGCTTGACCGGTAAAGACATTAGCAGAGACATTTCTGGGATTTATATAAAAAAGCTTCTTTAAAGAGTCACGTACTGTTACAAATCGGTCACAAGCGACGTACTGTGACAAATCTGTTATAAGTCACATACTCTTAAAATTTAGTTCTTAAAAATGTTTTATTTCCAGTGGATTTCAGGTCACTCGAGTTAAGAATATTTATGTCTTGTCTTCCGAGACTCGTCGCTCTCGTCCTTTCATAATTATGGATTCTGTATGCTACTTATCCGTACTACACACATTTAGTCGAACGCTTTTAATTACTACGTCGTCTGACTACCTGCGTGTTCTTTCACTTTTTGTACCTATGCAGGTGGCTGATGGTTGAACATATATCTTTAATCGTTTAATTTAAGTAAATGTCACGTGTGTACTCGTAATCCAGATACTTGAATTTATCTTCGAATTGGTTGTTGTGTAATTGATTAAGATTATGAATACATTCACATGATAATAGTTATAATTGTAATTATTTTGTAGTGGCAGAATCTGCAATTGCATCCTCTCATTGACTGAGCATATGTTAAGTTATCGGTATTCTCTTGAGTTCTTATACCTGCATGGTAACACTTTTTGTATCTTGTGGTTTCTATCTTACTGACCGTAGCACAGTTACCATAGTTAGGTTCAAATGCAGAGAAAATCGGTAATGCGTTAAAATCTGTAATGGCGTTATATTCCTTTATATGGAATAATGTAGACTGCGCCTATTTTTAGGCGTCACATTGAAATTGTGAAATTTTGGGATGTAACAAAAAGAGATATTTCGGGTTCCAATCGTGTGAAAAACTATGAATTTTGCCGACGTTTCGTGAACATTGCAGTTCACTTCCTCAGGGCTGACCTGAAACTGTGGTATCAGGTTATGCCGTTCTTATGTAGACTCTGTACGATGCCTGTAATTGGACAGAGCGCCCCACAGTGGGGACTAGTCGAACCTGATTGGCCAATCAAAGGTATGAGCTCGGAAGGGAAGTTTGTAAAAGATTTAATAATATCAATTGTATCAGAGATTGGTACTTTCGTAAAAAGAGATACTGTATCGAAACTCAGTACCCAGCAATATGAGTTGAATTCAGAAAAATTAAGAATTTGTATTCCTATGAATACGCGATTTTTCTCCGTCTAAAAATTCCCTAACGGGAACAAAAAAGTGCAAATCCTATTCCTCGCAATCAAATTAGTAGAATTTAACAAAAGCATTTATTTAACCTATTTTTCATTCAGAAATCTTTTTATAACTTATAAATCCGAAAAATATTCAAACTTATATTTATTTACATTTTAATAATTTATTTAAATGTGTGAATTAAAATAATTTTTACTCTAGAGAGGCGGACTTAAATTGATTAAGATTAAATTTTCAAAACTTATATTCCACATGAAGGAATTAAAACAATTTATTACACATGTTTTGTGAACTTATTAGAAAGAATTAAATAATCTCAAAATACAAACACTTTTGGGGAATAGAAGACGTCCCTCTGAGTTGTATCTGTCGGTACAATTACAAGGAATTAAATATATTGAAAACACGTTCTCTTTTGGGTAGTAGAAACCTATGCGGCGGCTGCCATGTTAATAGAAACGAATTAGTTTCTGAAATATCCTATTCTTATAATGACAGTTTAGGCAGATGGAAAAATCGCGCTTTCAAAATAATAGAATATTCTTCACTTTCACGCTGAAATCTGAAAATTTTAATTTTTCTCTATTCAACGCTTATTGCCGGGAATGATATATTGGGGTTGAATATGAACCTGTTGTATCTTTTTGATTAAGTCAAATGAGTTTTTGACGTCATTGATAGTTCCCTGTAAAAGGATTTAGTTTTGTAGCAAGGAAGCGTGCTAGTTTGTAAGCTGGAGAGTTTATTGCGCTGACGATCAGTCTGAGTGGAATTTCATGTAGTAAATTTGAAATACGAATGTATTTTAAAATTAATATTTGAACCATATCAGATCGTTATTAGAATACATTTCTATTAAGTTTTATATACTTTTCTGATAATCTTTTAGATAATTCTATTGGGTACAAATTTTTTCTAACAGTGAAGTATCTAATTTGATGCATCTTTTTGTAATAAAGCTACAGCAATGGAATTTTGCTCATCTTGACTTGGTTTTTCAAAACTTCTGCTTTTCTTCAATGTAGTCTTTCGTGTGCTGAATAGGCTTCTTTGAGGTTCAATTTTCTTGTTAGCAGGTTCTTTCGTTTGCCTAGGTGCCGCTATAAACTCTTGTCGAAGGACATTTATTGCCAACTTTTTCTCCTGAGATTTGTACATTAGTTGGTGTATCATCTAAAATAAAAGGGAAATTATATGGACACTTCTAAATGAAAACCCTAATACTCATAAGGGGCCGTATTTAAATTATGTAACGGATTATAGGCCCAATCAAATACCCCTCCTACCCCCTGTAACAAAACTTAACAAAATATTTCTACCCCTCCTCCCCCTGTTAATGTACGCAATTTTTATTTTCCAGAAATGTTTTGCTAGTTATTGCTAGTAGAAGTAGACAGGGGGTCCAGACCTTCATTTTAAAAATTCCCTGATGTTTACTTGAATAATTTTTTAATTTTTCTTCATTAATATTCAAATTCCAACGAAATAATTGAAATTTTAACATAATATTTCAATTTTCTACCTCAAGCTATAAATTCCCAACAAAAAAGTGTTATAGTTTATATTTCAATCAAAAAAGAACAAAATCATACCAAAAAAATAATTTGATAACCAAAAAGACGAATTTTCAATAACTGAAGATTCTTCACTCAAGAAAGAAATAAAAGTTTATATAAATAATACAACCTTTAAGACAAAAGAAGAATTTCCTATACATAAATTGAATTTTCAAACCAAAAATATGACTTCTGAGCAAAAAATAAATTTCACACGAAACTGGCGCATTTTTACCAAAGAAAAATGAAATTTTGAACCAAGAAAATTATTTCTTCACCATAAAAAAGGAAAATTTTCAAACTAAAAGATCAATCTTTAAAAAATGATTAAAAGTTACATTTTCAGTTCAAAAATTAATCTGAAACAAAAAAAGGCTTTTCCAGTAAAAAGTTAAATTTTCAAAGAAAGACATAAGCCTTTAAGCAAAAAAATTTAGTTTTAACAATGTAGCTTAACTTTAAAAAATTATAAAAAATATTAATTTTCAACGTAATAATTAAACTTTCAACCAAAGAGATGAACTTTTAACTAGAAATGTAAATTCTGAAAAAGAAATGATTTATAAACAAATTGATTCAACCAAATCTTTCAAACAAAAACTTGCATTTGTACCCAAGAAAGATAATATTTTTACTAAAACAGAGCACTTTTTACGATAAAAGACCATTTTTTCTAAGTTCAACTTTTACCAAGAAAATATTTTATTTCATTTTTAACACAAACTACAAATTTTAAACAAAAATTCAATTCTCTACGGATTAGCTACATTTTCAAACATTTTCAACCAAACAGTTGCATGAGTCATGAGGTCGTAATAAAGACGTTCTAATCTAGTCCCATAAAGTATATCTTAAAGATGTTATCAATACGGCTTAAGGATGTCTTTAAAAGGTTATATATCTCTGGCATTTCGTCGTCTTAAGGATGTCTTGAAAGGATATCCAAGGGACATTGTCGTAAGTATGTCCCAAGGACATCTTTGAAGCGTCTTGTATAAGATTATCATTATTCGAAATTAACCCAAATTCAAAGTATTTCTATATTTTTCTCTCACAAGACTTGAATGCTTAAATGCTCTGAAATATTACAAAAAACTATTTGAGACTTAATTTTTAAGATTTATTTTTTAACGTTCAACTTAGAAATATTTCGTCTTTGAGATTTCTCTAAGTTTTATTGTGAAAATGTGATCGAAACCAAAAACATCCTCTAGAGTAAGCCCGAAACTGTTCTAAAAGTGGAAAAACTGTTTTTTCATAAATTTATAAATTACACGGAGATATCCTAAAATCATCATAAAGACACCATGAAGACGTCGTATGTGATTTCTGTTCAAAGTTTCAGTTCAATGCGCATAGGAGTTCCACTAGGTCACGTGTGAAATATGAAATACCACAACCCTAGAATAGGTAGAGTGTTCTTTTTTAGGACTTTTTAGGCTTACCTGAAGAAATATAATATACAGGATACATTATGATTTGAATTAGGGAATTCTGATAAATTACAAGAATCAAATTTCTTTAATGAAGTACTTTTGAGGACTGTGCGCGTACGTCGGCCAATTTCAGTTTGCGCATCTCATCCTAGGCGCACAACGATTTTTCGTCAGTGTTGCTCGTTGCTGCTAGGCCGCACAGTCGCCATCACTGTTCTCGCCATAACTGTTTTTGTCAAATGTCCACGTTTTGAGACCCCCTGAATCCGAAAAACAGGTTTTTACGAATGTGCCTGTCTGTCCGTCCGTGGATGGTTTTTTTTTGTTAGCACGATAACTTTCGAAAGAATTGATCAGATCTGATTCTGCTTCGGCACACTTTTTCAGCACCCGAAAAGAAAGAACGAGCTCATTAACTTGCCATTTTGTATAAAAACTCAATGATTGAGCACATTTCCAAAATTTTCGGAACCATGTTTTTTCCAGCTTTTGAAATTCTATTTACAGTTTTCCATAGTATTTTGAAACACAAACAATTTATATATATGACTTTTCTCAATAAAATCAAAATTGTAAGAGTTATAGCATTTTCAAAATCCTAAAAAACAAACGAAAATTAACATTTTAAGATAAACAACGCATGATATGAAAAAAATGTATGAGTAAATAAATGTTTCTTTCTGGGAGCCTTACAATGTTATCATAACAACTTTTTTTAGCATAACAACTTTTGAAAATTCTATGTATGGTTTTCCGTAGCACTCAGAGACACGAACAATTTATCTCAACGACTTTTTTCTTTAAAAGAAAAATTATTAAAGTTATAACATTTTCAAACCCTCAAAAAACAAACGATAATTAACATTTTAAACTAAGCAACGCACGATATAAAAATAGTCGGTAGAATAAAATGTTAATTTTTTAAAGCCCTACAATATTATTCTGTTTCGACATTGAATTTCATACTCTTAATGGCTCACATTATACTCACAATATCGTAGGATATATAAAGACGTTTTTAGGACGTCCTTTTGATGTCCTGGTGCCCACAGGGAGGTCTTGCACTTTTTAGCCTGAAAAAATAATCATGTCTCTTATAGGTCTTTTTGGGGTATCTTTAGGGCCAGCCCTGCGGGCATCTTTGGGATAACTGTAGGCTAGACATAGAACGTCTTTAGGACGTCCTAAAATTGTTTTTATCACGACCCTGGGAGTTAGACGCCAATGTCCAAGAATGCCCAGGACATTTAAAGACGTCCAAAGACATCATTAGGATGTTCCGGTGCCCACTGGGTTAAATCACTATCACGTGTGAAAGTGCGTTTGCATTCTATGCACATAAAATTATCTATGTTTATGGATACATTAATCTAACTTGAATGGTATAAAACTCAAAATAATGTAACAATTTCGCTTGCATGTCATTCAAAACGATCGCGTTAAGAAACTTGGATACGAAACTTGCCGATTGCTCCCGAGCGCAAAGTATCAGTTGGGGTGTAGACGCTTCTATGAATGAGCGGCAGAACGAAGTGCGTGCACAATGTGTCGCTCTCTGCAATCGCGCGTGCAAACGCTCTTGAAGACCGTTACGCGCACGACGGCCGAGGGACGATGTGCCTTCCATAGACGGAATTAATGTCCTGGAAACTGAAAGCCCTCTACGGACGGAAGATTTAACTGTAATTTCCCACAATTCCCTGCGCATCCTTCTCAATCTCAAGATGGCCGTTTCGACAAAATCAACACTTTATAACAGCCGGTCGAAAATAGTTTTTGTTGATAAACAATCGTTCCGTTCTTTTAAAAAACTATGGAAATAGATGTGCAAAACACTCTTCCGAAAGATCTGCTAAAAAAATTCGACTCCTCTGCTCATCAGTAACATCTGAAAGGCTTGAAAGCGTGTCTCTATTTGTGGTTTGAAGGAGTTGCGTTCGCGAGTTTGAATTTTTCGAGACTCGAAGAAACTGAAAAATTTTCTGAGCTTCCAAAATCAAAATAAAAGTCTTCAAAAATATATATATATATTAATTAATGCTCCTCAAACTAATATTTTTAAACATAATTCTAATTATAATTAAAGGAATCCATTCATTTGCAATTTCGAGATTCCATATAGCCGGTACGTTGGTCGCTAGACGGTCGGGTGGGCAACCCGGTAAGAAGAAAAGAATAGAGAAAAATTTAATATTTTCAGATTTAAGTGAAAGAGTGAGCATTTTTTAACCTTTTTTTTCGAATGTGCTAATTTTCCATCGTGAGAAGTACCCAACGAAAGAATAGGTTTATCTCCGAAACCAGCTCTTTTTTATTTCCTTAACGATTGACACTTTTGTTTTATTCCAGACAGGCCAATATATTTTCCACTTTTTTAATTCCTTTTAACCCGATCAGTAGACACACATTTCATGGTTATTTTTAATTCCATACTTACATGCTGTATTTTCGACTTATTCAGTTCCCTCTAATATGTCCACAAAATATGTGCACTTACATAGCTTGTATTCCTCCGTGTGCAACATAAGTTTAGAAATTTAATTTTTTATCTGCCATAACGGTTGAGTAATTTTAATTTTAATATTTTATATTGTTTAAATAAACTATAGATTTAATAATATAATAGAATAGTAATAAATTCTATTTATAATGTTGTGTAAGGTAAAGAAAACTGATTTGTCTTCAAGCAGAATTATAAAAATATTCTTTGAAAATACTACAAATTATTTCTATTTACATAATTAGTTTATATTTAGGGTGGGACTTTCAACGGAGGAAAATTCACATATTAATGGGAATTCAGTTTCTGAAATTTTCTTAATTCTTCTCTTCTTACCAGGAATATTGCCAGCCATGGCGCTTACACCGAGCTACTCATGTGCTTGAACAGTGGTGCTGTCAATCGGACTGCGTACCGGCGCATAGGATGGCACCACGCTGACTTTTTGTTATCCGTATTAATATATGAAAACATTTATTCTTGTGATTTTTACTGAAAAAATAAAAGTTATTAGTATTATAAAAGTATTTTGTTTCTACGTTTTTTTGGTGTTTTTGTGTTGTATTTTTTAACTTATCCTTTAATTTGTACTATTTAAATTATGCATCTGAACACGTAAATGTATCAGCGATTGAGCAAGGAAAAAGTAAATTTTCAGTTTGATTATTAACTTACTGAAAGAAATTCTCTTTGGCCGCAAAACGATTTTTTCTTACGTCTTTGGCTGAAAAACAAAATATATTAATAGGAATTATCGATATAAAACATATAAATTATATTTATAAACGGTATGAGTGCATGAATCACTGTTTTCAAGCGATGAAAGTAACAATATGATTTGACAATTTAAATAAATTAAGGAATATTCTGAATAAATAGACATCGGTCCATGCACTTATGCAGCAGATTCCTTAACATTCGTATGGGTTTATGGCCTGCTACTTCTGCTATTGCTTTTCGCTTACTCGCCCTTGCTGCTCTTTAATCAGAATTTTTTGCTGCTTAGTCTTCTTTGCAGAGATTCTATTACCCTTGTCGACACTGAAATTCGATGCATTTTGGCTTTAAATAGAGATCTGAGGACAAAGACTCTGTGTTCATGGCAAGGATCAGATCTAGAGAACTTTTTTGGGTATATTATACCCGTCTTGAGAATCGAATTTTTCTCGAGCATGTCCAAAATTCCATACTGATGACGTTTCGCAGTTACGCAACGTTCAAACGTGAGTAAATTTTCTGTTACAATTTCGCGAAATTTCTCAGAAGGCTTCTTAAGTAGTCACTTTGTAATTAGTTTTAGACTCGTACTCTCGGGACACTATGTAGGTATCATTTCCATCTCCTGATGCTTTTAAGGGCTTCAGAAGTTGGTCGAAACAAGGACTATACGACCACTTCTTCGTGGCTACGTGGGCAGACCAACCAGCAAAGTATGATAAAGAACTTCCTTCATACGTACTACTGTATGATTGAAAAAGCATCTCTGCTTCCGTGGAACGGAGTAATTTTTTAACCTTTTTTGGCAAAAGAGTACCATTATCAGAGCTTTCATCAGTGGAGCCATCGTGAGCTGTGTCCACATCGACACCAACAACATCGTCGTGACCGTTACCGCCACCGACACTGTCGTCATCTTCAAGGGCAGTATACTTTCCGCTCCCGAGCTTCACAGGTCGGCACCGGCTGAGGGGAGCGAACGTCCGGTTCCACTGTACGGACTCAGTGATCCCAGATCTGAAACGAGACGTGGTCCAATACTATGACACGTCTATGTACGTGTAAATATGGTAGGAGACGATATACATGCCTGGGTTGCGCGCGCAACCCATTCCTCCTCTTCTGTATTTGAAAACTTGAAGGTGCACGATTGCGGGTCGGAATACTTCGACGGTTCCATTTATATTTCTATCTGCTTTGAAATAAAATGAAGAGATTGGCATTTTAATATTTTCAGATTTCGATGCTGGACTGTCGATTCTATATATATTATTAATGATAATATTATAATTATGTTATATTATAATAGTATTATTTAAATCTTGATCCGCATTTGAAAGAAATTAAAGAAATTGGTGATTTTGGAATTCATCTCGTTTGGATGAAAACTCTATTATTTGATTGAAAAATTAATTATTTTGTTGAAAATGTAACTATTTTGTAAAAAAAAGTCCTCTTTTCTATCACAAGTTCAACTACTTTGTTAAAATTTTTATTTCTTTTATTTGAAGGTT